>NC_092339.1:183005000-183605000 GCF_046630445.1 Rutidosis leptorrhynchoides
AACATGTGGTTAGATCATCATCTCGAGTATCTTCAGGAATTTCGAAGGGTTTGAACATAGATTGTAATCGTTAATATACATATGATGTTTTAACACAGTTTTGAAGTCCAAGTATAGCTTTGAAAGATGTAAGGATCTAAGAGTGATGATTTTGATTATATCTCTAGTTGAATTCTAAGATTTCAAAATCAGAACATGTAATTAGATTTTGAATGAGTATGGTTGTTTTGATATCTATAAAAGAATGTATATTGTTGTGAAAGTAAGGAGTATAATGTATGATTTGCTGAATCGGATTCGAAGAATGTAACATATTAATTATGAATTTATATATCTCTTGGGTATTACCTACCCGTTAAAAAAAATTCATAATTAATATTTTGTACAAAAGAATTTTTATTACAGTCTTTATGAAAATATATATATATGTGTATATTTTCTTTAGATGTAACATAGATTTAATGAGTTAATATTAAATTAAACTCATTTGATTTACGGTTGAAACTAGAATTGAGTAATCCCTAAAACTTTAGATATTACATAAGTATTTCTTCAATGCTATTGAAATTATGAATCAATACTTCGTTATTTGTTGATGCATGATGTTGGTTTTCGTGAAATTCTTGTGAACTTCGCAAGGTACGAATGATGTTATTTGAAAAGATTCGAGTACATCGATGATGAAAGTGCAAAATCAAACATATATTTGAATAACACACTTGATTTATTACGGATTGGAATTTATTGAATTGAGACAGAGATTGTAGCTGTCAATGGTTAAGTTGCGGACGAAGGACGTACATTATTTCATATTATTAATATGAATTAACCGAGTAGTTAGGATTCACACATAATAGCTTAGTACGGAAAGATTTATTAGGGTTTAAAATTTATATATATAAGATATACATAAAAATCCTTTAGTTGAAATGAGTTAATATTTTATAACTCGTTGATATGACATACTTGTTGTTGATTTATAATGATATCCACGGTGATTCTTGAACTGGTGGGGCTTGTGATGTTAGAGGTACTGCTGATTCTGACGATGTTGACGGCACTGACTGTGCTGGTGATGCGAACGGTACTATTGATGCTATTAGTAAAACAAGTCTAGCTTGTAAATCACACACCATTCTTTTCAGGGTTTCTACTCTTCCTTCTATCATTTTGGTTCACTCATCTGATTTATGGTTAGGGCTAGAATAGATAATCTCTAAGACTTTAGAGACTACATAATCATCGCAGAATGTTTCTCCAATGAAGTTAAGAATTAATGCTTCATCGGTTATTGTTGTTGGTACTCTCTGGTGTCTATGGCATTGATGTTCGTAGCGCAGTTTGTGATGTTGAATTATGGAATGTGAATGTTGTTGTGGATGGTGGTAATGGTACTGTTGTTGTCGGTGCTGCTGCTGGTGCTTGTAACTTTTGCACCATATTCTCTAAAGCCACTACCCGAGAGCGAAACACGTTGACTTCTTCTATTACACCGGGGTGATTGTCAGTTCGGACGAGCGGATAAATAAGATCTAGAATATGAGATAGTATATAATCGTGCCTAGATACTCTGGAAATGAGAGAGAAAATGGTGTCTCGAATAGGTTTGCCGGTAAGTGCTTCAGGTTCTTCGCCAAGAGGGCAAAGTGGGGGGGGGGTGTGGAAAGGATCGCTTTATTTTTATCTCCAATGATTTAATTGACTACGAATCCATCCCCAATTCATCCAGAATAAGTTATGGCTAATTGGTTGATCCATTCCGGTTACACTGTTTTCAGAGCTCGAGTGAAAATCCATATCGGGATAGCTGTCAGAATCTAAGGAATTTGAACTAGTTACGAGTTCCATCTTGTAAGGTTAGATAAAGGGTTTTCGATATGAAATAATTTTCGGATATCAGATTATATGCTAATTATATAGAATACCTATACATAGTATAGAAGATCCCGTAGATTACGGAGGAAATTAAGGAAATGTGTCAGGCAAAGTTTACAGTAACAGATACGCTAAGATATGAATTTCTGTCTATACACTGTTCATGCAATCAATGCAATAAGATGTGTCTAGACTAAGAATGATAAGCCGATAATTTTCGACAAAAATGATAAGTAAAACTTTTGACATGCAGACATGGTAGAAGTCCAGACTCACTAATGCATCCTAACGACTATCATTTAGACACACTAATGCAGACCTGGCTCGCTAAGACCACCACTCTGATACCACATGAAGCGACCCGTCCCAATCCATAAGGACGAATATAATAACATATGATTACATCGCGAGGTATTTGACCTCTATATGATACATTTTACAAACCTTGCATTCATTTTTAAAAGACAACCTTTCATTTCATCGAAAGTTGACAGGCATGTATACCATTTCATAATATCCAACCTATAAATGACCTAATCCGTCATTTAATTAATAATAATCTCTATTGAACTCAATGACTTGAATGCAACGTCTTTTGAAATATGCCATGAATGACTCCAAGTAATATCTCTAAAATGAGCAAATGCACTGCGGAAGATTTCTTTCAAACCTGAGAATAAACATGCTTTCAAATGTCAACCAAAAGGTTGGCGAGTTCATTAGTTTATCATAATCATTCATTTTCATCATTTTAATAGACCACAAGATTTCATATATTGTCACGCATAACCCGCGTATTAAAATTCATTCATATGATGAACACCTGGTAGCCGACCTTAACAAGATGCATATAGAATATCCCCATCATTCCGGGACTCACATCAGACATGATAAATTCGAAGTACTAAAGCATCCGTAACTCGGATGGGGCTCGTTAGGCCCGATAGATCTATCTTTGGGATTCGCGTCAATTGGTGGCAATTATCATAAACACCAATTCTTAGGCTACCAAGCTAAAAAGGGACATATTCGATTCGATAATCCAACCATAGAATGTAGTTTCGATTACTTGTGTCTATTTCGTAAATCATTTATAAAAGCAGCGCATGTATTCTCAGTCCCAAAAATATATATTGCAAAAGTATTTAAAAAGTGAGCAAATGAAACTTACAATACTGTATTTCGTAGTAAAAATACATATGATGTCATTGAACAAGTGCAAGGTTGGCCTCGGATTCACGAACCTATATTAAGTATATATATTCATGTGTTGGTCAATATCTGTCTAACAATTTAGGTCAGGTCATAGTGTACCACAATTGAAAGGATCCGAAACTAATCATCCGGACGTTGTCCATATTGATTACAAACGAATTACAATAGTTGATAACATTGCGAGGTACTTGCCCTCTATATGATACATCTTACAAACGTTGCATTTATTCTTAAAAGGCAATCTATAGTTACATCCAGAATTGACATAATCGCCTGACATTTCATAATATTCAAATGACCTAAACCGCCATTTACTTAATAATAGTCTCTATGAACTTCAATGACTCGAATGCAACGCCTTATGATATAAGTCCTTAATAGCCTCAAGTAGTATCCTTAGTACGAGCTAATGCACAGCGGAAGACTTAATTCATACCTGAGAATAACATGCTTTAAAATGTCAACATAAAGTTGGTGAGATATAGGTTTAATGCCGGCAGCGATATATATATATATATATAGACCACAAGATTTCATATATAAACATTTTCATAAAAATATTCTAAGTGGTTGAGCACTTGGTAACCATACTTAACATTCAATCACGTCGCATATTCCCTTTAATATGAAATCTTACTACACCGTACCAAGTGTAGTCACAAAACGAAGTACTGTGCAACCGTTGAATACTGGTCGTCCAGTCCGGTTGGGGTTGTCAGGCCCGATAGATCTATCAACAGGATTCGCGTTTACAATACCGCTGTAAATATTAGTTACCAAGCTACAGGGAAGTATGCCAGTGGTACAACTCAACGTAGAATATATTTTTCAGTCACTTGTGTCCATAACGTAAATCATTTATAAAAACAGCGCATGTATTCTCAGCCCAAAAATATTTAGAGTTTAAAAGGGACTATATACTCACTTTCGTCTTGAAGATATATATATAATTTGACTTGGTCTCCGGTTGATATCACGAACCTATCCATATATAATATATCAATACCTTTTCTTTTTTAAACAAACGTCACATATATATACTTGTTATACTTTTAATACTTTGAATAATTCCTTAGTCCGTAGTTAGCAGTTCGTTGTTAGTAATTCAATTTTAATGGTTCATATTTAGATGTTTAATAAACCCCCAATGAAATAAATAAAACCCTCATCGTATATGTATTGGTCGAGATTAATCTTGACCCACGGTACCGGTTTTGTCAAATGACGTGTTGCGTACATAAAGTACCGGTGTTGTCAAATGACGTGTTGCGTACAATCATGGGATCTTATGATTAATCTTCTCGTATTGTTTACGGGTGATCCTGAACTATATAAAATTGAATTATGAGTACATATATATAAAATATCATGTTATTTTAGAAAGATGTGATTTTATTTAATTTTTCCCAATTAATCCCGAAGTTAAACAAGTCTTGGATAACCAATTTTGTTTCGGTCATAGTTTCTTCGTTACAAATCCGTTTTCGTTGATTCAACTTGCCATCTCCTTGGATCGAGTCCCTCTTTAAGACTATGAACTAAAATACCTTGGTTTGTATTCAAAATCACACGGCATAGGTGAAACTTTAGTGAAACTTATGAAGTTAAACATTTTCCTTTATTTAAACAACCTTAAATGATTATTTTTCTAAAAATACTTATACTTTGAATTAAATCATGAAATTTTTATGTGTTATCATATTCATAGTAAAAATCATTTTTCCAGAACATAAACCTCCAACTCAAAGTTTAAGATAGTTTTTAATTATCCAACCCAAAACAGTCCCCGGTGGCACTCCGACGTCGTAAAAACAGTTTTTAAGATATTCTTTGAAAAACCAAATTATACCTTGTTAAATTAGCATATATTTAAGTTATATTACAGGTCTTGAAGTATTTTAAAAGTTAAGTTAGAAGGATCTATTTAGTTTGCAAACAAGTTTGAAAACATTCAAACTATGTTCTTGTTGTTAAACTTTTATACCACAAAATAAGATAGCTATATATATGAATCGAATAAGGTTATGAACATAGATACTACCTCAAGTTCCTTGGACAAGGTTGCTGTAAAAGAGGAGTAAGAAGCTAGAATCAAAAGGGTGATGGAAGTGGATGAAAGATTGGAAGTAAGTTTGTGTTCTTGGAAGGATTTCTTGGAGTGTTTTTGTATGGTTTTCTTATGGTGTTTAAGTAAGGTTTTTGAAGCTAGATCTTCATGGAACTTTGCTGAATGTTTATGGAGTTTAATGTTCTTGAGAGTGTGGGTGTTTTTAGCTAGAGAATGGAAGTAAAAATGAAACAAAATGAGGATACATATATACTCCTAAAAAAATGTTTATGTAGTAGACATGGACAAATTTTTAGTTTGTATTTTTGTAATTAGTCTTACAATCATTCAAAAGTAATTACCTTATACATAAGGCATGAACAAGGGCTGGTTAGGTGGTGATTTGATGTGTATATACCAATAGTAAATACGTATAGAAGCTAGGTATGATACGAGTACAAATACTCTAGATATACGTATAGAAATTTTGTGAAAAATGGAATGAGGATTCAAATATAGCTATCTTTTGTGAATACACTTATATGATTTTATGTATTTAAGTCTTTAAAAGTGATTAAATACATTACTTATACGATATATGTATAAACATTATAAGTCTTAAGTATTTATGTCAAATAACGTTACGTATAGTTATCGTTTTGAAAACTTAAGTTAGTAGTTTCAAAATATACTTATAACTTATTGTTATTAATACAAAATGAGATATTAAAACATTCATTAATCATGTTAAATATGTATATATACATATATATACACAAACGTATAATTATCATATATTGTATAGTTCGTGATATCATCGGTCAAACTAGACGGTCAAACGTTGTGTAAAACTCTTTTCGGAAACATAAATCTCAACAATTTGGATTGCTTATCATGTTGGTAAGGTTTAATTTATGTAAATATTAATCTTATAAGTATAGAATGATCGAAAAAGTGCGGGTCAACTTTAGGGTTTTTGCTTATCGTGTCGGAACCATAGAGAGATTAGAGTTTAAATTTGGTCGGAAATTTCCGGGTCATTACAGTACCCATCCGTTAAAGAAATTTCGTCCTCGAAATTTGGTAGAGGTTGTCATAAACAACAATAGGAATGTTTTCATGACGAATATGAGGTAATAATGAAATTTTATCATTATTGAAAGATTTAGATAAAACGATTTGGTTATGTGAGACGCACGAGCGAAGCTATCACAAAAGAGTGAAATGAGTAAATATAGAATTGTTGTAACCGATGACGTGATTATGATCGATTTCCGGGATTTAAGGGTTTTAAAGAAAATCTTATGTAATAAGATTTAGTTTTGCGGCGATCAGGATCTTCTTTGATTTAACGCGGCAATCTGTTTTGATTTCTTTGTCGAATATTTCACTATAAATTTACCTCCTTCCCTTTCTTTCTTCCCACATCTTCTATTCTTTCTCTTTAGTTCCTACTTTAAGACATTCGCTAATATGCTCCATCCCATTCTAACCCTTGTTATATTTCTAACTTTCATATCTTTCATTCTTCTTTTTCATCTATCACAAGAAGAATCTATTCTCTTTTATCCTTTCATTGGAATTATAATGTTTTTAATTCTCCCGTGCCTTTACGTTGCAATACGTATTGATATGCACGGTTTGTAGTTTCGGGGTTGTTGTTAGGTTTTATACCTTCCATTATATTTCGATGTTCCTACTCCCGTCCCTTAAAATCATTGTCATCCACAGTTAATGCTCTCTCTTATTTGCTGTGGTTTATGTTCCTATTTCTATTCTGAAGTTTTGTCCCTTCATTTCTTCTTCCCGTCCTCGAGCCAAGCGAACAATGGTCCGAAATTCGTAGGTAGGAAATTTGGAATGAACCTTGCTATTGGTTTTAGAATGAAATTGTAATGGCACGATCTTGATTCGTTAAATTACTCGAATATTCCGGAAAAAAAAAATAGAACTATCAAGGTGATACGTTCTAATATGTTTGAAGACTTGATAGAATGTAAGAGCCGTGTAACATAGCACATGATGACGGTACTGTGAATCATCACATTCCATTAGAAACTTAACATGACTTACTGTAATATAATGAAGTTGATCAAGTTTCATTATATTATACTAATTCATGTATCAGTTCCCAACACTACTTCAAAACATTCATATTTTTAAACTTAGAGATTTCAGAATTTAGAAACTAACACAGTTTCTTTTATATTGTAGCGCAGATGTTACGGAGAGTTAAATGATCGCAGATAGGAATAGTTGTAAAAATATCTCCAGAAATATGAAAAATATGTATAACGAATGAAGATATCTTATAATATCTAAGATAAAATGATGGTGAAGAATATCATCTTGAAAAGTTTAGAATAAGGAGCAGTGTTCTTACTAATGGTTTCAGCAGGCACTGGATCATTTGGATCCTTTGAAGGCAGGTTCTGTTTTCATGATTTGTTCACGGCCTCCTTCATACTTTGCTCAATCTGTTTTCCAGTTCCAAACCTTCTCTTTTTCTCAGCTTTACCACCATACCATTCTTTATCATCAATCTTTTGATTGTTAAAGTCGTTTACAGTTTTTGCTGCTTCATCAGCATTTCAAGAGCTACTTCATAGTTCAGGGTGTTTTTAGAAATCATGAAAGGATTTGAATGCGAATTGTAATCATCAAGTTACGAATGAGGTTTAAGATAAAATCAAGTGGCAAACTTGAAGAATTGTTTAGTTTCATATGTTACAATCAACATTTTAATTCATTTTAATTGTCCAATGTTTTCTTCTTTATGCCACTTGTTGGATTCTGGTAGGTCAAAATCCGAATATGAAATTTGATTGAAAATGGTTATTCTGGGGTGAGCGGATACGAATATCGGTGGTTGTAAGTAAGATAATAGATAACCGTTGAATCAGATTCAAGAATGTACAATATAACTTATTAATGTGAATTCTAAATATTCCTCGGGTACTACCCACCCGTTAAAATATTTTCATCATTAATAGTTTTACGAAGGAATTTTTAATTACTATCTTTATGAAAATATACTTGCATATATATTTTCTTCAGAGATAATCATAGATTTAATGAGTCAATAAGATATTAAACTCATTTGATTTATCGTTAATTCTAGATTACATAATCTCTAAGACTTTAGAAATTACATAATCGTCATACGATACGTAAAGCGAAGATAATCGATGTAGAACGATATATAGAACGAAGATCATACTCGAAGTACAGATATTGAGTCGTGTGATGTTGATATTCGAGATACAGATTGTGATGTTGAGATTGTGATTGGGGTGATAAAGGTACTGTCGGCGTTGACGATGGTAGTACGGATTATGCTGCTGGTGCTGCTATTGGTGTTTGTAACCTTCGCACCATATTCTCCAAAACCACTACCCGAGCACGGAGTTCGTTGACTTCTTCTATTATACCGGGATGATTGACGGTTGGAACGAGCGAATGAACAAGATTTGAAATATGGGATAGTATGTAATCATGACGAGATACTCTAGAAATGAGCGAGAAAATGGTGTTTCGAATGGGTTCGCCGGTAAGTGCTTCAGGTTCATCGTTAAGAGGGCAATTTGGTGGATGAAATGGATCACCTTCTTCTTGCCTCCAGAAATTTAGTATATTACGAACCCATCCCCAGTTCATCCAGAATAGATGATGGGAAATTGGTTGATCCATTCCGGTGACGCTGTTCTCGGAGCTCGAATGGAAATCCATGTCGGCGTAGCTATCGAAGTCGGAGGAATTCGAACTGGATGAAGAATTCATCTTGTATAGTTGGAGAAATGAATTTTTTTGGTTTGGAATAGATTATAGGAGTTGGGTTTGGTACTCTTCAATACAGAATTTTCATATGTATATATAATACCGAAATCCCGTGAATTACGGAGAATCTTTGAAATTCGTCGGGCAATGTTTATAGTAATAGATATGCTAGGATATGAATTTTGTCTATACACTATCGATGCACTAGATGCAGTAAGACGTGTCTAGACTAAAGAATGATAAGCAGGCAACTCCCTAAGGATGATAAGCAGATGGTTTCTGACTAGAAATGATAAGCAAAACTTTTTAGCCGGTAGATACGGTCAAAGTCCAGACTCACTAATGTATCCTAACTACTACCAGTTAGACACACTAATGCAAGGCCTGGTTCGCTAAGACCAACGCTCTGATACCAACTGAAAGGATCCGAAACTAATCATCCGGACGTTGTCCATATTGATTACAAACGAATTACAATAGTTGATAACATTGCGAGGTACTTGCCCTCTATATGATACATCTTACAAACGTTGCATTTATTCTTAAAAGGCAATCTATAGTTACATCCAGAATTGACATAATCGCCTGACATTTCATAATATTCAAATGACCTAAACCGCCATTTACTTAATAATAGTCTCTATGAACTTCAATGACTCGAATGCAACGCCTTATGATATAAGTCCTTAATAGCCTCAAGTAGTATCCTTAGTACGAGCTAATGCACAGCGGAAGACTTAATTCATACCTGAGAATAACATGCTTTAAAATGTCAACATAAAGTTGGTGAGATATAGGTTTAATGCCGGCAGCGATATATATATATATATATAGACCACAAGATTTCATATATAAACATTTTCATAAAAATATTCTAAGTGGTTGAGCACTTGGTAACCATACTTAACATTCAATCACGTCGCATATTCCCTTTAATATGAAATCTTACTACACCGTACCAAGTGTAGTCACAAAACGAAGTACTGTGCAACCGTTGAATACTGGTCGTCCAGTCCGGTTGGGGTTGTCAGGCCCGATAGATCTATCAACAGGATTCGCGTTTACAATACCGCTGTAAATATTAGTTACCAAGCTACAGGGAAGTATGCCAGTGGTACAACTCAACGTAGAATATATTTTTCAGTCACTTGTGTCCATAACGTAAATCATTTATAAAAACAGCGCATGTATTCTCAGCCCAAAAATATTTAGAGTTTAAAAGGGACTATATACTCACTTTCGTCTTGAAGATATATATATAATTTGACTTGGTCTCCGGTTGATATCACGAACCTATCCATATATAATATATCAATACCTTTTCTTTTTTAAACAAACGTCACATATATATACTTGTTATACTTTTAATACTTTGAATAATTCCTTAGTCCGTAGTTAGCAGTTCGTTGTTAGTAATTCAATTTTAATGGTTCATATTTAGATGTTTAATAAACCCCCAATGAAATAAATAAAACCCTCATCGTATATGTATTGGTCGAGATTAATCTTGACCCACGGTACCGGTTTTGTCAAATGACGTGTTGCGTACATAAAGTACCGGTGTTGTCAAATGACGTGTTGCGTACAATCATGGGATCTTATGATTAATCTTCTCGTATTGTTTACGGGTGATCCTGAACTATATAAAATTGAATTATGAGTACATATATATAAAATATCATGTTATTTTAGAAAGATGTGATTTTATTTAATTTTTCCCAATTAATCCCGAAGTTAAACAAGTCTTGGATAACCAATTTTGTTTCGGTCATAGTTTCTTCGTTACAAATCCGTTTTCGTTGATTCAACTTGCCATCTCCTTGGATCGAGTCCCTCTTTAAGACTATGAACTAAAATACCTTGGTTTGTATTCAAAATCACACGGCATAGGTGAAACTTTAGTGAAACTTATGAAGTTAAACATTTTCCTTTATTTAAACAACCTTAAATGATTATTTTTCTAAAAATACTTATACTTTGAATTAAATCATGAAATTTTTATGTGTTATCATATTCATAGTAAAAATCATTTTTCCAGAACATAAACCTCCAACTCAAAGTTTAAGATAGTTTTTAATTATCCAACCCAAAACAGTCCCCGGTGGCACTCCGACGTCGTAAAAACAGTTTTTAAGATATTCTTTGAAAAACCAAATTATACCTTGTTAAATTAGCATATATTTAAGTTATATTACAGGTCTTGAAGTATTTTAAAAGTTAAGTTAGAAGGATCTATTTAGTTTGCAAACAAGTTTGAAAACATTCAAACTATGTTCTTGTTGTTAAACTTTTATACCACAAAATAAGATAGCTATATATATGAATCGAATAAGGTTATGAACATAGATACTACCTCAAGTTCCTTGGACAAGGTTGCTGTAAAAGAGGAGTAAGAAGCTAGAATCAAAAGGGTGATGGAAGTGGATGAAAGATTGGAAGTAAGTTTGTGTTCTTGGAAGGATTTCTTGGAGTGTTTTTGTATGGTTTTCTTAGGGTGTTTAAGTAAGGTTTTTGAAGCTAGATCTTCATGGAACTTTGCTGAATGTTTATGGAGTTTAATGTTCTTGAGAGTGTGGGTGTTTTTAGCTAGAGAATGGAAGTAAAAATGAAACAAAATGAGGATACATATATACTCCTAAAAAAATGTTTATGTAGTAGACATGGACAAATTTTTAGTTTGTATTTTTGTAATTAGTCTTACAATCATTCAAAAGTAATTACCTTATACATAAGGCATGAACAAGGGCTGGTTAGGTGGTGATTTGATGTGTATATACCAATAGTAAATACGTATAGAAGCTAGGTATGATACGAGTACAAATACTCTAGTTATACGTATAGAAATTTTGTGAAAAATGGAATGAGGATTCAAATATAGCTATCTTTTGTGAATACACTTATATGATTTTATGTATTTAAGTCTTTAAAAGTGATTAAATACATTACTTATACGATATATGTATAAACATTATAAGTCTTAAGTATTTATGTCAAATAACGTTACGTATAGTTATCGTTTTGAAAACTTAAGTTAGTAGTTTCAAAATATACTTATAACTTATTGTTATTAATACAAAATGAGATATTAAAACATTCATTAATCATGTTAAATATGTATATATACATATATATACACAAACGTATAATTATCATATATTGTATAGTTCGTGATATCATCGGTCAAACTAGACGGTCAAACGTTGTGTAAAACTCTTTTCGGAAACATAAATCTCAACAATTTGGATTGCTTATCATGTTGGTAAGGTTTAATTTATGTAAATATTAATCTTATAAGTATAGAATGATCGAAAAAGTGCGGGTCAACTTTAGGGTTTTTGCTTATCGTGTCGGAACCATAGAGAGATTAGAGTTTAAATTTGGTCGGAAATTTCCGGGTCATTACAACAATCCTAATGCTCGAGACTACTATGCGAAAGTCAATAAAAGTCAATTTGACTCAAAATGATTTCCAAATTTTATATATGATTATTATATAGTTTAATTATAGTCGTTTTTTATTTTTAAATATTTTTAACAGATTTAATAGAGTAAATAATATAATTCATTTATTAATAAATAAAATTTTATATTAAAATTTATATAATAAAAAATATACTTTTATATATATATCTTAAGTAATAAAATTTATAAAGTTCATTTAATATCATAAAAATAATATGATAGGTATTATTAATGTAATTATTTTACACGTAGAAAAATATCTTTGTATCACATATTTATTTGATAAGATAATATTGATAATAATAATAGTAAGTAAAATTTGTATTATTTTGTAATAATAATTATTATTATTATACTAATAATAATAACAATATTTATATTTACGAAAAATGGTATTATGTTAAAATGATAATTCTTATTAATAATAATAATGAAATTTTATATCAACAATGATATTCCCATTAAAAATAATAATTTTTGTAAAAAAAATAGTTTTTAATATTAATAATACTTTTAATAATAATAGTGATAAAAATAATGAAAAACGATAATTTTATCTAAATCAATATCTTATGATATTTTAAATTTCATCATGATACCCATACTCATTATTTCCTAATCGATTCATTTAATAGCTTTTAATCGTCTTTTATATCGCGTTCATATTAATGATAATAATAGTAATAATAATAATTAGGTGTTACTAATATTCGTTTTAATTATAATAATACTAATAATAATAAATATTATGATAATATTAATGATAATACTAATAACTATTTTAATGATAATAATAATAATAATACTAATTATAACTTTGATAATAACGATAGTAATAATATTAAAAATAACAATTTTAATAATAATACCTTTTATTGATAATGATAATAACAAGATTGAAGGTACGCGCTACGCGGCTAGACATGTATGATAAAAATTTGATAAATCAAACGATTTCGAAAGTTTAAAGCTTCAACACAAAACTTATATCTATGTAGTGAATAGCAAAATATACATCATATTATGCAAAGTATTAATAGTCATATTATACTATTGTGATAGTCACAAAATTAACAGATTCTAATGCTACTTTGGATTCACCAGACCCGATCAATTTTTTTAATACCATTTTCACATACTTGATTATAGAATAGGACTTTGTTTTCTTGATAGAATTTGACTACTAAATACGACGATTCCTCAAAGCTACCATGCTTGTCAACAGGAGTAAGAAGTTCATATTGATTTGTCAGCCATTCACCATCCACAATGTACTTGTACTCATAACGCCCTTCCTATCAAATTTTAAAAAAAATAAGTTAAACGATTTGTTGTACGTCATGAGAGTAAATATATCTGGACAATGATATATAAACAAAATAAAATCTGGAGAATGGTAGATTAAAATGAAATTTGAGTTTAAAAATTGAAATTAAACTCGTCAACGGGTCTTCATTCGAGAAGTCAAAAAACTCGTCAACGTTGAAACTAAATAATTGTATATGATGAGGGAATCTACCTAAATAGTGAGTGAAAAACATTGGCCATTGATAAACTATAGCTTGCTTTAACTTTTGCTAAAAAAAATGATTATCGCTTTTATCTGTAGGTATTTGGCGTACTATTACACGTTGGACTGCGCACAGTTCATCGTATGAACCATGCCCGATCCATCGTATAACAGTACGTATCTCGGCGTTGTTAAAATCACAAAAAAAGATGGATGAGAGTGAGAGAAAACATGGTAACCTTTTTCTTAAAAGTTTATGAAGCCGAATAATCAAGTCCTCTTCTTGATCTGAACACGCAAAGCAGCTGCTATTGCAGCCAAACATGCAGCTACTATACAAACAACTGTGATGTCACAAATACAAAAGTGATGTCAGCAAACTCCGTTCCTTTATTGAGAAATGTTAACGGAAACATTATAGAGTTGCGAACTGAATTTTGACCTGGGGTGTAATACTGGGCGATTGTGTCTACGTATCTCTGAGTTTTTGATTTGTTATTTTGAGCCTCCTCGACCAGTTTTGCCATTCTTGCCACTATACAAGCTTCGGCTAGAGCAGTAGTTTTAGCACTGATATAACCTGCAAAAATTTATGTCAAACTAAAAGAACTGACTAAACTTTGACTTTAAAGGTCAAACACGTCCAAATATTAACGGTGAAATGGGTCGAAAGATGTATAGAGTATAGTTTTAATACATGAAACATACAAAATAACATTATATTTAATAATGATTTCTTTATAATGGATAAACCTTAATGTTTCATGAGATTATATTATATTATAATATATAATAAACATAACACATAAACTAATATTTTCATACCATTTAGATTAACTGTGCCTGCCCAAACAGTGGAGCCCACTTGTTTAGACACGAGAAAGGATTCACCGATTAGAGTTTTCTTATCAACTTCACAATTCCCTTCCACAACTACTCCGTCAATCGGGATCATGGTTCCAGCCTTAACCGCAAGTCTTGTGTTAACCATGACTTCGTTAGCGTTGACTTCTTCACCAGTGTCAGCTAACACAGCCTTCTGAGGAGCCATGTTCAGCAATGATGATATCACAGCATTCGCCTATATATTAAACCCATTTAATTTGTTGATCAAATTTTTTAACACTAAGGGTGCATTTACTAAAACAAAATGATTAAACGTTGAATAATTCAAAATCTGAATGATTTAAAAGTTCTGATTGTTGAACTTAGTTATGAACGACAATAACATGTTTAATAATTATTCAAATTGAACTCAAAAAATGATCCAAATTAAGTTTCTCGTATTACATTACATTTCATTACATTATTATATAATAATAAATATCTGCAGGAACTTAATATTGTACAAGTATACCTTGTGACTTGCCCTTGTCTCAAGCCATTCTGATATATTTAATAAGAACACAATAGTGGCTGCTTCCAGTAATCCTTAAGAACTATTGATCCTCCAACTGCAAAATATAAACAGGTTAACTTAAGTCTGATACACATTCTCTTATTCATAACTACACATGTATAATATACCTGCTTTGGTAGCAATTACTATCCATCTTTTAGGACCGTGCATCTCTATAGCTTCGGCTAGCTTTTCATCTTCTTATGTTGTCCATGCTCCCCTGTTAATTTCTTTCATTAAAGATTAATTTATCTTCTTAATCAGCAGTTACGATATTCTAAGTACTGAACAATAGTTTTTATAAGATAAAACATAGACAGAGGGATACCTTTAATAATGCCTGTCTAGCAGCTTCCCTCTCAAGGTCTCTCTTTCGTTTTGCTTCTAACACGGCTTCCGCTTCTGCTCGTCTTCAAGCCTTTTCTGCGGCCTCTGCTGCTGCTTGCAACCGAGCTTTTTATGATAATTAATAAAACAATTCATAAATCAACTGACGATATGACAATCACAAAAACATGTTCTGCTAAAACAAACAATCTCAAACGAATGTCAACCTTTCCTTTTCTGATTTTCTAATTCCTCCTCCTCACGTTGCAGTTTCTCATGATCCCCCTTTTCAACCTGGTTCATAAATTTACCAGTTGGTATCATCAATCATGACACTAATAATTTTGTGGAACATTGTAACATTACAAACATACAAAGCTGTTGTTGCAACTAACCTGGTTGAGTGTCTTTTCTCGAGCTTTAAATATTGTATCAGCAAATCTATTTTTCAAGAGTGCAGCCCGGTACAACTTTCTAGGTTACATATTTGGAGCACTATCCCTTAAATTATGTAAATGAATGACTATTAGCAAGTATCGATATGGACCAGAAAAAAACATTCTTCACGTATAATGCTCACCTTCATCCTTTTGGCTATCTGATTCAACAGAGTTTGGCTTATGCTGAGATATATGTTCAACTTGGTCCAGCCCGCTTACTGACTCTGAAATTTATGCATAATGAGCTTACTCATTAGCTTTTATTCAATATAGTTCATATATATTTGTACTGATAATCTGGCCTTCAAAAAACCAAGATGAGACGGATAAACTAAGTGCATGCTTCGGTTGTCTTATTTGGGCAGCTTATCAGCTAATAATATTTTCAAAATGCAATAAACAAAGTATTTAACCTTTCAATTAGGTGTTAATTTTATTAAGCTAACCCAAACAGCCAAAAAAAGAAAGAAATACTCACGATTATCAATCAGATCGCTGGTGCCTGCCTTGTCATCCAAATCTGCTCCCGCATTATCATTCTATATTTTATATATACAAAAATAATGTTACACATACATGAATAACACTATAACAACATATGATAAATATCAATTAACAAAGTATGACATAGAAAGAAATAAATGCATGGGACACCTTTGCAGGGCATGAAGGTTTAACGTTTTCAGTATGTCCATTTTCAGAAACATTTCTAGAATGAGTATCTGCAGAAACCATAAAACACAGCCAAAAACCATGACTTGAAAACTCACTAGAAATCGAAGCACTCGACTACTTAGTATAATTAACTGTACTATTATCAATCAATTTAGGAACGAATACAAATTACTACATAAATTTCATCCAAGTTGCATGACAGGCGATAAGTTGTAAAATTTTCTATTATCAAGTTGCATGACAGCCCAAAACCCTTGATCTTAGTGAAGGAAATTATGACCCGTTCATTTTGATGGTGCTGCAAAAAAGGAACTCATATCTTGATATTCTTTTTGTTCACAATATTTACGTTAATAACATTTTCTTGAAATAATTTATTCACCAGGTATCCTCTGTATTGTGTTATGTTACACGTATAGTTTAGCATCAAGCAACTACGGGAAACCAAACTTGGACAACATATACACAATGAGTTACACAGTTTATTCAGAAGTGCCTTCAAACGTATTTATTGAAACAAACATTTTCCCAAGTTTCTTTTGCTAACTAAAAATAGGAAATATAGGTGTTAAATTTACCAATTAATTAGTGTTTAAGTACATTAATCATCATTCAGCTGTCATATGCTGAAAAGATTGTCAAAGTATAACATTGTAATGCATCCAAAAATGCACTTCAAACAACTATCTTAGTTCTCTCTATGTTTCTCAAGCATCTAAATTATTGTGTAGAGTAAGAGTATATTCAATCTTAAAGATGGTAAGCATATATAAGTTTGCATGAAACTTGTAACCCAAACAGCACAACAGATGAAACTGACCTTAACCACCTGCACAGGTTTGTGAACAAAAGTAAGAACCATAAGAACTCATCAAATATCATATATGTCGCACAAATTTAGTCGACAAGTTTGTGAATTTGATATCTATGTGGTTCAAATTGTGAGTTTTCAGTAGTTACTATTCTTGCATTTCAATAATACTAATTCATACGACCACCAACACAGAAATCAAACCCTAAAACAATAGTAATACTATAAACATATAACTGAAATTTGATTAAGAAAAAAAATTAGATAAATTATACTCGTAATACCTGTAAATCGGATAGTTTTCAGTAGTCACTGTTCATGAATTTCAATAATACTAATTCATTCGACCATCAGCACAGAAATCAAACCCTAAAACAATAGTAACACTATAAACATAGAACTTAAATTTGATTAAGAAAAAACATAGATAAATTATAATACCTGTAAATCGGATGAGATTTCGACATCACTGATGGTAGTACTGGACCTGTGTTATTACCAATTGTATAACGAATGAAAAACAGATATAAATTAAAAAAAAAACAAATAAAAAAAACCTACCTTGAAGAAGGATGAACTGAATCGCATTCAGTACGAAGAGGCAGGAATCGGTGAAGCATTTTTTTTGAATCGCAGTAGAGGAAGAAGGAATCCGTGCTTTATGTTGAGAGTGAGAGATCGGTTTTTGGGGTGTTGATAAGAGGAATGGATCAGAGGAGATGGTGAAGATCAGAGGGTATGGCTTCTTGTTTACCCTAGCACGCTATTTGTTTGTTGTGTGGTGGAGAGTTGCCCAAGCGTGAGTAGTAAAAATTTGTGAGGGGGACTGCCACGTGGACCAATTGGGTTGCAATGCCTAGTTCTCCTAATAGTAGATGTGTAATAATAATAATAATAATAATAATAATAATAATAATAATAATAATAATAATAATAATATAATAATAATAATAATAACAATAGCAATAATAATAATAATAATAATAATAATAATAATAATAATAATAATAATAATAATAATAATAATAATAATAATAATAATAATAATTAGATAAAACTATAACGAAGATAATAACGACGATAATAATAATCATTTTTAATAATAATACAAAATTTCAATTGACTATGACTTCTAATTTGTTCATCGAAACTATTCGATATCTAAATGAAAAGTTCTTAATTTTTCGCTAGCTTTCCAACGACATGCATATCATATACCCTATCTCAGTAGCATATGTATCTAATTCAGGATTCAACCTAAACTATCTAACGATAAAATTAAACGTACAAGCATGCATAATCCTAAATACTCGAGCACTAGTCAGGGATACACTATTAATATATAAAAGTTAAGTTATGAGTGCTCACGTATCAATATTGAGATTCAATATTGCAGGAAAGGTACGTAGACGCAACGGAGATGATAACACTAGTTTGACCTCGCGATCATACCCCTGAACATTACCCATAACCTCCATAGCTATAATCCATAATTTCCTTAGCTCTATCCCGCTCGAAAAACCATTTTGAAATCACTCTAACAGCACTCCGTCGTAATATTTTATGTATAATAATAATAACGTTAAGATTAATAATAATATTATTCTTAATAATATTAATTAACTTAAGTAATATACGAAGCATATATAGGAGAATGCAAAATGAATTCAACGAGCAGATTAATTCAAGCTTTTATAACCCAATTCTTCTCATCGTCACCTCCGCAATTGCGACACTAAATGGAATCCAGCTCACAATCGCATTAAAGTCTCACCGACACTTTCATACTTTCATTATGCATATATATATATATATATATATATATATATATATATATATATATATATATATATATATATATATATATATATATATATATATATATATGTTTAATATATAATATTCCCGTGCCTAATTGATTTGTAATTTTTGCACCGATGAATAGTACGTTGACGCTCGACTTACGTGCCAGTTTCGGTTTTTCGAACGTCCTTTCGTACGCTTAGAAAACTTGTACTTTATGTTTCTTGACGTGTACCTTTATCAATAATTAGACTTATTTCACCAATAATTATACTAATTGAAATGTAACTTATACTTTTGAGTTTTTTGGTCATTTGCTTCTTTAAATCAATGACTCGTTGTTTACCAAAATATATTATTTTAAAATAAAACGTTTTATGACTATGTTATTATTATATCTCGTTACATTGTAAAGTACATATATATATATTTTTATCTCAAAATATAAGTTTAAAATATTTATAATATAATAATTAGTTTTTTTAAAAGTAACTCATTTATAATCGTTTAAATGATAGAAAATATTATATCACTTTACGGTTGCATTTTTGAAACACAATATATATATATATTTGTAATTTATAATATAAAGCTTTAATTAAGTTCTTCAACATTCACAAATCAAAGTATCTTATAAAACGTTTTGATAATAAAGTTCTTTCCAAATTGAAAACGTTTTAGTACTAAATCAAATAAATATAATAACTTTTGTTTTCCAAAACTAATATATATTTTTTTGTTAAAGAAAATTAAAATAATGGAAAGCGTTATATCGTGTTTGAAAAGTAAAATTTATATATATAATAGGTTTCAAGTTTTTAAATCACTAAATATTGATGAGGAGTGACATAAAGTCCAAACGTTAAATGAATGTACGAAATCATTTCAAGGTAAAACGTCGATATTTATTTTCTAAGTTATCTATATTCCTAAATTTCACTTTCACGTTAAATAATATGAAAGCTAAATTGTTATATTAACAAAAGTCTCGAGTGAAATATAGTATTGGAAATCAAACAAGAATCTCCATTAACTTTTGCCTAGCTCTCGTTAAGTGACACTTTGTTCTCACTTGTAAATCACTTTACCATTTATTCCGAATACCGTTAAAAGGAAAGGTTTCCTAAATCAAAGTGGACCTCTCAACAGAGACTCGTAATCATACAATGTATCTGATAAATCAATCATTTGATCTTATCTTCTAATCCATCGATAAACATATTGAACCAAATACGTTCATGTAAAGTATTATACATAATACTTTGTTAACATTTTCAAGTTATAATATATACACATATACATATATAATCATATCCGTTCATTTAATGGTTCATGAATCGTCGGGATTTGGTCGAGGTTAAATGAATACATGAACACAGTTCAAAGTTTTTTTTTTTTTTTTTTTTTTTTTTTTTTTTTTGAGATTTCAACATTACTGACTTTGCTCATCGTGTCGGAAACATATAAAGATCAAGTTTAAATTTGTTCAGAAATTTTCAGGTTGTCACAGAAAATAGGTCTTTGACCTGGCAAAAACAATCGGGAGTTCGGAATCTTTTAACAAGTGCTTTTGAAGCGAATTTAATCAATCTATCTCTTTATTGATCTCTGGATCTTTTGAAAAGTGGTAAAGGAATGAAGGTGAATGGGTAATGTACTTTTGGAGTGAATTTTGGGTGAGAATTTTTGATTCATCAACTCTTTGGTATGAGTTGGTCGGTTTAAATGCGTGGAGTGGAAACGAAAATATATGGTTTTTATCGTCTCTATTCAGAATCATTTCGGAAGAAGGATCGCACCTACACCACGTATGGCGCTTACTAACCATTGGTCTTGAAACGTTTGTCAAAACCAAGTTCTAACACGAACCGTACACTGGCACGCTCATCAAATGAATTGACAAAGTACTGTAGATTTGATGGGTCATACAGGTACTTTGGGTCCAAGAATTCCTTAATTTTTGGGAGTAGGGGTCGTGCTTGGTCATGCGTAGCCTTTTAAACATTTATACGGAAGAAATCTTTTGACACAAATCATGAGTTTTAGCTTAATCGTTCCGTTCTAGTAAATGTTCCAAAAACTGATTTCTAGCAATTTTATAGAATCTTTTGGGAAAACGAGGTAAGAGTTTTTCGAGATCCCCTAATATTGTTTGCTAATCACATTTTAGACAAAACAATTTTTAAAAATTTTTGACGTTTACAGTTAATTGTTCTTAAACCTTTACCCAATACCCCATACTTAGAAGAACATTGTCCCTAATGTTCTCTGAAATAGAATATCCGAATACTTTAATAAATTAAGGACAATATCTTCTAGAATCTCTTAGTTGGTCATGGGAGTTACCCCACACTTAGAGTTTTTAGTGCGTAATAATTGAAAGAGGTTTGAGGATAGATTACTTCCCTACGGTCAAGTTACTCTTCTAGTGCTGGGCTTTCCTAGGGTCATGTTCCTAGTGCTGGAAAGGACCAGTCTCTTTGATAAAATTCTGCATGAAGAACAAAAGAGCGTAGTATTTCCACCAGATAAATAACTTTTTATACAATGCTTTATATATAAAACTAAAAGAAAAATAAAGTAGTCTACGAAATACTCTCCTGGCCAATTTGTAGAGCGGTGTCTGCGAAGTATCCATTAGGTCCGAAGATATCATCGTCGTCCTCAAGTCTAGGCAAATACTCAAGCGGCTGTCCTGCATCCAACTCATGGCCCAAAAGTGTGTCTAGACATAGGTCCAATGGCAACTCCAGGTATGAGAGGCTCAGGAACGGCTCCTCATCAGGGATGCTCTCGGTGATCTCAAAGACCTGGGCCATAGGTGGCTCAACCGGTATAGGGAATGTGACTAAGTGGCAGCCCTCAGGTAGCTCATGAGTAGGGACCGTCGCAATGACTGAAGCAGGAGAAACATGTGGCGTGATAGGAGTGGCATGAACTGGGGCGATGGTTGAGGCTAATGAATGAACTGAGACTGGAGTAGAGTTCCTAGGAGTAACTTGTCGTGTCGGTGGAACAAGACATGCTAGTCTGAAAGTTGAAGGGCCTAGAGTACTCCGGGGCATTCCTTTATGCTGAAGGTATGCTCTGAAAGCTCTGTAGAGTCTCTGATGATCTCTAAGTAATGACCATGTAACAGTTAGATCATTCATGGTGGCTCCATGATGAATCATAATCTGCAGCTCTCGTGGCTCTAACAGCTCTGGATGCTCAGTGGGTCTTGAAGCTAAACGCCTGGAGCGTCACACTAGAGGGACTGGCTGTGCCGTGCTTATATCCTCCTCAACACTCTCTAGAATCAAACGTCTCGGGCCTAACTATCCCGTCGAAGGCCTATGTTGATCTTCAGTACTCTCAGATAGGTAAACCCTAGGAGTCCTCCTCCTGTGAATGGGAATGGTATAGGAAGCTCCTAAACTTGGCATTTTACCTGGATACATTTCAACAAACTAGTAAGTACTAAGCGCAATTATGGCGCTTAGGGTTAGTACACAGTAAAACATTTTGTAGACTGAAAAATAAATTGAAATAAAATTAAGAAATTAAAAGGATAAGCAAGGGTTGCCTCCCAAGAGCGCTTTGTTTATCAAGTCATTACAGCTCGACTTTTTTCTTCTGCCATGTCTTCAGAATGGATCAAAGGAGAAGAGATGTTCTTCCCTGTTGTGGTCTTCTAGATAAGCTTTCAACCGGTGGCCGTTGACTTTGAAAGTTTTGGTAGGTCCTTCTAATTCTATGGCTTCGTGTGGAAAAGCGTGTATTACTGTATATGGTCCACTCCATCGTGATATGAATTTACCAGCGAACTTCTTGAATCGAGAATTAAAGAGTAGAACTTTATCTCCAAGAGTGAACTTTGTCTGAATCAGTTTTGCATCATGTGTATCAGCTTTGTCCGTTCCTTGTAGATATATGACATTTCATATGCTTGGTCTCTTAAATCAGCAAGTTCATTCATTTGTATCTTCTGATGCCTAGCGGTTGCCGAAGCATCAAGGTTGCATATTTTCAACGTCCAGAGAGCTTTGTATTCTAATTCTAAAGGTGACGGGCTTTTCCATAGATCATGCAGTAGGGTGTAGTTCCTAGAGGATTTTTGTAAGCAGTCCGGAATGCCCACAGAGCATCATCTAGTTTTTCGGCCCATTTATTCCCATGATGGCCGACGGTGCATTCTAGAAATCCCTTGAGTGTTCCGTTAGTGACTTCTGCCTGTCCGTTGGTCTGCAGATGATAGGCAGTGGATGAAATGTCCCGTTCTTATTGATTAAAAACGTTCCATATTAATTGATTTCGTTGCGAGGTTTTGACCTCTATATGAGACGTTTTTCAAAGACTGTATTCTTTTTAAAACAAACCATAACCTTTATTTCATCAATAAAGGTTTAAAAAGCTTTACGTAGATTATCAAATAATGATAATCTAAAATATCCTGTTTACACACGATCATTACATAATGGTTTACAATACAAATATGTTACAACAAAATAAGTTTCTTGAATGCAGTTTTTACACAATATCATACAAGCATGGACTCCAAATCTCGTCCTTATTTAAGTACGCGATAGCGGAAGCTCTTAATAATCACCTGAGAATAAACATGCTTAAACGTCAACAAAAATGTTGGTGAGTTATAGGTTTAACCTATATATATCAAATCATAATAATAGACCACAAGATTTCATATTTCAATACACATCCCATACATAGAGATAAAAATCATTCATATGGTGAACACCTGGTAACCGACATTAACAAGATGCATATATAAGAATATCCCCATCATTCCGGGACACCCTTCGGATATGATATAAATTTCGAAGTACTAAAGCATCCGGTACTTTGGATGGGGTTTGTTAGGCCCAATAGATCTATCTTTAGGATTCGCGTCAATTAGGGTGTCTGTTCCCTAATTCTTAGATTACCAGACTTAATAAAAAGGGGCATATTCGATTTCGATAATTCAACCATAGAATGTAGTTTCACGTACTTGTGTCTATTTTGTAAATCATTTATAAAACCTGCATGTATTCTCATCCCAAAAATATTAGATTTTAAAAGTGGGACTATAACTCACTTTCACAGATTTTTACTTCGTCGGGAAGTAAGACTTGGCCACTGGTTGATTCACGAACCTATAACAATATATACATATATATCAAAGTATGTTCAAAATATATTTACAACACTTTTAATATATTTTGATATTTTAAGTTTATTAAGTCAGCTGTCCTCGTTAGTAACCTACAACTAGTTGTCCACAGTTAGATGTACAGAAATAAATCGATAAATATTATCTTGAATCAATCCATGACCCAGTGTATACGTATCTTAGTATTGATCACAACTCAAACTATATATATTTTGGAATCAACCTCAACCCTGTATAGCTAACTCCAACATTCACATATAGAGTGTCTATGGTTGTTCTGAAATATATATAGATGTGTCGACATGATAGGACAAAACATTGTATACGTGTCTATGGTATCTCAAGATTACATAATATACAATACAAGTTGATTAAGTTATGGTTGGAATAGATTTGTTACCAATTTTCACGTAGCTAAAATGAGAAAAATTATCCAATCTTGTTTTACCCATAACTTCTTCATTTTAAATCCGTTTTGAGTGAATCAAATTGCTATGGTTTCATATTGAACTCTATTTTATGAATCTAAACAGAAAAAGTATAGGTTTATAGTCGGAAAAATAAGTTACAAGTCGTTTTTGTAAAGGTAGTCATTTCAGTCGAAAGAACGACGTCTAGATGACCATTTTAGAAAACATACTTCCACTTTGAGTTTAACCATAATTTTTGGATATAGTTTCATGTTCATAATAACAATCATTTTCTCAGAATAAAAACTTTTAAATCAAAGTTTATCATAGTTTTTAATTAACTAACCCAAAACAGTCCGCGGTGTTACTACGACGGCGTAAATCCGGTTTTACGGTGTTTTTCGTGTTTCCAGGTTTTAAATCATTAAGTTAGCATATAATATAGATATAGAACATGTGTTTAGTTGATTTTAAAAGTCAAGTTAGAAGGATTAACTTTTGTTTGCGAACAAGTTTAAACCTTCGAATAAGATAGCTTTATATGTATGAATCGAATGATGTTATGAACATCATTACTACCTTAAGTTCCTTGGATAAACCTACTGGAAAAGAGAAAAATGGATCTAGCTTCAACGGATCCTTGGATGGCTCGAAGTTCTTGAAGCAGAATCATGACACGAAAACAAGTTCAAGTAAGATCATCACTTGGAATAAGATTGTTATAGTTATAGAAATTGAACCAAAGTTTGAATATGATTATTATCTTGTATTAGAATGATAACCTACTGTAAGAAACAAAGATTTCTTGAGGTTTGATGATCACCTTACAAGATTGGAAGTGAGCTAGCAAACTTGAAAGTATTCTTGATTTTATGTAACTAGAACTTGTAGAATATATGAAGAACACTTAGAACTTGAAGATAGAACTTGAGAGAGATCAATTAGATGGAGAAAATTGAAGAATGAAAGTGTTTGTAGGTTTTTTTGGTCGTTGGTGTATGGATTAGATATAAAGGATATGTAATTTTGTTTTCATGTAAATAAGTCATGAATGATTACTCATATTTTTGTAATTTTATGAGATATTTCATGCTAGTTGCCAAATGATGGTTCCCACATGTGTTAGGTGACTCACATGGGCTGCTAAGAGCTGATAATTGGAGTGTATATACCAATAGTACATACATCTAAAAGCTGTGTATTGTACGAGTACGAATACGGGTGCATACGAGTAGAATTGTTGATGAAACTGAACGAGGATGTAATTGTAAGCATTTTTGTTAAGTAGAAGTATTTTGATAAGTGTATTGAAGTCTTTCAAAAGTGTATAAATACATATTAAAACACTACATGTATATACATTTTAACTGAGTCGTTAAGTCATCGTTAGTTGTTACATGTAAGTGTTGTTTTGAAACCTTTAGGTTAACGATCTTGTTAAATGTTGTTAACCCAATGTTTATAATATCAAATGAGATTTTAAATTATTATATTATCATGATATTATCATGTATGAATATCTCTTAATATGATATATATACATTAAATGTCTTTACAACGATAATCGTTACATATATGTCTCGTTTAAAAATCATTAAGTTAGTAGTCTTGTTTTTACATATGTAGTTCATTGTTAATATACTTAATGAAATGTTTACTTATCATAGTATCATGTTAACTATATATATATCCATATATATGTCATCATATAGTTTTTACAAGTTTTAACGTTCGTGAATCACCGGTCAACTTGGGTGGTCAATTGTCTATATGAAACATATTTCAATTAATCATGTCTTAACAAGTTAGATTGCTTAACATGTTGGAAACATTTAATCATGTAAATATCAATCTCAATTAATATATATAAACATGGAAAAGTTCGGGTCACTACAGTACCTACGCGTTAAATAAATTTCGTCCCGAAATTTTAAGCTGTTGAAGGTGTTGACGAATCTTCTAGAAATAGTTGCCGGTATTTCTTCTTCATCTGATCTTCATGCTCCCAGGTGAACTCGGGTCCTCTACGAGCATTCCATCGAACCTTAACAATTGGTATCTTGTTTTGCTTAAGTCTTTTAACCTCACGATCCATTATTTCGACGGGTTCTTCGATGAATTGAAGTTTTTCGTTGATTTGGATTTCATCTAACGGAATAGTGAGATCTTCTTTAGCAAAACATTTCTTCAAATTCGAGACGTGGAAAGTGTTATGTACAGCCGCGAGTTGTTGAGGTAACTCAAGTCGGTAAGCTACTGGTCCGACACGATCAATAATCTTGAATGGTCCAATATACCTTGGATTTAATTTCCCTCGTTTACCAAATCGAACAACGCCTTTCCAAGGTGCAACTTTAAGCATGACCATCTCTCCAATTTCAAATTCTATATCTTTTCTTTTAATGCCAGCGTAGTTCTTTTGTCGACTTTGGGCGGTTTTCAACCGTTGTTAAATTTGGATGATCTTCTCGGTAGTTTCTTGTATAATCTCCGGACCCGTAATCTGTCTATCCCCCACTTCACTCCAACAAATCGGAGACCTGCACTTTCTACCATAAAGTGCTTCAAACGGCGCCATCTCAATGCTTGAATGGTAGCTGTTGTTGTAGGAAAATTCTGCTAACGGTAGATGTCGATCCCAACTGTTTCCGAAATCAATAACACATGCTCGTAGCATGTCTTCAAGCGTTTGTATCGTCCTTTCGCTCTGCCCATCAGTTTGTGGATGATAGGCAGTACTCATGTCTAGACGAGTTCCTAATGCTTGCTGTAATGTCTGCCAGAATCTTGAAATAAATCTGCCATCCCTATCAGAGATAATAGAGATTGGTATTCCATGTCTGGAGATGACTTCCTTCAAATACAGTCGTGCTAACTTCTCCATCTTGTCATCTTCTCTTATTGACAGGAAATGTGCTGATTTGGTGAGACGATCAACTATTACCCAAATAGTATCAAAACCACTTGCAGTCCTTGGAAATTTAGTGATGAAATCCATGGTAATGTTTTCCCATTTCCATTTCGAGATTTCGGGTTGTTGAAGTAGACCTGATGGTTTCTGATGCTCAGCTTTGACCTTAGAACACATCAAACATTCTCCTACGTATTTAGCAACATCGGCTTTCATACCCGACCACCAAAAATGTTTCTTGAGATCCTTATACATCTTCCCCGTTCCAGGATGTATTAAGTATCTGGTTTTATGAGCTTCTCTAAGTACCATTTCTCTCATATCTCCAAATTTTGGTACCCAAATCCTTTCAGCCCTATACCGGGTTCCGTCTTCCCGAATATTAAGATGCTTCTCCGATCCTTTGGGTATTTCATCCTTTAAATTTCCCTCTTTTAAAACTCCTTGTTGCGCCTCCTTTATTTGAGTAGTAAGGTTATTATGAATCATTATATTCATAGATTTTACTCTAATGGGTTCTTTGTCCTTCCTGCTCAAGGCATCGGCTACCACATTTGCCTTCCCCGGGTGGTAACGAATCTCAAAGTCGTAATCATTCAATAATTCAATCCACCTACGCTGCCTCATATTCAGTTGTTTCTGATTAAATATGTGTTGAAGACTTTTGTGGTCGGCATATATAATACTTTTGACCCCATATAAGTAGTGCCTTCAAGTCTTTAATGCAAAAACAACCGCGCCTAATTCCAAATCATGCGTCGTATAATTTTGTTCTTGAATCTTCAATTGTCTAGACGCATAAGCAATCACCTTCGTTCGTTGCATTAATACACAACCGAGACCTTGCTTTGATGCGTCACAATAAATCACAAAATCATCATTCCCTTCAGGCAATGACAATATAGGTGCCGTAGTTAGCTTTTTCTTCAATAACTGAAACGCTTTCTCTTGTTCATCATTCCATTCAAATTTCTTCCCTTTATGCGTTAATGCAGTCAAGGGTTTTGCTATTCTGGAAAAGTCTTGGATGAACCTTCTGTAGTAACCAGCTAGTCCTAAAAACTAGCGTATGTGTTTCGGAGTTTTCGGGGTTTCCCACTTTTCAACAGTTTCTATCTTTGCCGGATCCACCTTAATACCTTCTTTGTTCACTATTTGACCGAGGAATTGAACTTCTTCCAACCAAAATGCACACTTTGAAAACTTAGTGTACAATTCTTCCTTCCTCAATACTTCTAACACCTTTCTCAAATGTTCACCGTGTTCTTGGTCATTCTTTGAGTAAATAAGTATGTCGTCAATGAAAACAATGACAAACTTGTCAAGGTATGGTCCACACACTCGGTTCATAAGGTCCATGAACATAGCTGGTGCATTAGTTAAACCAAACAGCATGACCATAAACTCGTAATGACCGTAACGTGTTCTGAAAGCAGTCTTTGGAATATCATCTTCTTTCACCCGCATTTGATGATACCCGGAACGTAAGTCAATCTTTGAATAAACAGACGAGCCTTGTAGTTGATCAAATAAGTCGTCGATTCTCGGTAGTGGGTAGCGATTCTTGATGGTAAGTTTGTTCAACTCTCGGTAGTCGATACACAACCTGAATGTACCATCTTTCTTCTTGACAAACAAAACAGGAGCTCCCCACGGTGATGTGCTTGGTCGAATGAAACCACGTTCTAAAAGTTCTTGTAATTGGCTTTGCAGTTCTTTCATCTCGCTGGGTGCGAGTCTGTAAGGAGCACGAGCTATTGGTGCAGCTCCTGGTACAAGATCTATTTGAAATTCAACGGATCGATGTGGGGGTAATCCCGGTAATTCTTTCGGAAATACATCGGGAAATTCTTTTGCAATGGGAACATCATTGATGCTCTTTTCTTCAGTTTATACTTTCTCGACGTGTGCTAGAACAGCATAGCAACCTTTTCTTATTAGTTTTTGTGCCTTCAAATTACTAATAAGATGTAGCTTCGTGTTGCCCTTTTCTCCGTACACCATTAAGGGTTTTCCTTTTTCTCGTATAATGCGAATTGCATTTTTGTAACAAACGATCTCTGCTTTCACTTCTTTCAACCAGTCCATACCGATTATCACATCAAAACTCCCTAACTCTACTGGTATCAAATCAATCTTAAATGTTTCGCTAACCAGTTTAATTTCTCGATTCCGACATATATTATCTGCTGAAATTAATTTACCATTTGCTAATTCGAGTAAAAATTTACTATCCAAAGGCGTCAATGGAAAACTTAATTTAGCACAACAATCTCTACTCATATAGCTTCTATCCGCACCCGAATCAAATAAAACGTAAGCAGATTTATTGTCAATAAGAAACGTACCCGTAACAAGCTCCGGGTCTTCCTGTGCCTCTGCCGCATTAATATTGAAAACTCTTCCGCGGCCTTGTCCATTCGTGTTCTCCTGGTTCGGGCAATTTCTAATAATGTGGCCCGGTTTTCCACATTTATAACAAACTACATTGGCATAACTTGCTCCGACACTACTTGCTCCGCCATTACTCGTTTCGACACCATTTGTTCCTTTCGTTCTATTAACCCCTGGTCCGTAGACCTCACACTTCGCCGCGCTATGACCATTTCTTTTACACTTGTTGCAAAATTTGGTGCAGAACCCCGAGTGATACTTTTCACACCTTTGGCATAGCTGCTTCTGATTGTTGTTATTGTTGCGGTTATTATTGTTGTTGGGATGATTGTTGTAGTTGCTGTTGTTGTTGTTGTTGTTGTTGGGCCGTTTGTTGTAGTTGCGATTGTTGGGATAATTGTTGCGATTATTGTTGTAATTGCTGTTGTTGTTGTATTAGTGATTCTTATCACCGTTTTCCTCCCACTTTCTTTTGACTTGCTTCACATTGGCCTCTTCGGCAGTCTGTTCTTTAATTCTTTCTTCAATCTGGTTCACTAGTTTGTGAGCCATTCTACATGCCTGTTGTATGGAGGCGGGCTCGTGTGAACTTATATCTTCTTGGATTCTTTCCGGTAATCCTTTCACAAACGCGTCGATCTTCTCTTCCTCATCTTCGAATGCTCCCGGACACAATAGGCACAATTTTGTGAATCGTATTTCGTACGTGGTAATATCAAATCCTTGGGTTCGTAACCCTCTAAGTTCTGTCTTGAGCTTATTGACCTCGGTTCTGGGACGGTACTTCTCGTTCATCAAGTGCTTGAATGCTGACCACGGTAGTGCGTACGCATCGTCTTGTCCCACTTGCTCTAGATAGGTATTCCACCATGTTAACGCAGAACCTGTAAAGGTATGCGTAGCGTACTTCACTTTGTCCTCTTCAGTACACTTACTTATGGCAAACATCGATTCGACCTTCTCGGTCCACCGTTTCAATCCGATCGGTCCTTCGGTTCCATCAAATTCCAAAGGTTTGCAGGCAGTGAATTCTTTGTAGGTGCATCCTACACGATTTTCTGTACTGCTAGATCCAAGGTTATTGTTGGTATGTAGCGCAGCCTGTACTGTGGCTATGTTTGAAGCTAGAAAAGTACGGAATTCCTCTTCATTCATATTCACGGTGTGTCGAGTAGTCGGTGTCATTTCCTTCAAAATAGTCAAATGGAACAAGTTAATCATACAGAATATTAAGAGTAGTTAATAGTATTTCGTAGCATAATATGAACTTATTTATAAAAGCTTTTTCTTCATATTAGCGTTTTATAAGTTTAAATTCGGGTAGTACCTACCCGTTAAGTTCATACTTAGTAGCTAATATACAATTCAACTACTACAATTCTATATGAAAAACTGATTATAATAATATTTCGCGTTCAAACTTTTACACAATATTTTACAAACTTACAATACCGCTTATTTTACATATAGCATAAAATATAGCACACAATAAATTTGATACAAGATGGTTGTGAATATAATTCTAGCTAGTACACAAGTCGTTCAGCAAAGGCAATAAAGACACGTAATTCATACGTCCAAAAACAAGTCATGCATTCTGGTTTTACTAGGATTACTTCCCATCCTTGGTCTTGTGGAACATAACCGTTATGGCCGTTGATAAGACAGCGTGTTGTAACGTCGTCAAAGGGACGAGGGTTACTTAATGTCCAACAGTCCCGTAACAATCTAAAAACCTCATTTCTTACCCCAATTACCGACTCCGTCACTTATGGGAACGTTTTGTTTAATAGTTGTAGCCCGATGTTCTTGTTCTCACTTTGGTGGGAAGCGAACATTACTAATCCGTAAGCATAACATGCTTCTTTATGTTGCATGTTAGCCGCTTTTTCTAAATCACGAAGTCCAATATTCGGATATATTGAGTCAAAATAATTTCTTAACCCATTGCGTAAAATAGTATTTGGGTTCCCCGCAATATATGCGTCAAAGTAAACACATCGTAACTTATGGATTTCCCAATGTGATATCCCCCATCTTTCGAACGAAAGCCTTTTATAAACAAGGCATTCTTGGAACGTTCTTCGAATGTCTTACAAACTGATCTCGCCTTAAATAGTTGTGCCGAAGAATTCTGACCGACTCTAGACAAGATTTCATCAATCATGTCTCCGGGTAGGTCTCTTAAAATATTAGGTTGTCTATCCATTTTGTGTTTTTATACTGTAAAATAGACAAGAGTTAGATTCATAAAAAAAAATACTTATTAATACAAGCAATTTTTACATATATCATAAAGCATAAGCACACTATATTACATATATTACACTACACGAATACAACTATCTTATTCCGACTCGCTTGTTTCTTCTTCTTCTTCGGTTTTGGTTCATTTTGCCAAGTTTCTAGGGATATATGATGTTCCCCTAATACGAGCCGTCGTTTTCCACATTGGTTTAGAAAAACCTGGTGGTTTAGAGGTTCCCGGGTCATTGTTACAACTTAAGGACTTCGGGGGTTGACGATACATATAAAGTTCATCGGGGTTGGAATTAGATTTCTCTATTTTTATGCCCTTTCCCTTATTATTTTCTTTTGTATTTTTAAATTCAGTTGGGGTAATTTCTATAACATCATCGGAATTCTCGTCGGAATCCGATTCATCGGAGAATTGGTAATCCTCCCAATATTTTGCTTCCTTGGCGGAAACACCATTGACCATAATTAACCTTGGTCGGTTGGTTGAGGATTTTCTTTTACTTAACCATTTTATTATTTCCCCCACCGGTTCTATTTCTTCATCCGGTTCCGATTCTTCTTCCGTTTCCGATTCTTCTTCCGGTTCCGACTCTTCTTCCGGTTCCTCTTCGGGAACTTGTGAATCAGTCCACGAATCATTCCAATTTACATTTGACTCTTCATTATTATTAGGTGAGTCAATGGGACTTGTTCTAGAGGTAGACATCTATCACATAATATCAAACACGTTAAGAGATTAATATATCACATAATATTCACATGTTAAAAATATATAGTTTCCAACAAAATTTGTTAAGCAATCATTTTTCAAGTAAACACGGTCGAAGTCCAGACTCACTAATGCATCCTAACAAACTCGATAAGACACACTAATGCAAAATTCTGGTTCTCTAAGACCAACGCTCGGATACCAACTGAAATGTCCCGTTCTTATTGATTAAAAACGTTCCATATTAATTGATTTCGTTGCGAGATTTTGATCTCTATATGAGGCGTTTTTCAAAGACTGCATTCATTTTAAAACAAACCATAACCTTTATTTCATCAATAAAGGTTTAAAAAGCTTTACGTAGATTATCAAATAATGATAATCTAAAATATCATGTTTACACACTACCATTACATAATGGTTTACAATACAAATATGTTACAACAAAATAAGTTTCTTGAATGCAGTTTTTACACAATATCATACAAGCATGGACTCCAAATCTCGTCCTTATTTAAGTATGCAACAGCGGAAGCTCTTAATAATCACCTGAGAATAAACATGCTTAAAACGTCAACAAAAATGTTGGTGAGTTATAGGTTTAACCTATATATATCAAATCATAATAATACACCACAAGATTTCATATTTCAATACACATCCCATACATAGAGATAAAAATCATTCATATGGTGAACACCTGGTAACCGACATTAACAAGATGCATATATAAGAATATCCCCATCATTCCGGGACACCCTTCGGATATGATATAAATTTCGAAGTACTAAAGCATCCGGTACTTTGGATGGGGTTTGTTAGGCCCAATAGATCTATCTTTAGGATTCATGTCAATTAGGGTGTATGTTCCCTAATTCTTAGATTACCAGACTTAATAAAAAGGGGCATATCCGATTTCGATAATTCATCCATAGAATGTAGTTTCACGTACTTGTGTCTATTTTGTAAATCATTTATAAAACCTGCATGTATTCTCATCCCAAAAATATTAGATTTTAAAAGTGGGACTATAACTCACTTTCACAGATTTTTACTTCGTCGGGAAGTAAGACTTGGCCATTGGTTGATTCACGAACCTATAACAATATATACATATATATCAAAGTATGTTCAAAATATATTTACAACACTTTTAATATATTTTGATATTTTAAGTTTATTAAGTCAGCTGTCCTCGTTAGTAACCTACAACTAGTTGTCCACAGTTAGATGTATATAAATAAATCGATAAATATTATCTTGAATCAATCCACGACCCAGTGTATACGTATCTCAGTATTGATCACAACTCAAACTATATATATTTTGGAATCAACCTCAACCCTGTATAGCTAACTCCAACATTCACATATAGAGTGTCTATGGTTGTTCCGAAATATATATAGATGTGTCGACATGATAGGCCGAAACATTGTATACGTGTCTATGGTATCTCAAGATTACATAATATACAATACAAGTTGATTAAGTTATGGTTGGAATAGATTTGTTACCAATTTTCACGTAGCTAAAATGAGAAAAATTATCCAATCTTGTTTTACCCATAACTTCTTCATTTTAAATCCGTTTTGAGTGAATCAAATTGCTATGGTTTCATATTGAACTCTATTTTATGAATCTAAACAGAAAAAGTATAGGTTTATAGTCAGAAAAATAAGTTACAAGTCGTTTTTGTAAAGGTAGTCATATCAGTCGAAAGAACGACGTCTAGATGACCATTTTAGAAAACATACTTCTACTTTGAGTTTAACCATAATTTTTGGATATAGTTTCATGTTCATAATAACAATCATTTTCTCAGAATAACAACTTTTAAATCAAAGTTTATCATAGTTTTTAATTAACTAACCCAAAACAGTCCGCGGTGTTACTACGACGGCGTAAATCCGGTTTTACGGTGTTTTTCGTGTTTCCAGGTTTTAAATCATTAAGTTAGCATATCATATAGATATAGAACATGTGTTTAGTTGATTTTAAAAGTCAAGTTAGAAGGATTAACTTTTGTTTGCGAACAAGTTTAGAATTAACTAAACTATGTTCTAGTGATTACAAGTTTAAACCTTCGAATAAGATAGCTTTATATTTATGAATCGAATGATGTTATGAACATCATTACTACCTTAAGTTCCTTGGATAAACCTACTGGAAAAGAGAAAAATGGATCTAGCTTCAACGGATCCTTGGATGGCTCGAAGTTCTTGAAGCAGAATCATGACACGAAAACAAGTTCAAGTAAGATCATCACTTGAAATAAGATTGTTATAGTTATAGAAATTGAACCAAAGTTTGAATATGATTATTACCTTGTATTAGAATTATAACCTACTGTAAGAAACAAAGATTTCTTGAGGTTGGATGATCACCTTACAAGATTGGAAGTGAGCTAGCAAACTTGAAAGTATTCTTGATTTTATGTAACTAGAACTTGTAGAATATATGAAGAACACTTAGAACTTGAAGATAGAACTTGAGAGAGATCAATTAGATGGAGAAAATTGAAGAATTAAAGTGTTTGTAGGTGTTTTTGGTCGTTGGTGTATGGATTAGATATAAAGGATATGTAATTTTGTTTTCATGTAAATAAGTCATGAATGATTACTCATATTTTTGTAATTTTATGAGATATTTCATGCTAGTTGCCAAATGATGGTTCCCACATGTGTTAGGTGACTCACATGGGCTGCTAAGAGCTGATCATTGGAGTGTATATACCAATAGTACATACATCTAAAAGCTGTGTATTGTACGAGTACGAATACGGGTGCATACGAGTAGAATTGTTGATGAAACTGAACGAGGATGTAATTGTAAGCATTTTTGTTAAGTAGAAGTATTTTGATAAGTGTATTGAAGTCTTTAAAAAGTGTATAAATACATATTAAAACACTACATGTATATACATTTTAACTGAGTCGTTAAGTCATCGTTAGTCGTTACATGTAAGTGTTGTTTTGAAACCTTTAGGTTAACGATCTTGTTAAATGTTGTTAACCCAATGTTTATAATATCAAATGAGATTTTAAATTATTATATTATCATGATATTATCATGTATGAATATCTCTTAATATGATATATATACATTAAATGTCTTTACAACGATAATCGTTACATATATGTCTCGTTTAAAAATCATTAAGTTTGTAGTCTTGTTTTTACATATGTAGTTCATTGTTAATATACTTAATGATATGTTTACTTATCATAGTATCATGTTAACTATATATATATATATATATATCCATATATATGTCATCATATAGTTTTTACAAGTTTTAACGTTCGTGAATCACCGGTCAACTTGGGTGGTCAATTGTCTGTATGAAACATATTTCAATTAATCAAGTCTTAACAAGTTTGATTGCTTAACATGTTGAAAACATTTAATCATGTAAATATCAATCTCAATTAATATATATAAACATGGATAAGTTCGGGTCACTACAGTGGACATCTTGTGGGTAACTCCGTATTGTTGCATTACCTTCATGAATTGAGTATTACAGAAGTGTGTGCCTCTATCACTTATTATAGCGCGGGGATCTCCGAATCGGCAGAAGAGTCTCTTCAGGAAATTGATGATGACCTTGGCATCATTGGTTGGAAATGCTTGGGCTTCGACCCATCTGGAGACGTAATCTACTGCTACGAGGACATATTCTTTCCCATTAGACTTGGGAAACGGCCCCATAAAGTCTAATCCCCATATATCGAAGATTTCGCAAGCTTAGATATTAGTCCAAGGCATCTCATTCTTCATAGAGATAATACCTTGTCTTTGGAAAGCGTCGCAACGCTTTATAAGCTCTTGCGCATCTCGAAATATAGAAAGACAATAAAATCCTGAATTGTAGACTTTTTCTTGCGGTTAGGTTTGCTCCATGATGACCTCCAGTTAGTTCGTGGTTACATTCCTTTTTGTACTACTCCCGCAACTAAGTAGTTGGCTATGTCAGCGTACCAAGGGGTATCAGTGAATTGTGATCCTATGTTGGCTTGTCCAGAGCTCATAAGCTTTTCTTCCGCAAATTTGTCTCTAATATCTTGTTCAACAAGTTTTTCGATCGTCGGATTCTCCAAATGACTAAGATGATGTGCTGCGACGTTCTCTGCTCCTTTCTTATCTTTAATCTCAATATCAAATTCTTGAAGGAGTAAGATCCATCGTAGGAGTCTTGGTTTGGCATCTTACTTAGTGAATAGATATTTCAGGGCTGAATGATCTAATAAACTGTAGTTTTGGACAGGATGAGATAGGAACAGAATTTGTCGAAGGAAAAAACTACTGCTAGCAGCTCCTTTTCCGTAGTGGTGTAATTCTCTTGAGCTCCGGTCAAGGTTTTGTTGGCGTAATAGATTGGATGAAAGTTCTTATATATTCGGTGTCCTAGTACAGCTCCAACTGTGAGGTCACTCGCATCACACATGATTTCGAATGGTAAGCTCCAATCAGGAGCTATCATTATGGGTGCATGTGTGAGTTGTTCCTTCAGATAGTTGAACGCTTGAGTACATTCTTCATTAAAGATAAACGGAACTTCCTTTCTGATGATATGAGTAATAGGTCGTGTGACCTTTAAGAAATCTTTGATAAAACTTCGGTAAAAATCGGTGGTCCAAGGAAACTCCTCACAGATTTGACTGTGGTAGGTTCTGGAAGTTTGGTTAAGGTTTCGATCTTAGCCTTGTCGACTTCCATTCCTGACTTTGATAACTTATGTCCTAAAACTATCCCTTCTTTAACCATGAATTGACATTTTTCCTAATTTAGAACTAAATTTGAATCTTCACACCGGTTAGAAAGGCACGAATCAAAGGTGCTACCGAAGACTGAGAAGTCATCCATGAAGACTTCCATACAAAGTTTAATCATGTCATGGAATATTACTACCATGCATCGCTGAAATGTAGCAGGTGCATTGCACCGCCCAAAGGGCATGCGTTGATAGGGCAAATATTCCGTAAGGACGGGTGAAGATTATCTTTTCTTGGTCCTTTGGATCAAGGGAAATTTGAAAGTAGCCGGAAAAGCCGTCAAGGAAATAATAGAACTCATTTCCTGATAGGCGTTCCAACATTTGATCAATGAATGGTAATGGAAAATGATCTTTCGGTGTTGGAATAAGCTCATTATTCTCATTTTTTATTACGGTCATTCCTCCTTTCTTGGGTACAACTTGAACAGGACTGACCCATGGTGAATCGAATATAGGATAGATCAGATTGGCATCCAGAAGTTTGATTACTTCTTTCTTGATGACTTCTTGATTCATTGGATTGACCCTTCTTTGCCTCTGAATTGATGATTTGAAATCGTCTTCCATGAACATCTTGTGGGTGCAATATTTTGGACTGATTCCTTTTATGTCGGAAATCTTCCAAGCGATTGCCTTCTTATGTGATTTTAGAACCTGAATCAGTTTCTCCTTCTCGTGTGGCGCGAGGTCTTTAGAAATGATTACAGGGAGTTGCGATTCTCCTTTTAAGAATGCATACTCCAGATGTCGGGTAACTTCTTCAACTCCAATTCCGGAGGTTCCTCGATAGATGGCTTCATTCTTGCTATCTCCTTTCTATCTAACAAGTCATATCTCTCCTAGAATTTTGATTCTTATTCCTTAATTGCGGTCACTGATGCTCTCTGTTCTTTGGTTCTAGAAATTGTCCTTCTTAATGCTTCGTCTTCAGTAACGTCTTCCTTAGTTTCGAAGATCGGCTCAGGAATTTCATCACAGTCCTCTTTTAACTGTGGTTCCTGGAATACTGGAATGAAATCTATTTCTTCATTTGATCTTCTCCTTAACAGAGGTAGGGGAATCCCTTGACCTAGCAGTGCTATACGGATAGTCTTGCCGAGAAAATTACTTTTTGAGATGGGAGATTTATATTGACCAGGATCTATGGCTGCATGGTTATCAAGATTTCCTTTAGGATGTGTAAAGAACAGTTCCTTAGAAATTTGATCTTAACTGCATATAGCCATGGTATCATTCAGATATTCGTTGACGAGTTCTTGAAAAGAATCAGCGAGATTGAGATCTTCCTCGCGAGTATGGGTCATGAGTCGGTCGACACTGAATGTGACTTCTTCACTTTCAACTCTTAATTTTAGCGATTTCTCGTGTACATCAATTATGGCTCAGGCAGTATTCAAGAATGGTCTGCCAAGTATGAGTGGGACCTTCGTGTCTTCCTCAATATTCATAATGACGAAATCAACGGGGAATGCAAACTTATCCACTCTGACTAGGACATCCTCAGCTATTCCTCGAGAAATCTTAACGGATCTGTTCGCTGGTGGATAGTCATTCTGGTAGGTCTTAAATCATTAAGTCCTAGCTTTTTGAATAATGAATAGGGCATTAGGTTTACACTGGATCCTAAGTCTGCTAACACATTGGTAAATTTTTACATCGTGCAGGTAGCAAGGTACCGTGAATCTTCCTCTATCCCCTAACTTAGGGGGAATGCCATGTTGTAACACTAATAAACATTCTCACTTAAGGGTAAGCTAGCTATCTCTCTTAATCTCTCTTTGTTTGAAAGCAATTCTTTGAAAAATTTAGCGCAGTTTGGCATTTCTACTAAAGCATATACTAGTCGTGCCTTCAAATGCAGATTTTTAATAATATTCCAATACTTAGAAAATTGCGCTTCCTGTTTTTCCTTTCTAAGCCTACCTGGAAAAGGTATGTGGGCTCGCGGAATGATTTCCGAAGCTTTAGGAGAGATAGGTTCTGGTGGTTTGATAACTGGGTAAATTGGCACAGGTTCCGTACCAGAAAAATCTTGTATGGGTATATTAACAGTTGTTTCCTTCCCACCTCTTGTGACTACTAGGGCATCAAACTCACTACACTCTATCTCAACTTTAGTGGTTAAGCGTTTAAGCATAAGCTGAAAATTGGTTATTAATTCTTCAAAAGTCTTTATCAAAGTATCAAACTTATTTTGGCATTCTATGACTTAAAGGTTTATCATATATGCATTTTCATAAAGTTGACTAAAGTTTCCTTAGAGTGGAGAGTAGGTTGGTGTAATCTGAAGATTATATTAGACTCCTAGCTATTCTGCTATTTATATGCCCATTTAGGGTAAGGATACCTTAGATTGGTTCTAGTAGCGTCGAGACTTTTAGGAATTGATAAACTTTGAAGAGTGAGGGTGAGATATTGTAACCTGGTTTCCAGCATTTTTACCGATTGAGTGAAGATGTCATCCTTCTCAGCAGCTTCATTGCTCCAATCTTCCTGTTGTGCAGCTATTGTTTCTAAGAGATTCCATGCTTCGTCTGTTGTTCGTGACATGAAATTACCTTGCGAGGCTATGTCTAGGAGAGACTTATCATCCTTGGTCAAACCATTGTAAAGCGTGCAGATTATGTCTGCCCGACTTAACGAATGATTCAGACATCTTTTAAGCATCACCTTCACTCTATTCCATGCTAGACACAATGACTAGTTTTCTTTTTAAGAAAAGTTTGTGATGTCATTTCTTAAACAGGTTTGCAGGGTTGGTGGATAAAATTTTTTTAAAAACTTTGTGGCTAATTCCTCCCATTAATGTATTGAATTCGGTTTAAGCTCATCAAACCATGTTGAAGCGCGTGTTGACAAAGAATATTGGAAAATATGAAGTTTCAAAATGTTTTTATCATTTTCTTCCTTCTTAAAAGAGTCAACCAGCCTGATAAATTTATTTAAGTGAAAGTTTGGATCATCAGTCGAAAATCCTTGAAATTTACAGATGATACTGACCAGTTTGATCATATTTGAACCGATTTCAGGTATTCCTTCGGTTCCTAAGGTGATTGGTTCTCCTCTTTTTTCTAAGCATGACTTTTGCATAGAAGCAAGGGTGTTTTTGTTGTTCCATCTTTTTAGATTTTCTGTCTTAAAGGACTTAAAAAGTGAATTTAGAAAATATTAATTGACTAAAAGGATCGATAATTTAACTAAAACAATTATTCTTGGAATTCAGTCGCTAAACTTATCAGATATTTCAACTGATAGGATTTCTTACAAATTACTTGTACCTAAGTGGCTAGATCGACTATAGAGAGGCAGGATCCTTTTGGTTCTAATATAATTGGAGACTGGACGAAAAATCCAATAACCAAGTCCGTGTATAATTGTCTTTCTTAAACACCACCAAACAATACTTTTGTCTATTTAATATCTTTCTCAATAAATTTATTGGATCCCCCGGCAGCGGCGCCAAAAACTCGCTATTACCCTGATATGACCGAAACGGACAGTTTTATTTATAAGGTGTCGTTAGGCCGCAAGTGTCAAAATCAGCTAATCGGTGAGGGAAAATCAGCTAATCGAAAGGGAAAACAGTGGTTTATTATTTATATTTTGTAGGGCCTAAATTTACTTTTAACTTTCTAAGATAGAAGGTGTAAGTTAACCTAGGGTCGTACATTTGAATGGTTTAACTAATTGAAGATCAAGTTGATAATTGTCTTTGGATTAAATTACCTAGATAAAGGATAATAGTTGATTTTAAGCTAATAGTCCTAAGTGCGGAAAAGTAAAGGAGGTGAAAGGATATCCGGAGTATGCAGATCAGGGAAATGTTGACCAAGATATCAGTTTGGGCTAGGTAAAGGTAATTATGTTTATGTTAAAGCTATGATTAGAATGGTGTAGATCTGGCTGGATGAGCCAATTACACATACCTACTTATCTCTGGACTCTCGGAGTTCTTATTGAGTAGTGAAAAGTATGTCACTTGGTTGCATAATTGAAAGGTAACTATACCTCGGAGGTTATCCTCAGTAAAGCACTAGGTTTATTAGTTAATTGAGTTCTAATCCTAACCCTCGTTATCAGTTTGGATAACTGAATAACAATGTGTCGTGTTAATTGAACACTGATCACAAACGAAGGAGTCCGTCGGGTTAAGTTGACAAAACCTTAAATGATAACTAACAACCGTTTCATCATACTAATGAGATCATACCAATCTAAACATTATACATCGTTTCAGTTGATATACTGAAAGTAAAGCAGATAGAAACCTAATAGATACCTAAACAGTTGAGATGACTTAATCCTAGGGCAACAATCAAACAAGAACATGCAATAGGTTTGGGTCACACAGTTAAGGAACTAACTAGATCTTAAAAGCTCCTAATAGGTCTCTTCGGAACAGTCAATAGGCATACTAGGTCATTCATGTCTCAATTCCTAGGTTCAGTGTCCTAAAAGCGCATTAGATGCCTCTCGAGAACTCCGGCCATACCGAGTTCATAGAATCTTCATATACAGTATAACCAGGGGTCTTAATCCTATGAAGTAGCTAAGTTCATATAGGTGGACAAGTCCTGATCACAACCTAGGTTGGTCAATCCTTAAGATACTAGCATACAAATCTATCGGGGTCACTAATTCAACATAACAACAGTAATCGTACAAATTTAACATAACTACACTAACAACCTTCTATCATGGCAACATTTAGATTAATTAAGCTAACATGGTAATATCAGAACGCATTATTAAACATAAATGATAACTATACTTGTTAATTAATAAGATAAGCGTTTCGGATAAAAACCTGAAAAGGCTGAAGAAATCTACCCGAGATCGCAGGGACTCGCCGGGATATCCTCCGGAAAATAAAAGCTAAGCTAGCTACTACTAAAAACTAACTAAAAAGTATGAAAATCTAAATTGAAGTACAAATTGAGTGTGTGTAAAAATGAATGCAAAAAGCCCTTTAAATAGACTTGAGAATTTGCCTGCATACGGCTGGCAGGTCGTATGGGCTGGCAATCCGTTTTTCATGCCCATTTGCTGAGGCCGTATGGTAGGCCATTTTTTACACTGGCAGGCCGTATGGCAAGCCGTATGGCTTGCCCAGGTCAGCTGTATTTCCTGGATCGTAACTTGATTTCCTTGGCCGTAACTTGTCTTTCACCGTTTTCGTTCTAGATTCTTCGTTTTAGCTCCGTTTTACTTGATTCTTTTTGCATCGCCTTTGTAATTACTTAATCTACAAAATCAACTGACAAAGCTATTATTTTGCCGACAAAGTTTAAAACTTTATGGATTTAGGGCTTAATATCAGGGGTAAAAACGTGATTTTTTAGCCGATATCAGATGCCAAAACATTAAATATTTTCGTGTCTTTGGTTGTATATGCTATGTTCTTAACGACTTTGACAACCTCGGAATGTTTGATGCTCATGGCGATCAGGCCATATTTGTCGGATACTCATCGAACAAAGTGGCTTATCATGTTTATCACAAACGCACAAAGACGATAAAGGAAAACATCAATGTTCGATTGTTGAGTTATCGGGAATAACTTTGAACAACTCAATATAAAACCCAATCCAAACTTGGCTTCCACTTCTTTAGCACGTAACTCAATTTTCTCGAAGAAGGGTGTTCCTACGGTGATTACAGAGGAACTTAATATTTTGTTTGATACGATTTTCTCTTCTCAATAGAACTCAACTGTTCATACCGTACCGGAAACACAGACACAATCAATTTCTATTGAGACACAACCTAGTCTCAATGATGAAGATACAACAACAACTAACTCACCGGTTGATTCTTCGTCATCTCTCCCACCTCTAGATGTTTCTCTTGATCCGATTCAAGATGATTTACTTGATTCTACTCCAGATGCTTCTCCTGATAATCTATCAGAATCATTGGAAAATGTTTCTTCAGAACATGAGGATTATGGCTCAACTTTAACAACAGTTGATGTTTCACTTGATTATGCTGCCCATGAACCTCGTTCACACATAAGCAGATGGACTAAGTGTCATCCAACTATTCTAATTATTGGTGATGCTAATGATCCAGTTAGAACTCGAAGGGCTACTCGCAAACTATGTTTGTATGCTCCATTTCTGAGTAAATTGAACCATCTTCGGTTGCTCAAGCTTTGCTTGATCCTAACTGGATAATAGCAATGCAAGAAGAGATTGGTTATTGAAAGTATGGCAATTAGTTCCAAGACCAAGAGGTTAACATCCAATTGGGGTTAAGTGGATTTTCAAAAACATTAAAGATTCTGATGGGGTTGTGGTTCGAAACAAGGCACGACTCATGCCAAAGGATACAGACAACAAGAGGGTATTAATTATAATGAGATATTTGCTCCAGTAGCAAGGATTGAGGCTATTCGTTTTTTTCTTGCCTACGCTTCTTACACGAAGTTTACGATATTCAAATGGACATCAAGACAACTTTTCTCAATGGTAATCTTCAAGAAGAAGCTTGCAATGTGAGCTTTCAAAGTCCTATTTAGCAGAACTTAGTGGATTAGTGCGTTTATAGAACTATTTTACTTCAATTCATGTAGGATTTGAGTAGATATCGTTAGTCAAAACATGACTTTTTACGCGATATCATGATGCAATTGATCTACAAAACCAAATTGTTGTGTGAAAATGATTCACTCAAATTGAACTTCAAATTGAGTTTGGTAATTTGAATCATTCGTAGCAAAATAATAATTTTTTTTTTCCAAATTATTATAGTTCGTGATTTCATTCCTACATGAATTGCCTTAGAAATTATACCACAAAATGAGTTTCAATGTACATGATTTTGCTTGAACCCCAACGTATACGTAAATCATGTTAGTCAACATGACTAAATCAACCTTGTAAGTGGAAAATAATTTCTTAGTGACAGATTATCTCCAAAGATGATGAACCATTATTGGATGAAATGAAGCCATCATATATAGTGAGATATATATTTTTGAGTTTAAATGTAATCGTTTATGATTATAGTTTTTGAACATATGTTGTGGTGTTTGAGATATGGTTATACAAAATTATAAATAGCATAAATGAGTTTTAAACATCTAAAACATGACAAGACCAGTTATACTTGAACCGTAAACCACCATGAAAAATACATTTTTTGTAAAACTACAAAATTATACTCTAGCAAAAAAATTACCCTTTACTAACAACCATCGTCTAATCTCAACCTACCAGCCGTGAGTAGTCATTTTCACTCAATTATTTTATTTGAAAATGTAAATTCTTTTATTCTATTTTATAAATAGAAATTGTTGAACTACACAATTTTCACAAATCAATATATAACGAGAGAATATAACTTAATTATGAGCAAATGCATGCATCTTTTTCGTGGTGGAAAATAGGAGTGTGTGGTTAAGTTTTCTTTACAACCGACACTTAAAGCATAAAAAACAATATGCATTTTTCATTTCATTACCGAAACAAATATCTTAATTAGAACAACATGCACTTAAAGCCTTAATAATCAAAAACAAGCTACATATTGTTTTATTCATGGTTCTTTACTTGTTTATATGAAAAAACAGAACATATATAGTATAGATCCAAAGTAGTATAGATATTCAGACCATCACAAGTCTGGATTTAATAAATCCTACGATCTAATTGAATACCCATTAAATCCGACCTAATTAAATTGACAAACATCACACAAGAACAATTACAATTTTTTTTTTTTTAACGTCGATTTATGGCATTAGTAGATCATTTAGATCATTTACAATTTATACATCATAAATTCGCATCTTCACACAACACATATCGAGAGATTCACCAAAAACGTTAATCCAAGCCTTTCCATTTGATTGTTCTCTACTATCCCACGATGATCTAATACTTTGGATATCATAGCACTTTATGTTTGAACTTCAAACCCAAATTCATACCTTTAAAAAAGTATTTGTATCAAAGAAAACCAAGTCCCCAATACACCAAGAATAACACCCAAAACAATCATCCCCAAATCCCACATAAGTTCCTCCTTACTCAAATCATTCTTAAATGCAATATAATGAAACAAAGCAGGCAACACCAACCCCAAAATACAACAAGTACTACTTCCAACTAGTGACAAAAAATCTGTAAAATTCGGCACGAAAAGTGCCACTAAACTCACCATCATAACCAAAGCCCATCTCATCCATAAACAATACCTTCCTTCCCAATACCTTCTTTCCATAACTTCATAAACAGGATGCATCATTAATGGAAATGTAAAAAATAAATTCACACATAGTCCTAATTGCACTAAACAACTAAGTAAACCTTTACCCATATTTGCAGTAACAATATCCCTTGTATTTTCACCAAAAGCAAAATAGCCTAAAACTCCAAATAAACCATACATTGTTGCAATAAACATCATAGCCCAATACAAAATACTACCAAATTTCTTTTTGTCTTTTGCTTCTGATTCCAAAGGTAATGCCATTCCAACCCCTTCAAAAGAAAACAAAGCAACCCCAAGACCATAACAAAACATCGAAAAACTCCCAAATGCGCGCACATTCATCGTGTTTTTTAACATAACCATGACATCCTCCACCATCACAACGCTCATTGCACCAAGATCAACAATATCCGCAAAAATACTCAAAGGTGCTAACAAAGTTAACGTTGGAATTGCATTTAGTCCTAATTGGAATGGAAAACAACTCCATACGTAAAAAGTTTTCGCTTTCATTCCCATAATGTACCCACTCGCTTTCAAATAGTTTCTTGATTCGTTTCCGGTTGTATGAAACAAATTTGCTAAAGTATTACTAATGAATATAAGATATCCGACACAAAAACCAGCTTGTGATGCAATGATCATTATATCGACTGATAAACGACCAATAGGCCCACAAACTGCGAAACCAAGATCACCAAATGAATTTATTTTGGAATACGAAAGTGGAGATTCAAGTTTTTTTCTTGTTTGAATTAACAACATCATGCCACGATAAACTACACCCGCTACAACGAATATCATGAGGAAACCAGTAATCCAACCGGTTTGCATGAACGTGTACGGAAGCCCAAGAACGCCTGCACCAACAATTGCGATGAAAACGTTAGCGAATGTTTTAGGTGTTGATGATAAATGATCTGAGTGTCCGAGAAGAGGTGAGTCTTCTTTTGGTAAGGTACGATTAGCGTTTGATGATGATGATGGTTTGTCATTATTGTTCATGGTGTGATTAATTAAGTAAGTGATTTAAAATGGATTACAGAGGGAATTGATTGATGTATTTGGTAAAATTGTTTGAGTTTGTTCGAATTTGATGGAATGAGGATTAACAGTGTGACAAATGTGTGGATAGGTATTCGGATTAGTTGAGTATAATAACTTATTGATTGGTGTGATTTTTGTTTTGGTAACGAATTTTATGGAGTGAATTATTTTGATAAAATTTTAAAAGCAAATGATTTATATCACACTAGTAAATAACCCGTAAATTTACGTACGTTTGACTAAGAAGCTTGTCGGTGTTTTTTACATAAATATAGAGACATGTATTTCCGCATACATATGTAACGTAATTAATTTCGTAAAAAGAACACATATTTGAATATTAATAATATAATAATTATAATTATAATTATCATATTAAAAGTAAATAATAATAAAGTTCGCTCAAAGTTGAGTGTATATATATATATATATATATATATATATATATATATATATATATATATATATATATATATATATATATATATTTAATAATAATTATTATTATTAGTAATAATAAATGCCTTTTAAATTTTTTTAGAAAATTAAAATTACAATTTAGAAGATATTAATATTTTCCTTTATTAAAAATTCGTATTATTTTTTAATTAAATTAATATATAATTATGACATCATCATTATGAAAAGTAAAGGGTAATTAGCTTAATGATAACATCATCATTTTAAAGCTTTATATAACTATATAGATATAGATATAGATATAGATATAGATATAGATAGATTGGTTTAAAACTTTTGAGAAAATAATATAAAATGACATATGTAATTATATATTTCATGTAAACATTACACTAAATGCCACACACATACCCACCCCAAATGACCAAATGTTATGTTGGGTGAGTATTAGTGGATATGGATAATAATACAAATGATCCATATCCTCCAACATTATATTGGTTATCTATGAACATTAGAGTGCACGCCTATAATCCCTAACTCTAACGTGGGTTAAGGGTCTGTTAAATTCAACAATGTAAGGGATCATTATAGGAAGAAAAAAAAAAAACCAAGGATTCAACAATGTATTCTTGGTCGTTTGTGTTAAAAGAGTAATATGATAATGAAAAACTGATCTTGTATTCAACAAATATGTTTTTTGATACAATAGAATTGGTTTTACAAGTTGCTAAGTATGTTTATATATACACAATGGTTTCAAACAACTATTTCTACTTAGAGTATGGATCCATTACATCTTTTTGGAACCACTTTAAAGTAAAAGGAAAAAAGGTGCTGTTGTATCCGTTGAACTCTGCAGCTAATGTTGACTTGAGATCTTCCATTAAGGGAAATGATGAAGAGTCTCTTTCTTCTGATCCTAAAGTCACCTTACCATAAAAGGTAAGTTGACTAATGGTTTTCTTGACTGCATTCTAACACTCTCCCTCAAGTTGAATAGTGGGATTTTCAATGTTCAACTTGCCGAGAACTTCGCTGAAGAGTCTTCCATTGACAGATTTGGTGAGAATGTCGGCCAATTGGTCTTCTGATCTTATATATGGTAAAGAAATTATTTCTGCATCCAACTTTTCTCTGATAAAGTGTCTATCCACTTCAACATGTTTTGTTCGATCATGTTGAACTGGATTTTCTGAGATTACGATTGCTGCTTCATTATGGCAGAGGATCTGAATAGCTTCTTTTGGAGAGAATCCTATTTCTGTCAAGAGTTTTCGAATCCATAAAGCTTCCACCACTCCCTTTGCGATTCCTCTAAATTCTGATTCAGCACTCAATAAAGAAATGACCTTTTGTTTCTTACTCTTCCACGCAACTAAGTTTCCTCCAACTATTGTGAAGAAACCTGAAATTAATCGTCTATCTCCTTTTTCTCCAGCCCAACTTGCATCTGTATAAACTTGCGCTTCAAGGTGCCCATTCTTTTTGAACACAACTCTGTTGCCTGCTGTTTTCTTTAAGTATCTGTTGATCCTTATTACAGCTTCCATATGGTGAACTTGTGATTGATGCATAAACTGGATCACAACTCCAACTGCATGTGCTATATCTGGCCGAGTATGAGCAAGATAGATGAGTTTTCCCACCATCCTTTGGTATTGCCCTTTGTCAGCAAGATAAGCTTCGTCTTCCATATATAACTTTTGGTTTGGAATCATTGGAGTATCAGCTGGTTTGCAATCAATCATACCTGTTTCTGCAAGAAAATCAAGAACATACTTCTTTTGACAGATAAATATTCCCTGTTGGGATCGTAATACCTCAATCCCCAAAAAATACTTAAGTCTGCCCAAATCATTCATTTCAAATTCTTTAAATAAGTTCATTTTTTAAGTTAGAAATTTCCTCTTTATCATTTCCTGTTATTATCATATCATCAACATAAATGATTAAGCATGTAATTAAATTTTCTTTTCGTTTAAAAAAGAGAGTATGATCTGAGTTGCTTTGTTTAAAATCATATTTTTTCATAAATAGTGTAAATCTCCCAAACCAAGCATGTGGTGATTGTTTTAACCCATATAAAGATTTCTTAAGTCAACAAACTTCCCCATTTTTGAAGTTTTCGGAGAATCCTGGTGGAGCATCCATATATACTTCTTCTTTTAATTCACCATGGACAAAAGCATTCTTCACATCAAATTGGTGAAGTGGTCAATCTTCATTTGCAGCGATAGAAAAAAGAACTCTGATAGTGTCAATTTTTGCAACCGGGGGAAAAGTCTCGGAATAATCGATCCCATAGGTTTGAGTATATCCCTTGGCGACAAAACGGGCTTTGTATCTTTCAATGGTGCCATCTGATTTTCATTTAATTGTAAACACCCATCGACACCCAACTGGTTTCTTTTCTTGAGGAATAACACATTTTTCCCATGTGTCATTTTTCAAAAGTGCTTCTATCTTCTTCTATAGCCTTTCTCCATTTTTCTGATTTCATTGCTTGATCAACCGTAGTTGGAATTTCTTCAGAATATAGAGTGGAATTGAACTTTTGTGCTTCAGTTGATAGTTTTCCTTTTGCAATGTTAGCAATAGGATACCTAGATCTTTGAGCTTCTTTTTCTGGAGAGTATCGTTTTGGTGGTACACCTCTGTTGGCTCTTTGTGGTAAAACATATCTTGTGGTTTCATCGGGGTTGGAGTTATTGGCAACTGAGGGGTCAGGAGCTGAGTTGTTTTGTTCCTCTTGAGATGAGGGGTTAGGAGCTTCAGTGGGTTCGGAATCTTGTGTCGTAGTATTTGGTGGATCAGGATTTGGTGTTGAAGTTTGGATATTTTAGGGGTTTGGTGTTGGAATTTGGATATCGTCAGGATTTGGTGTTGGGATTTGGATATTGTCGGGATTTGATATCGGTATTTGGATATTGTCGGGTTTGTGTGTCCATTTTATCCAACTTAGAGTGTCATTTTCCTCTTTCTCCCCCTCACTCGTGAGTTGGGTACCATAAAAATATTCGGTTTCGAAAAAGTCACAGTTCATTGTAGTAAAAACATGACGCCTTTTTAGACTATAACATCGATACCCTTTTTGATTTATTCCATAGCCAACCATGACACATTTTTCCGCACATGGATCAAGTTTGGTGCGCTCATGTTTTGGAATGTGAACAAAGAACGAGCACCCAAATATTCGAGGTTCAATGCTAAATGAAGTCGGAAGGGTATGGAATTGGGAAAGAGTATCCTTAGGAGTTTTTGTGCCCAAAATTTTTGTAGGTAAACGGTTGATAAGATAGGTAGCGGAAGCAAGAGCTTCGGGCCAAAAACTCTTCGGAACCTTGGATTCAAGTAATAGAGCTCTTGTCATTTCTAAGAGTAGTCAATTTTTCGTTCGGCTACTCCGTTTTGTTCGGGAGTATGAGCACAAGATGTTTGGTGAATAATCCCTTTATCTTCACAAAATTGTTTCATTGAAGTATTGACAAACTCGTCCCCATTATCGTATCTTAAGATTTGTATATTTTTGTTAAACTGAGTTTGTACCATTTTATAAAAAAGGAAAAAAAATTCAAACACTTCTGATTTGTGAGTTAAAAAATAAATCCAGGTCATGCGTGAATGGTCATCAATAAACAGGACAAAATATCAGAAATTCTTCCCTCCAATGACCGGTGCAGGACCCCAAACATCCGAATGGATTAAGGCAAAAGGAACATCTTTTCTTGTATTACTAGGTTTAAAAGAACTTCAGTGGCTTTTAGCCAAAATACAAATTTCACAATTTAAAGTAACGTTTGATGGAAAAAGACTTGGAAATAAAGCATGTAGATATCCGACAGATGGTTGACCCAACCTCCTATGCCATAACCAAGCTTCCCTCGTAGGTGTTCCGTGAGCAAGCATCACGGTACCTTGTTGGGTTACTTCATTCACATAGTACAACCCACCTCGTTCGGTGCCACGCCCAATAATCACCCCAGTTTGGATATCTTGAAGGATACAAAAAGTGGGGTGTAGTAAAACGGAACAATTTAATTCTTTTGTAACGTGACTAACAGATAAAAGTTTATGTGACAGGGTTAGGATATATAAACAATTCAATAAGTTCATAGTCGGAGTGATTTCAATTTTTCCACCCCCTTCAACTTGTACAACACCACCATTGGCCGTTTGAATTTTACTAACCCGGGGTTTTGATTGAGGATAAAAATCAGATTTTTCAAAATTCATGGTGTGGGTAGCACCACAATCAAAAATCCATTCGTTATTCTTAACGTTATTTGAAATAATATTGGCTTTTCTGATAAAATATAAGTTATTAGTTAAATTTTTATTTTTAAAATTTTGGACCTCAAAGACGTTAGACTTTTGGGCCTGATCTTGTTGGGCCTGTTCAGCATTTTGGGTTTTATCAAAATAATTTAAGTTCAAGACTTTTACCCTTTTAACAAAACATTTTGAATTTGGGGCCTGACTTTTCTTTTTATGTTTTGGCCCAACACTTATTTGGTTTAGCCCAAAACCCTTTTCCTTTAGATTACACGTGACATGTTTTGTTCCTAAAAAAACCTTGGTCTATCTGTGTGTTCTTCTTCCCAAGACAAACTGGTCCCCCAAGTCCATTATCACACACGTCTTTACAGATCACGTGTTTAGGGTTCCAAAAAAGTTTTACCATCCACAAAATTTTTATTATCCCCATCCCTACCCGTGACCTGTTTCTTCCTAAGACAAAAAGGTTTATCACCTTCAATCAATTTCTCAGGTTTATTCTCTTTAATTTTATCATCTTTGATCAAATTTTCAGAGGATAAAATCTGATTATGGTTCATATGTTTTGTTAATCCAAAATTAGGGTTCGTAACCCCTTTTTTCTTTTTGTTCGTGGTTTTAAAATTGAGGCTTAATCCCTCGTTTTCGATTAGAGTTTGCAAACAATGGAACTGATTAGGGTTAATCCATTGTTTTTCTTCATAAATTCGTTTCATATTTGGTCTTGGTTTATAGCAGTTATCTGCTATCTTGGGTTTCGAGGAAGTCACCCTCACCCATTTGGTCGTTATATTAGAATTCAAAGGTTTAGAAAAACCTGTAGTTATGTTTCTAATTGTTGATGGTAGCCTCACGGATCTGGTGACCTCACGGTTGCCATCAGTGACCTTGTTGCCATCAACCGTTTCTGCTACTACCGTCACCACTTTGCAATGTTTCTGTTTTTTCCACCAATTGGGGTAACCAATTAGCTTAAAACACTCAATTATTGTGTGTCCTGGTATTTTACAGTAGACACAACTCAGTTGCTGAGATGGTTGATGGTGGTTTGTAATGACAACTCAGTTGCTGAGATGGTTGATGGTGGTTTGTAATGACCGCTTCAGTTTCTGCAATTGTCGATGGCTGATAGAGAATTTCCAGGTAGCTTCTTCCATTACACGTTGAGCTGCCGTCTAGAATTGACATGGCGGCTTGGTTTATTGAGCTACCGTCAATTTTAGACATGGTAGATTTATTTTCGGTAAATGATTGAGCCATAAAACAAGTATTTTGATTACTAGATCGATACCGTTAGCTCTGATACCATGTTAAAAGAGTAATCTGATAATGAAAAACTGATCTTGTATTCAACAAATATGTTTTTTGATACAATAGAATTGGTTTTACAAGTTGCTAAGTATGTTTATATATGCACAATGGTTTCTAACAGCTATTTCTACTTAGAGTATGGATCCATTACATCTTTTTGGAACCGCTTTAAAGTAAAAGGAAAAAAGGTGTTGTTTTATCCGTTGAACTCTGTAGCTAATGTTGACTTGAGATCTTCCATTAAGGGAAATGATGAAGAGTCTCTTTCTTCTGATCCTAAAGTCACCTTACCATAAAAGGTAAGTTGACTAATGGTTTTCTTGACTGCATTCTAATGGTTTGTTCGTCATAGAGCGTGAGATAAGCGTCAGAAACTTTAAAATTCATCCAGATCTTACGTTTAAAGAATTTTAAATAAAATTGGGCCAATTATTAGGTATTTCTTATAATATTTTACAACTTAATTTAAAATAAGAACTCCGAGGTTATGACAGATTGACGAAAGATTTTGATCGCCGATAAAGATGATATTGATGTTATAGTTCAAGAAATCCACTGTTACTTTCTTGCCGTGTTAGAACGATCTAAAAGAGATCGTCGGAGAAAGCATTGTACGCCGGTGATATCTTCAGGTGATTTATCACGTCTTCAGAGCTATTATAATTATAAATTATAATTATATTATAGAAATAATTACAAAAATAATGATTATAATTATAATATACATATAGTCCGTACTATTACGACAATCATGATTTTGCGATGATACAGAGAAATAATTAGACGAACATGATACTATCAAATTCAAACTAGCTTAAGACCTGTGAATTCGCGGGTTTCGTCAATAAAGTTTTTAAAAATAATAAATTATTTAATAGTTCATGCAAAAATGTGCCATAAATTATGTATATAATAAACAAATGAATGCAAAGAGTGTAGTGAAACAAAAGATTAGCTATAAATTAAATAAAATGCAAACATTAAATATAAGTCAAGATAAACTGGATAAAAAATAATAATTTATAACACGAAGTTGGATATATTCGTATACTATTATTTTATGATAGTAGACTATTAATTTATAGCTATGTCTGTGCCGACTTTCTCATAGATTATTCAATGCAATAAACTGCTTGAAGTAGTCATTTAGGGTCAAAGCAACTTGCTATTCTTCTTTCCATATCCTTCGCATATCAACTACTCTTTTGATGCACTTTATCCACCTACATAACAAACATCACAAAATTTAGTATTTGACTATTTCATTGCAATTGATCATATTATCGATATAAAGTCTATTTATTGGTTTACATGTTCCATTATGTCTTACTAAAATTGTAAATTTTCGTGTTAAAGTTGGCAATAGTTTACCTGATAAAGAAGCTGTTATAGTTTGTAAGTTTTCCTATATTCAAGTTTACTGGATAAAGAAGTTGGTATAGTTTTTTTGCAAATTGTATTAAATCTATAGTAGTAGTACTTTCTTTCTTCATCATATCTGCTTTCAAATTTTTTTATTTTTATTTTTTTGGCCAGTTAACATCTCCACATGGTTTCATTATTAACTAAATAAATAAATAAAAATGTTCAGAGTAATTTGTATTAAATCTAATAGTTTCAAAGAGGTTTTACAGCTATACTAAAAAATAACCTACTTGTATGGCAACCAATATGTTATAATGTACTAATATAAACATAACTCCTTGTAGAGTTGACACTTATATGGCTGCCTGTATTTGCATCATTTCCTACTTCAGTATTTAAGCTTCAACGCAACCTATATTATGAATTTCAAAAGATAAATTGAATGAAATTCAGTACTACAACTATTTAAAGGACCATTTAACTATATGTTTCTGAAATTCATTGTGTTATATTCATAACACAATGAAATAAAGAAAGCATACAATTGTAACATACTTCCTATTGTTATTGCTCAGCTATGAATCACAGAAGTCTAGATAATAGTGATTGACAATCACACTTTCTGGCTATAGAACAATCTGATAGACCCAATAGAATGGAGACTTTATAATTCCTGTGGGACATATTACAAAAAAAAAAATAGAAAAATATGTTGACTGTAAGGGAAAGAATAATATAATGATACAGAAGGAAAATGTAATAGTATAATCAAGGCTAATGCTATTGCTTTCATATAATTATATATTTATATACTCTAACTTTATAATCCTTAAGCGTAATAAGGGTTATGAAAAATAGAACCTGTTTTTTTTTTGTTGATGCTGCATTTGTTGTTGTTGTTGCATTTTATTACGATTTAATTTGTTACATATTCTATCGTATTATATGTCGACAAATTACCTTTTGAGGGCTATAAAGGAGTGATCGTAAGCATCAACACCATTTAGTGAACATTGCGCCACATTCATGTACAACTCTGTTGTCTACTTGGTTTTGTATTCTCCAGTTTACCATCTTAGGGCCTTCAATAGAAGTCTAAGTCTTGACCTATAGGTAACTACCAAATGTGAACGTAAAAATCTTTGAGGGTGCAAATCAACTCTGACTTTTTGATTTTCTTTCACCGCATTTCATCTCTTTCATCTTCTCCTTTATTTATTTGACCATCCGTTTAAACTCATGGTTTCTGAAAGCACGTAAATTAACAGTTGATAATCATTACGTCTAACACAATACTTATAATCAACAGAAAGTAAATTCTAAAAGTAACCACTGCTTATATTTCGAAAAGTTTATGTGGTCTACGTGATAAAGAGGTATGATTCAGTGCTCTCAAACATTGTTGATGTCAAACACACAATGGACTTGTTTACTTTATTCCGATTATTGAATATCGATTACTCTACTTTTTGGTGGTAGGGATAATTATCAAATTCTAACATTTATAGTTTCAATATATTGAGAAATAAAGAACATTAAGGTTGTGAGAACCTAAGAATGTATTAACAAAAGGTGATCATAAAAAGTTATTGTGTATATATATTTAGACATATAAGTGTAGGAAAACTACCGTAAAGGGGAAATTAATCGTCTTTTACCTGAACCATACACGCAACAGCTCGTGATTGCCACCTAGGAGTGCTCTGATAGTCACACACCAGGTTCATCCTAATCAGCACATTTAGTGTCCACGTCGCTTACATTGCTCATTGAAAGCTCTCCCGAGTGATCACCCTCGCTTGACGTACAGGCTACTCCTTGTAGAAGCCAGTGATGATGTTTTAGTTTTGGTTCATGAGGGTAAAAATTTCGAAGCAGTCAATCCTTGATAAGTGGCGGTGTAGCTGGTGTTTAACCATCAGACTCGATTTTTACACTGCAAGAACATAAGTAGCAATTTATCATTAAAAAGATGACAACTTCCGTGATGAAGCCTATACAATATTATCTAGAAGCAATAAAATAACAGCTTGTAAAGAACAACTCAATCTTGATTAATGTTACAAATAGTGTACCTTTTTGCTTATGTGTATAATTGTTTCTATTATGTTTCTTGAATGAATCACTTTTGAGGCATGTGGATATTCCTCAACCGAAGGAGTCCCCTGAATTCCAAGTGATATCATCTCATTCACAACCACACAAGATTTATTATTATAACTAAATTCTTTCAATCTCAACTACAAAACAATTATCAGTACCCATAATCCTCCAAACTATAGTTCTAGGTCTACAATTCAGATAAAGCAATCACAACGCTAAAAAATAAAATTATTGAGAATTTGTAGTTTCTAAAATTTGTTCAATATCAACATGGAATATGCAAACAATGTTTGCATTTTTTTTTATAAACACAAAATCAAAGATATACAAATACAAATTCCAAATAAAGCTAAAATAAAAATTACAAAACAGATCTGAACCGGATCTGAATTTAAAATTGAAACTGAAATCTTTCTCATGAACTCTAGGTTCAAAGCCATATAGGTAACTAAAACCCGTATTATATTCTCTAGACTATAGCATCTCTGACTAATATATATATATATATATTTATAAAAACAAAACTTAACTCCATATCCGTATACTATCCCAATCAAAACCCATAATGAACCATATGAAAGAATAGCAACCATAATAGATTGTTATACCAGCAACCTTAAACCCATGATCAGACTAAATTTGTAGAGTGCACTTAAGTCTTTTACGATATGCCTCACTCGAAGTAATTTTTCCTGCGGTTAACATAATAATATTGTAAAAATTCAATATAAATGTCAAGTTCTTGATTTCATGGTAAAGATTGATGGAAAACCGTGTGTACTTTTAAATTTTATAAACGCAGCGGAACATGAAAAATAAACATCTTTTATTAACTTTAAAAATAAACATCATTTATTTTATTATAAACTTTCAAGTAAAACATTCACACGATTAACGATCCCAACAAGATCCAATTACACCACTAATAATTGTCAAATAATAAATTCACAAAGAGAAGTTTAGATGTACCTTTAGCGAGCGATGCAAGAACGGTAGAAAGAACTCTCCTTGTCTTTAGCGAGCGATGTAAGAACGGTAGAAAGAACTCTCCTTGTCTAGGTTGAAACACATATTCAAAGTGTATGAATATCTCTATGGTTGATCCACACAGCACGTCGAACAACACCAATTGGATGCTAGTCCGTATATAACCCAAAGTAATAATTAATCAAACACTTTGATTAATTAATTAAACAAAGTTGAATGCTCAAATTTGACCCTATAATTCTGACGAGTTATATTTGACAATCAAAGACAACTTTTAGATCTTCAAATGTAATGAAGAAAGAATTAAAGATACAAATTCCTTTTCTCCTTTCACTTGGTACAACTGATGGCAGAAGAATAAGGGACCCTTTTTTAATACCTCAAGATATATCAAGTCCACCATGTATTTAAATATGAATTTAGATATTTTATTTTAGTGGACCAATAATTGAAGATAAGTGTTTCAAAAGACGTGAGGTTTTTCAAAGAATTATGGTTACAGAGAATAGGTGGGACAAGTAGTACATACTCAAACATAAAGATCACAATCACTTTTTAATCACGGGGTTTATTTCTTTGTAGAAAACAAAAAGATCACAATCACTTTTTTTTTATTGCTTTCCTTAAATCACGGCTAAAATTGAGAACAATTTTCTTAGCCGACATGTACTATAGGTTATAATTATATATCAACAATATATAATAATGGTGTCTAAATGCTAAAGTGTGTGACCCCATAAGCCTGTATATAATCGGTAGTTTAGATTTGTGTTATGATGTGCACACTAATTCTAACAAACTCCCACTTGTGCATGCCATAACATCTAGAAAACTATACAAACATATATTGGCATCTAGCAACACGTCAATGCCCTCAAAAATATATAAGTGTTTGTTTCAGCTAAACAAACTATCATTATTGTTAAAAAATGATTTAATGATTGAGTGTCTATTGTCCCTTTATTGCCAGATACCAAGTTGACATGAGACATGGATTTAGTCATTCTCATTTGTCAACTAATTCTATTTCTCGATCTAGAAAATTCGAATGTGATCACCAATTTTAAATTGATCATCAATCAATATTGCTTGGACAAGGCCGTGTAAATACCCATTCATTTTCATCGAGGGGCCCAGCGGTATCATACTCTCGCATAGAGGAATAAATTCCATTTTGATTATATGCGTTCGTCATGTACTTCACATCATACCCAATGATGGCCTTTATAACTACCTTGTTCATGATAGCGTTTAACCATATCAAAGTATAATATGTCATACAATCAAAACCAGCATATACATCTCGGGTCTAAGGACACAAAGACATAACCATTATGAGATTGACTATTGACGATGATCCATGTAGTGATATCTCATGATTGGTTCATTTCAATATTCATCATCAATGAATACATATGAATTTTGGCATCAACTAGTTTACTATTCACCATCAGTGAATAAAACCAAACATTCATAATAATCTTAATTCATGTTATTCCCATAACATGACTGATTATGGAGATTTAGAATAATCAACAATTATTCATGGATTAAACATGCTAATATAGAACACAGTAATATAAATGAAAATGACCATACCGAGTATCTCAATTCATTAAAATAAAACTGCTTAATGTTTCAAAAATATCCAAATACTAATTTACAAATGAAAAAGATTAGTAGCTTAACAAAGTCCAATATTACTAGCATGATCATCATGCTAGTTGTGCATCAAGGGCTTTGTGAACGGTTCAGCCACGATATCATCTGTTTGAACCTTAAGAATACTAATAACATTCTTCTCAATGACTTAATGAATGTAGTCAAACTTTTGAAGAATGTGTCAGATGGATTAATGTATATGTGATTCTTTCGCAAGGATAACACGCGGCGAACTATCACAATACATTTTCATAGAAGATTTAATGTTGGGAACTACTTCGAGTTCAACAGTAAACTTCTTAATCCATACAGCTTCCTGAGCAGCTTCTCAAGCAACAATGTATTCTGCTTTTGTTGTAGATTGTTCAACCGTGCTCTTCTTAGAGCTCTTCTAATCAACTGTCTTGTCCATCATTACAAAGACACAACCTGACTGGGATCGAGAATCGTCTCGATCAGTTTGGAAACTAGCATATGTATTATGGTTAATACTTAACTCCCTTTCCAAACCATCGTAAACCTAGAACATGTCTTTAGTACTCTACAAATACTTAAGAATATTCTTAACAACAATCCAATTTTCTTAACCTAGATTTTGTTGATAACGACTCGCCAAACTCAAAAATAACATCATTTTAGTACATAACATGGCATACATAATGGATCCTATAGCCGAAGCATATGGGATACATTTCATTCGTCTTATCGCATCATGTGTGATAAGACTTTGAGACTTGCTCAAGGATATGTCCTTTTGAACATGCAATGCTCCAAGGTTGGAGTAATGCATGCTGAATCTCTACAAGATAAGATATGTACATTAATTCAAAACAATAAGCCATTTGAATTTATTTATATAGATCATGATTCCTAGTTTATAAGTAACTTCTCCAAGATCCTTTACGCAAAAACATTTTTCAAGCCAAGACTTGACATCTTGCAAGTTGAAATGTTATTTCCAATAAGCAGTATGTCATCAATATACAAGATCAAGAAGACTACTTTGCTCCCACTAGATTTAATGTAAACACAGAGCTCATCTTGTTTTTGAGGAAAAACCAACCTCTTTGATATTCTGATCAAACTTAAGATTCTAGCTGCTGAATGCTTACTTTAATCCATAAATGGATTTTAGAAGCTTGCATACTTTTAATAGGATGCTTAGGATAAATAGATCCTTTCAGTTGAACCATATATACGTCCTCGCTTAGGTCACCATTTAGAAAAGTGATTATAATATCCATTTACCATACTTCATAATCATGAAAAGTAGCTATGGCAATAAGTATCCTAATTTATAAAGCTCGTGATCAGTAGAAAAGTTTCATCATAATCTTTTGCTACAAATTGAGCTTTAGAAGTGTTTACATTACCGTCCATGCTAGTCTTCTTTTTGAAGACTCATTTACACCCCATTGTCTTACAATTGGGTAGAAGATCAATCAAGTCACATACTTGATTATCTTTCATGGACTGCATATTTGCATTCATAGTATCTCGCCATTTTTAAGATTCGTGATCTTATATGGCCTCACGGTAGCTAGAGGGTTCATAATCCTCTAGGTGAGGTTCATCTGAATTAAAAATATAATCAAACCTATTATGACGATGAGGAGTTCTACCGGACCTATGAATTTCAGGTGCAACACGTTCTGACTCACCAACAATGCACTCAGATTTAACGTGTGGATTACTAGTGCTTATAGAAGGTATGTTACTTTATGGTTCTTGAATTTCTTCAAGATCTACTTTACTCCCACTAAATTCTTATAAGAGAAGATCTATTTTTTAAGAATTCAGTAGTCCGAGCAGAAAACACTTTGTTTTCAGCTTCGTATTAGAAGTAGTAACCCATTGTTTCCTATGGGTATCCCATAAAGTGAAATTTAATACTTCAGGGTTTTAATTTGTTTGAAGTGTCATGCTTCACATGCACTTCACAGCCCCATAATTTCAAATAAGATAACTTGGGAATCTTCCCATGCCACACTTCATATGGTGTCTTTTCTACCTTCTTGGTTGAAACCATATTGAGTATGCCTGCAGCACACTCTAATGCATAACCCCAAAAAGACGATGATAGAATAGTCAGACCCATTATAAATCAAACCATATCAAGTAAAGTTCGATTCCTCCATTCAGACTCACCTTTGAGTAATGGTGTGTGAGGTGGAGTGAATTGTAAGACAATCCCACAATTCTACAGGTGGTCCAAAAACTCTTGACTCATATACTCACTTCATCTATCAGAGTGAAGTGATTTAATGATATTTCCAAGCTGACTCTTTAATTCATTTTGAAATACTTTTGAACATTTCAAAAACTTCATGTTTATGTTTTAGCAATTAAAACATAACCATATATACTATAACCATCGGATATTGTAACGAAGTAAGACTTACCATTTCTAGACATTGTTCTAAAGGGCCACATACATCAATATATATTAGTCCTAAAAGATATGTAGCTCTTTCACCTAAGTCAGAAAAATGAGCTTTTGTCATCCTTTCACATAAACATTACTCACATACATCAAATGACTCAAAGCCATTTGATTCCAAAAGTCTATAAGAATGGAGTTTTGATATGCGTTGTTTATATGACCAAGATGACAATGTCATAGATAGGTCTTATTCAAGCATTGCTTGAATTGCTTGGATGTACAGGTATACATAGAATTATCATTTGAAATCACACTATGCATATCAATTTCAAAAATACCATCACTTGGATAGGCATTAAGATAAAAAAATATTATCCTTAGAAATTAAAATATAAAAGTGCGTAAATGCAAGTTCAAAACCCGCATCTTTTTTTTAATCATATTGCTCCTAATACTAGGAGCATAATAACATTGTTTCAATAAAACAATAAGACCACTTGGAAGATTAAGCTCATAGTGACCAATGGCTTCAATCGAAGCTTGATTCCCATTGCTCACTCGCAAATCTAGTGTGCCTTTCTTCAGTCTATTACTTCTTCTCATTCCTATCATATTGTTACAGGTGTGAAGGCTACAACCGGTTAACAAAAATCCAAGAATCACTAGAAAAAGTAAATAACTGTATATGAAATATACCTGAGTTTGCTAGTCTTACCAGCATTGCCTTTTCTCATCTCAGATTGGTAGATAGGACAACTTCCTTCTCCAATTGCCAACCTTTCCACAATGGAAACATTCGGCATCTTTTGTTGGGATTTACTTCTTAGAAGGTGAAATATTTTCCTGGCAAATGATTTACCATATCCCTTCCACAAAGTATTTGACTTATTCTTTTTCACCCTTTCATCCTACTTCTCCTACTCATCGAACAACTTCCGATAAGCATTTTGCTTAGCAGCATGAGCTGCGCAAACAGGAGGATCAGATAAGGGTTCTAATTTTGTTCAACTTCCATTCATGCTTGAGAACAATTCTCAGGTTGCAGTGCCAGTCTAGGAAGTTTGAACATTGATTTTATCCTTCTCCAACAAAGAAGGAAGTGTGTTTTGGTTTACGTTTTGATTATTTGACATCTACAATAGATATAAGATTCAATATAGTATTTTCGATATTGAGCTTTAATAAATTAACTACCCAAGTTTTTATAATATTTTTTAAAAATAATTAATTTACGAAACCCTAAGATCCACATAGAGGTTCCATAGCCACATCTGTTGATCAGCTAGCAGTTATGGAGTCTATTGGTAGGTAGCGGGTACCAATTGCATTACAAGTACAACTCTTAGATATTTATGGGACCTAGAGATATATGTAGTCCAACAAACAACTATTATCTAATGGCATGTTCGTCCCATCCTTGCATCGAACTCAGGTCTCATCGTGAATACGATTAAGTCGTCCAATTTGGAAACAGTGGAAATTCACGCTAGTCTCACTAGATCGAAACATCCACCTCGTGGCTATAATTTAGCCTAATCTCACTAGATCAGAAAAATAACGAGGAGTGTTTGCAAGATCATTGGATGGAATGACTTAAATTTGACGGGTATTTTAGAAAACGTTCGTGTCAATGAATAATGCATGCACACAAGATTCGCTGCACTATTAGTTAAAAAACATTTTAACCAATTATATATATGTCAATCGTGTTTATGTGTCTAGTTTGTTATTTTATTTTATAAATAAAAGTAACAAATACACATTGTGTATCGTTTTAAAACAGTTTTAAAAGATGTCGCCCATATATATTATTTGAGTTTCAAAAAATATTTAACTTTAAACTCGTTAGAGTTTAACTTTTTAAAATCATCAATTTTAATCTTGAAACTCGTTACCAGTTTTATTTGATGTTTTCATCAAAAACATTTAGCATATATTATAATCAACAATTAAATATAAATGCATAAAATAAAAACACAACCATGCATCACATACACATAGCCTAGCCCAAAAATCCTATGCTTGATCCCATGAGCCGACATGGGATCAAGAGGTCAAACTAAGGGTAATATCGTAGCTCCACTTTATTCAATAACCAAGTGAAAAACTTGACAAACGCCATCGTTGTTAACTTGACCTGTTCGCCATCTTCTAAGTCAAACTTCACGTTGCATCTATATCTTCAATCTTCATCTTATTACATTTATTTAAAATTGAAAAATACAACTAATCTAATACTTTTACAATTTAGAATAAACATAAATAAATACTATGAAATTGAAAAATAAATAAAATACAACTTTGGCTTCAAAATGGCCTTTCTAATAAAATAGATAATCAACATGACATAATATTGCCGTAATCAACAATCACAACAATCATACATAGGTCGGGGCATTATGGCTATGTGTGCAATGATAATTTTAATAACTACATTATTAAAACCTACATATGACTTGTCCATGGTTACAATGCATGTGTACAACCATGGAATACAGCAATCAACAATTATAATAAATATTCAAGCCATAATAATTAAATCTACAATTTAAATTAGTGATATTCTTTCAATCATATTTGTGCGTCATTAGGTTAAGTCTAAATCAACCGCGTTGACTTTAAAAACCAAAAAGGTTTCGACTTTCACCAATACACCAAAAAGCTAAATCTAAAGAATAGTTACACGACAATTAAAACGGTGTAAAAGCGGCTCGGATACCACTGATGGCAGAAGAATAAGGGACCCTTTATGTGTGCACATCATAACAAAGATGTGAGTACGGAAAACATTGTATCAAGAAAACAATTCCACCTTATCAAATGCAGCACCAATTATGTGAAAGCCAACGGGAAGTTTGGATGTTCCATTTTGAACAAATCTGCATGGCAAAACCAATGCTGGCAATCCAGCTAAGTTCACATTCACCTGCAAATTATATACAAATATATACAGTTATACTATTTAAAAGGAAAGTAACTAAAGTTAACAACTAAGGTTATAAGAAATTACGGTCACGATATGCCCAAGATACATTGCCAGCTGTCCGTTCTTTTCACCTGTACATATTTATTTAACAAAAAGATAAGTAGTCGTTACAAAATATTACTATGATATCAAGAAAGGTTGGGGAAAAAATGTGTTACCAATTTTATGTGTTGCAGATGGAGCTGCGGGTGAATGAGAATATTGTGTTCTGCTAGAATCGATGTTGTTAATCGATTTTGACTGGCTTCAAGAAGCGGTGACGACGACGGAAAATCGTTTAACTACATGGATTCAATTGATAGACTATATGAACATTTTGATTAAATCACTGTAACGATTTGTTGATGATCTCATTTCAACAAAAGAAGTGAAGTTAATTCACACTTACAACTTATGTTTTGTCCAATGGGAAGTCCCTCAGAAATAGGCATGAGAAGCACATGAACTTTCTGCATGTGAAAATGAAAGTTGTGTTTTCTTCACTATCTTAATTTGCTTAAAATTTTCTGCATCGATGCTCCCTACTGGAAACACATGAACTTATAATTCAGTATTTCTTATGCTTGTTAGTTGGCAATATCTAGCAATAACTAAAGGCATTACAAATATTCATAAGCAGTAATCAACAACTCTAATTCCTTGTGATGCAGGAGCTGGTCAAGTTGGGTTTGCGAAAATTGAATTACAAAACTATTTGGCCAAACTTATGAATCATGATAGTGTGCCTTTGGAAATTTGGCTTGATGATTACTTTGGAGAAACAATATGTGGGCCGCCTGTTGGGCTATGTTGTTGGGCTAAGGAAGGTGAGATGGGTTGCTCACAAAAAATTGGAAGCTGATCAACGAGTGAAGTGGGGGACAAGGCACTGTAATTCAAGTTAATTAAAAAAATAAGATGGCAATCTAGAATGTCAAAGAAGAATCATGAGCCACCAACAAACTTTCAGTTTTATTAGGAGTGTATCTTTAAAATTAAATTTTATATCTTATCTAATTGTTTTGTTTCTATTCTTTAAGTATTTATATACCGAACATATCAAGGGTATCATTCAGTTTTTGAGTTTTTGATAAAAAAAAAAAAAAAAAAAGACTTGAAGTCTTATTAGACCATGAAGGTTTTTTTTTTGTTCAACCGAGAAGGTTGTATCCTTTTTAAACCGAGAAGGTTTAATATCTATCTTTTCTATTTAGCCATCGATCCTTCATTCCGCATTACCTTGTCATGAAAAATAGATATTAATTCGCGTGAAACCAATTCATTAAACCCTTCCGAGAAAGCGTTTATTTGAGGGCGTATGGCAGTTGTTAATCAATGTTCAGCAATTAAATCGACATATTCATGTTTGTTTTCCTCCGTCACTTGAACGTTTCTTCCACCCGAGATCAGTTCATAGTCAGTAAATTAGACTATAAAATTCAATATTTATTAATCGAAATAAACATTTGAACCATTTGACTACAATAAGTTACGAAACTAAAAGTTATATAAGGTTTTATTACCTCTGATCGTTCACACAATATCATCTTCTCTTCATCAGCATCAATACTAAATGTTAGATCAAGATTATCACTGATATCATTCTGCATAATAATTCCAAACAGGCAATCAGATTAGAATTAAACAGTACTTAAAGTAACTACATTTTTAAAAGTTATTCAAATTCCACTTCAAGTTCTTAAAGTAACCCAGGTCGATCGCTTCAATATCATGGTAGGTTACTTTTGCACCAAGAATGTGCTTGTAAAACGATCTTGTAAAATGTACATCAAGCAACTGACCATCAAATAGTGCCTTCCCAACTTAAATTACAGTTGAATCTCAGTTAGAAAAAGGAATAAAAAAATAAATTATGGATCTTAAAACACAAAGTGAAAGTGGCAATTTCAACCCATATATTCATAAATAAGTTAATTTGGTTCATGTTTTACCTCAAATGGGTCAAATGGGTAAAATGAACCAGTTACGCAAAACAAAAGGTTGTTTTAAAAAATCATTTTGGCCCAAACCCATTTTACCTCTAAAGGGTTAAACAGGTAAAGTCAACCAGTTAAGCAAAACAAAAAGTAGTTTATAGAACTATTTTGACCCAAACCCAATTTACCTCTAATGGGTCAAACAGGTAAACTGAACCAGTTAAGCAAAACAAAAAGTGGTTTTAAAAAACCATTTTGGCCCAACCCATTTTGCCACGGTTACAAAAAGCAAAGCCACTTACCACTCTTCCAACAAACTTGAAGTACGAAAGGTGTTTCGTTTGGTAATCGGAATTCGGATTTGGCTGAAACGTTGCATCGTTACCAACAGTTGTAAAAAGCATAGCTCCTTTATCAAAAATAACACGCGTTTATAACTGATACCATTCTCTTGTAAGTCCACCCGTATCAATACCTTCTTCCCCTTGAAAATGAACAATTAATCTGCCCTTCAAATCTTGAGTCGGTCTCATTCTCAATTGATTATACGAATCTTCAAGTATATACACCCGTCTTACAGAGATCCTCAATGGAGTATGACGATGATCATGTTGAAGTTTGATTTTAGATCTAAAATGAGACCGTTTGTTGTCAAAATCAATAAAACGTGGGAGCTTAAGCATGAGCGAAAATGACTTTTCGAGTAATCCCGAGTTTTGTCGTATAAACGCGTTGAGTAGATTCTTATGCTTTTCTGAAAACTTCACAAACACTACGTATTTTTCATCGACTTTAGTCTCCGAAGTAGTCACCTCGTCAGCATTACCACCAAAATCTTGATTCCCAGGGTGCAATTTCTCACACATAACGAAGAATGATTCGATGTAAGGTAACACGTTTTGAGTGCCAGCTGGCAGTGGAGATATTGCACCCGAATGTCTTGATGAAGGTTCTACATCGGGTGACATGTCAAAATAGCTCTCGATTTTGCTTATGCACGTGCTTAATTCTGTCCATAAAGGTTCTAAGGAAACATTTATGCCACCGATAAGAGTAAGAGTAGCGGTTTGAATGTTTTCAGGGAGTGTTTGGTCTTTTCTGTATTAAGTAAGGCGACAATTAAGCTTAGGGAGGTGATACTCACACACCAGTTTTTGATCCATACACACTTTTTGCAACAAAACTTACAATTATATCCTTAGATTTATCTTGGGACTTGAACCTCTATTATTGTAAATAAGGACATAATAGTCAATTAGGTGTGTATGGATCAATATTGAGTGTGTGAGTATCATCTCCCGCAAGCTTAGTGCTTGTAAGACCCGCAAGATTGCGGCTCCATCTGAAGCGTTAGTAGTAATAAGTGCCTTTTCGATTTGACTAAATCTATGTAATTCATCCATGGCTGATATTGTGAGGTTCTTCATTGCGCCAGCTAGCTCGGTGATGAATAAATGACAGTGACTGGGTGAGATGGTCACCAATTTCTTTAATACTTTCACCACAAGAGCATATGCATTATCCGACAAACTAAAAAGAGTAGATATTAGAAAAGTATACATCTATTAGGTGCTAATTAATTTTAAAACAACTGAAAATCAATGGATTCTACAACAAACAAACATTTTCCTAGTAAAAAAAATCTTTACGGAAGTAGGTTAGACATGCTAATGTCCCAAATAATTTATATTTCTGATGCAAGAAAATACTAAATTAATTTTTCTATATCACAATAATCAGATTGACACCCAAGTACTATCTAATGAGTTTTGTGATGATATTTGTATGATAGTAAACTCAGGAAAAAAGTCTCAAGTTAACCCAAACTTGTTTTGAGGCATTATACATCCAACCCAATTTACCACCTCTATTTTGAACATTTGATTATCTCATCAGCATGGACATTATAAAGTTTAATCATAGGTTATTAATCCAAACATATAATCTTAAAAAGCAACATATGGTGAATCAGCATGGTGAATCAGTTTGTGTAACGATAAACTATCTAAACATTTAAAGTCGCCCAGATTTCAGAATTGCAGAGAATGACATAATAAGAAGCATTATGTCTTCTGGTAATGCCTGACCCAAGTTGCTTTAATCAATGGAGAAACACAACCACAAAACTCTAATCGATCTCCTATCAAATCCGATTTAAAACAATATCATGATATCAAAACAATTTAAACACACACATACCCTAATCTCCTTGATTGAAATCTTGCAGAATCAAAACCCTAATTGCAACTGTGCAGAATCGTAAAACCCTAATATTGAAACAAAAAATTTGAAAAAACTAACCCATGGACAGAATCGTAAAACTCTAAAATTAAAGAACGACATCAAGAATACTCACCCGCGATTAACAACTGATGAATTCTAGAAAATTGAAGTTTGAAGATCGTTCGCATGCGATTGTATCGATCTCTTGTGATTGTATCATGTCTCTGCTTCTTTAGATCTAATTAAGCCGCTTTTTGTTAAGGTTGATGATAATGGGGGTGAAGGGCGTAAATGGCGTGACCCCTATTCAGATGCAATAATGAATATGATAACTTCCTCCTTCTATGTAATGCTAGAAGAAGAAGAGATTATAAAAAAATAATAAAATATGATAAGATTTTACATCGTGGCGTATTTGACCTCTATATGATACATTTTACAAACATTGCATTCGTTTTTAAAAGACAAACTTTCTTTACATCGAAAGTTGACGGCATGCATACCATTTCATAACACATCCAACTATAATCGACTTAATAATAGTCTTGATAAACTCAACGACTCGAATGTAATATTTTTCGAAATATGCCATGAATGATTCTAAGTAATATCCTTAAAATGAGCTAATGCACAGCGGAAGATTTCTTTAATACCTGAGAATAAACATGCTTTCAAGTGTCAACGAAAAGGTTAGTGAGTTCATTAGTTTATCATAAACATTCATTTCCATCATTTTAATAGACCACAAGATTTAATTTTCATAGTTAACTGCAGGAACACTCATCTGCAAAAATCATAATACAGGAACACTCATCTGTATAAAAATCATTCATATGGTGAACAGCTGGTAACCAACATTAACAAATGCATATAGAATATCCCCAAATATACAGGTACACTCATCTGTATATAAAAATTGAAGTACTAAAGCATCCATAACCTGGATGGGGTTCGTTAGGCCCATAGATCTATCTTCAGGATTCGCGTCAATTAGTGGCGTTCACTAATTCTTAGGTTACCAAGCAAAATGGGTGATATTCAATAAGATAATTCAACCATAGAATGTAGTTTCAATTACTTGTGTCTATTTCGTCAAACATTTATAAAAGCGCATGTATTCTCAGTCCCAAAAATATATATTGCAAAAGCATTTAAAAAGGGAGCAAATGAAACTCACAATACTGTATTTCGTAGTAATTATGCATATGATGGCATTAAACAAGTGCAAGGTTGGCCTCGGATTCACAAACCTATATTAATTATATATATTTATATGTTGTTCAATATTTGTTCATCAATTTAGGTCAAGTCATAGTGTACCACAATCCTAATGCTCGAGACTAATATGCAAAAGTCAACAAAAGTCAACTTGATCCAAAATGACTACCAAAATCTATACATGATTATTATATAACTTAAATATAGTCGTTTTATATATTTAAATATTTTTAACAGATTTTATTAGAGTAAATAATATACTTCGTTTATTAATAAGTAAAATTTTATATTAAAATTTATATAATAAAAAATATACTTTTATATATCTTAAGTAATAAAATTTATAAAGTTCATTTAATATCATAAAAATATAATGATAGGTATTATTAATGTAATTATATTACACGTAGTAAAATATTTTTGTATCACATATTTATTTGATAAAATAATATCGATGATAACAATAGTAAGTAAAAGTTGTATTATTTTGTAATAATAATAATTATTATTCTACTAATAATAATAGCAATATTTATATTTACTAAAAATGATATTATGATAAAATGATAATTTTTATTAATAATAATACTAAAATGATAATAATAATGATATTTTATATTAACATTGATCTTACTATTAAAAATAATAATTTTTGTAAAAATAATAGTTTTAATATTAATAATACTTTTAATAATAATAATAATGATAAAAATAAATAAAAAGATATTTTATCTAAATTAGTAACTTACAATATTTTTATTTCATCATGATATATATACTCATTGTTTTCTAATCAATTTGTTTAATAGTTTTTAATCCTCTTTTATATCGCATTCATAATAATGATAATAATCGCAATCATAATAATTAGATAATATTAATATTAGTTTTAAAGATAATGATACTAATAAGTATTATGGTAATATTAATAATAATACTAATAATTATAATAATAATGATGATAATATTAATAATAATTTTTGATGATAATAATAATAATAATAATAATAATAATAATAATAATAATAATAATAATAATAATAATAATAACAATAACGATTTTTAAATTACGATACATATATTAATATTGATAACATTAATAATAATAATAATAATAATAATAATAATAATTATTATTATTATTATTATTATTATTATTATTATTATTATTATTATTATTATTATTATTATTATTATTATTATTATTATTATTATTATTAGATACTAATAATAACGGCGATAATAACGACGATAGTAATAATAATCATTTTAACAATAATACAAAAATTCAATTGACTATAACTTCTAATCTGTTCATCGAAACCATTCGAGTTCTAAATGAAAAGTTCTTAATTTTTCGCTAGCTTTCCAACGACATGCATATCATATCTCAGTAGCATATGTATCTAATTCAGGATTCAACATAAACTATTTAACGATAATATCAAATGTACAAGCATGCATAATCCTATATACTCGAGCACTAGTCTGAGATACACTAATAATATATAAAAGTTAAGTTATGAGTGGTCACGTATCAATATTGAGATTCAATATTGCAGGAAGTACGTAGACGCAACAGAGATGATAAACACTAGATTGGTCTCACGAACATACCCTCGAACATTACCCATCATCTCCATAGCTATAACCCATATTTTCCTTAGCTCTATCCCACTCACAAAACTCGTTTTGAAATAACTCGGTCATGACCTCGTCGTAATATTTTATGTATAATACTAATATTAATAATACTAATAATAATAATAATAATAATAATAATAATAATAATAATAATAATAATAATAATAAGATTTATAATAATTTTTAATAAATATTACGGAGTACATGTAATATCAGAGAGATAGATCGATAAATGGGTTTGTGAATTGAATCAAAACGCGTTCGAGCTTTATAGCCCTTGACCTGGACCCATAAGCTCCGCAGTCACGGAGCATTTGCTCTCACCAATACCGCAGTCGCGGCACACCACTGTCCAGCACACACTTGAATTCCTCGTGGGCTGCCGACAGTTTTATATATATATTTTATAATATATTTGATTAATATAATTAATTATTAATTATATTATATTTACGTACATAGTTAACCTGTAAATTTAGTTCCAATGACTCGTACGTTGACTCTCGACTTATGTTCTGGTTTCAGTTTCTCGAACGCATTTTCGTATGCTTAGAAAACTAGTACTTTTCGTTACGCGACGTGTACCTTTATTAATAACTAGGCTTAATCATTTATAACCTATATCATTTGAAGTGGAACATAATCATTTAAATTTTTTGGTCATTTGCTTTTATAAAATGAATTCTCGTTGTTTACAAAAATACATTTAATAATATTCTTTCAAATCAAAACGTTTTATGAGTAGATTAATATTATATTCTATCACTTTGTAACTTATCCATATTAGAAATATTTATTTAGTAATATATTAATTAGTCTTTCAAAAGATATTTATATTTTAAGGTATAATTTAAAACCGTTTACATGATAGAATATATTGTACCATATAACGTTTACGTTCTAAAACTTAAATAGATATAGTTCATTTGTGTACTAGCGTTTACTTTAACTTCTTAACGTACTAGTTGACATATCCAAATATTAATCGAATCAATAAGCGAGTGTTACAATCGCTTACTTAATTAATTTAAAATCATATATATCTAATATACATAAACTCGTTTTAATATACGTTGCAAGTTATTCACATATCTAGCAACTCATATTCCAACATACGTTATTTAAACAAAGACATTAATAATCTAGTTCTATTATATCGAAAAATGTTTTCGTACATTTGAAATTAAGTCAATTGATTCTTATGTAATTTAATCTTCCACTAACTTTTGTCTAATTCTTGTTAATGACACTTTTGTTCTTATTTATAAATCACTTTACTAAATATTCCGAATATCGTTAAAAGGAACAGATTTCCTAAATCAAAGTGGACCTCTCAATCAGAGACTCGCAATCATACAATGTATCTGATAAATCAATTATTTGATATCATCTTTTAATTCTATCGATAAACATATTGAAACAAATATGTTCATGTAAGGTATTATATGTTTAACACTTTGTTAATATTCTCAAGTTATAATATATACATATATGTATGTAATCATATCCATTTATATAATAGTTCGTGAATCATTGGAATTTGGTCGAGGTTAAATGAATGTATGAACACAGTTTAAAATTCTTGAGATTTAATTTAACAAACTTTTCTTATCGTGTCAGAAATATATAAAGATTTAAAGTTTAAATTTGGTCGGAAATTTTTTGGTTGTCACAGTACCTACCCGTTAAAAAAATTTCGTCCCCGAAATTTGATCGAGGTCGTCATGGATAATAATAAGAATGTTTTCATGATAAATATGAGTTGATAAATAGAGTTTTATCATCATTGAGTAATATGGATAAAACCATTTGATTTTGTTAAGAGAATGAGTGAAGCTATCACAAGAGAGTGAAATGAGTAGGTGTAGATTCGTCATATCTGTTGACGTAGATAGGATTGATTTCCAAGTTCAAGAGATTTGGAGAAGATCTTCGTAATAAGATTTGATTCTTCGGTAATCAAGGGAATTAGGATCTGCTTTAAATGCGATCATCTGTTTTTATTGTTATGTCTAATATTTTACTATAAATCCACCCCCTTCGTTTCATTGTAATTTACACCATCTATTCTTTCTACCTTAACTCATATTTTAAAGTATTCGTCAATATGCTCCATCCAGTACTGATTCTTGATATACTCCTCACTTTCATATCTATCATTCTTCTCTTTCATCTACCACCGGAGGATTTTATTTATTTCTACTATTACCTTGGGGTTATAGTAATTTTAATTCTCCCGTGCCTCTACATGGCAATACGTATTGATATGCACGGTTTGTAAATTATGTGTTGTTGTCGAGCTTTATATTTTCTTTTATATTCAAGAGTTCCATACGTTTGTCTCCCCTTCCCGATTTCAAGTCAAGCGAATAATGGTCCAGAATTTGTAGGTATGGATTTCGGAATGAACATAATTAATGTTCTAAGAAAGGAATTGTAATGACAAAATCTTGATTTGTTAAATTACTAGAATACCTCGGACAAGACCGAATCATCAAGAAAATATTTTCTTGATATTCTTAGAGGTTAAATAGAGTACCAGAGTTGTGTAACAGGGCACATGATGATGTTATGATCCGTGAATCATCACGTTCCATTTAGAAACTCAGCGTGACTTACTGTAATATAATCACGTTGATCAAGTATCATTATATTATAATAACTCATGCTTCAGTTTCCAACACTACTTCAAAAACATTCTTATTTTAAACTTGAAGGTTTCAGAATTTAGAGACAAAAATAGCTTCTTTTATGATGTAATACAGATAGTGCGAAGAGGTAAATAATTTCGGATAAGAATAATAATGGAAATATCTTCAGAAATATGGAGGATATTTATAATGAAAGATATGATGATATCTTAAAATTTCTAATATCAGAGGATGATGAAGAATATTACCCGTAAGAGTTTAGAGTCAGGAGCAAGGTATTCGCTAATGACTTCAGCAGATACTGAATCATTTGAATTCTTTGAAGGCGATTTAGTCTTTATGATTTGTCCACAGCCTCCTTCATAACTGGCTCAATCCGTTTTCCAGTTCCAAACCTTCTCTTTTTCTGAGCTTTGCCAACACACTATTCTTTATCATCAAACTTTTTACTGTTAAGGTCGTTTACAGTTTTTGCTGCTTCATCGGCATTTTTCAAAATTTCGAGAACTAGTTCGCAGTTTAGGGTGTTTTTCAAAAACTTCAAATTCGAAGTATGTAAGTCCAGGAGATAGATGTTATATGTACACATATAACTATTGGCGTAGATATGCTGCGAGATTTCAAAATACTGATTGCTAATTCCCGATGATTAGTATGGGAATTCCTGTTACAAGATGCAGATGAGTAACTGATGGGGTTTTGATGATTTTTCGGAAAATCCTAGATCATTACAGTTGCTGATAAGTTTACTGCTAATGTGGTGGAATATAAATGGTTCCCCGGTAACGATGGTGAAAGGGCATCGTATATATCAAGGTTATAATAAGGTTAGTCCGACTGAAAAGTCGAAGTCGACTTGCTGGAGCTGTGACAAAACTGGCTACCTTGAAAAGAGATTGAAAAGTTATTTTAGCTAATAAATGCCAAAGGGTCTGGCACGGATACCTGTTAAACTATGACTTTGGTTTCGAGGGTTTTTCAGGTACATAACTGTGGGTAACATGTGGTTGGATCATCATCACGATTGTTCATTATTTGAAGTGTCTTCAGGAATTTCGGAGGGTTTGAACACAGATTGTAATCGTTAATATACATATGATGTTCTAGCACAGTTTTGAAGTCAAAGTATAGCTTTGAAAGATGTAAGGATCTAAGAGTGATGGTACTAGTTATATCTCAAATCGAAATTTCAAAATCAGTAATTGGAGTTGAATGAATACGGTTGTTTTAATTTCTATTAAAAGAATGTATACTGTTGTGAAAGTTGTGAGTATAGTTGATGATTGTGGAATCAGATTCGAATAGTGTAACATATAAATTGTGAATTTATATATCTCTCGGGTATTACCTACCCGTAAAAAAAAAATTCACAATTAATATTTTGTATAAAAGAATTTTATTACAGTCTTTATAAAAATATATATGTGTATATTTTCTTTAGATGTAATATAGATTTAATGAGTTAATATTAAATTGAACTCATTTGATTTACGGTTGAAACTAGAGTTGAATGATTCCTAAAACTTTAGAAATTACATAACTTTTACGGAGTATTTCTTTAATATAATTGAAATTATGAATCAATACTTCGTTATTTGTTGATGCATGATGTTGGTGTTTGTGGAATTCTTGTGAACTTCGCAAGGTACGAATGATGTTGTCTAGAAAGTTCCGAGTACAGTGAAAATGAAAGTGTAATATCAAACATGTATTTGAATAGTACATCTGGTTTATTATGACATGAAATTTATTGAATTGAGATAGAGATTGTAGTTAACGGTGGTTAAATTGCTGACAAAGGATGTACATCATAGCATATTAGTAATATGAATTAACTGAGTAGTTAAGATTCACACATAATAGCTTAGTACGAAAAGATTTATTATGGTTTAAAAATTTATATATATAAGATATACATATAAATCCTTCAGTGGAAATGAGTTAATACTTCATAACTCGTTATTTTGATGTACCTATTGGTGATTGTGTTGTTAATATCATTAGTGGTTATGTAATTGATGGAGCTTATAGTGTTACAGATGTTGCTGGTGTTGGTAATACTGACGGTGATGCTGGCGGTACTGTTGATGCTACTGGTAAACAAGTCTAGCTTGTAATTTGTGCACTATCCTTGTCAGGGTTTCTATTCTTCCCCGTATCACTTCTATCCATCCATTCATCTTGGTTTACGGATATGACTTGAATAAATAATCTCTAAAACTTTAGAGATTACATAATCACCGTAGAATATTTCTCCGATGAAGTTATGAATCAATACTTCATCGTTGGTTATTGTTGGTACTCCTTGGTATCTATGGTGCGTGTGACGTTGATGTTCATGGGACGGATTGTGAAGTTGAGGTTTGCGATGCGGTTGTTGTTGGTGGTGGTAATGGTACTGTTGGTGTTGTTGATGGTGCCTGTGCTGCTGCTGGTGCTTGTATCCTTTGCACCATATTCTCCAAAGCTACTACCCGAGCGCGAAGTTCGTTGACTTCTTCTATTACACCGGGATGATTGGCGGTTCGGACGAGCGGGTGAATAAGATCTAGAATTTGAGATAATATATAATCGTGACGAGACACTCTGGAAATGAGAGAGAAAATGGTGTCTCGAACAGGTTTGTCGAAAAGTGCTTCAGGTTCTTCATTAAGAGGGCAATGTGGTGGACGGAAAGGATCGCCTTCTTCTTGTCTCCAGTGATTAAGGAGGCTACGAACCCATCTCCAATTCATCCAAAATAGATGATGGCTGATTGGTTGATCCATTCCAGTCACACTGCTTTCGGAGCTTGAGTGTGATTCCATTTCAGAATCTGAGGGACTTGAACTAATGACGAATTCCATTTCGCACGATTGAATAAAGGATTTTTCGATATGAAATAATTTTCGGCTATCGGATGATATTCTAATTACACAGAATATCTATATATATACGGCAAAAGATTTCGTAGATTACGAAGGAATTTACGGAATATGTTAGGCAAAGTTTACAGTAACAGATACGCTAAGATATGAATTTTGTCTATACACTATTCATGCAATCAATGCAGTAAGACGTGTCTAGAGTAAGAATGATAAGTAAGTAATTTTCGACAAGAAATGATAAGTAAAACTTTTTTTTTGACATGCAGACATGGTCGAAGTCCAGACTCACTAATGCATCTTAACAACTATCAGTTAGACACAGTAATGCAAGACCTGGTTCGCTAAGACCACCGCTCTGATACCAACTGAAAGGACCCGTTCATATACATTATAAACGATTCACAATAGTTGATTACATCGCGACGTATTTGACCTCTATATGATACATTTTACAAACATTGCATTCGTTTTTAAAAGACAAACTTTCTTTACATCGAAAGTTGATGGCATGCATACCATTTCATAACACATCCAACTATAATTGACATAATAATAGTCTAGATAAACTCAACGACTTGAATGTAACGTTTTTGAAATATGCCATGAATGACTCCAAGTAATATCCTTAAAATGAGCTAATGCACACCAGAAGATTTCTTTAATACCTGAGAATAAACATGCTTTCAAGTGTCAACCAAAAGGTTGGTGAGTTCATTAGTTTATCATAAACATTCATTTCCATCATTTTAATAGACCACAAGATTTAATTTTCATAGTTAACTGCAGGAACACTCATCTGCAAAAATCATAATGCAGGAACACTCATCTGTGTAAAAATCATTCATATGGTGAACACCTGGTAACCGACATTAACAAATGCATATAGAATATCCCCAAATATACAGGTACACTCATCTGTATATAAAAATCAAAGTACTAAATCATCCATAACCTGGATAGGGTTCGTTAGGCCCATAGATCTATCTTCAAGATTCACGTCAATTAGTGGCGTTCACTAATTCTTAGGTTACCAAGCAAAAAGGGGTGATATTCAATAAGATAATTCAACCATAGAATGTAGTTTCAATTACTTGTGTATATTTCGTCAAACATTTATAAAAGCGCATGTATTCTTAGTCCCAAAAATATATATTGCAAAAGTATTTAAAATGGGAGCAAATGAAACTCACAATACTGTATTTCGTAGTAATTATGCATATGATGGCATTGAACAAGTGCAAGGTTGGCCTCGGATTCACGAACCTATATTAATTATATATATTTATATGTTAGTCAATATTTGTTCATCAATTTAGGTCAAGTCATAGTGTACCACAATCCTAATGCTCGAGACTAATATGCAAAAGTCAATAAAAGTCAACTTGATCCAAAATGACTACCAAAATCTATACATGATTATTATATAACTTAAATATAGTCGTTTTATATATTTAAATATTTTTAACAGATTTTCTTAGTGTAAATAATATACTTCGTTTATTAATAAGTAAAATTTTATATTAAAATTTATATAATAAAAAATATACTTTTATATATCTTAAGTAATAAAATTTATAAAGTTCATTTAATATCATAAAAATATAATGATAGGTATTATTAATGTAATTATATTACACGTAGTAAAATATCTTTGTATCACATATTTATTTAATAAAATAATATCGATGATAACAATAGTATAAAAAAGTTGTATTATTTTGTAATAATAATTATTATTATTCTACTAATAATAATAGCAATATTTATATTTACTAAAAATGATATTATGATAAAATGATAATTTTTATTAATAATAATACTAAAATGATAATAATAATGATATTTTATATTAACATTGATCTTCCTATTAAAAATAATAATTTTTATAAAAATGATAGTTTTAATATTAATAATACTTTTAATAATAATAATAATAATAATGATAAAAATAAATAAAATGATATTTTTATCTAAATCAGTGACTTACAATATTTTTATTTCATCATGATATATATACTCATTGTTTCCTAATCAATTTATTTAATAATTTTTAATCCTCTTTTATATCGCATTCATAATAATGATAATAATCACAATCATAATAATTATATAATATTAATATTAGTTTTAAAGATAATGATACTAATAAGTATTATAGTAATATTAATAATAATACTAATAATTATAATAATAATGATGATAATATTAATAATAATTTTTGATGAAAATAACAATAATAATAATAATAACAATAACGATATTTAAATTATGATACATATATTAATAATGATAATAATAATAATAATAATAATAATAATTATAATAATAATAATAATAATAATAATAATAATAATAATAATAATAATAATAATAATAATAATAATAATAATAATAATAATAATAATAATAATTAGATAATAATAATAACGGCGATAATAACGACGATAGTAACAAAAATCATTTTAACAATAATACAAAAATTCAGTTGACTATAACTTCTAATCTGTTCATCGAAACCATTCGAGTTCTAAATGAAAAGTTCTTAATTTTTCGCTATCTTTCCAACGACATGCATATCATATACCCTATCTCAGTAGCATATGTATCTAATTCAGGATTCAACATAAACTATCTAATGATAATATCAAACGTACAAGCATGCATAATCCTATATACTCGAGCACTAGTCAGGGATACACTAATAATATATAAAGTTAAGTTATGAGTGCTCACGTATCAATATTGAGATTCAATATTGCAGGAAGTACGTAGACGCAACGGAGATGATAAACACTAGATTGGTCTCACGAACATACCCTCGAACATTACCCATCATCTCCATAGCTATAACCCATATTTTCCTTAGGTCTATCCCACTCGCAAAACCCGTTTTGAAATAACTCGCTCATGACCTCGTGATAATATTTAATGTATAATACTAATATTAATAATACTAATAATAATAATAATAATAATAATAATAATAATAATAATAATAATAATAATAATAATAATAATAATAATAATAATAATAATAATAATAATAATAATAATAATAAGATTTATAATAATTTTTAATAAATAAAATAAATATTACGGAGTACATGTAATATCAGAGAGATAGATCGATAAATGGGTTTGTGAATTGAATCAAAACGCGTTTGAACTTTATAGCCCTTGACCTGGACCCATAAGCTCCACAGTCGCGGACCATTTGCTCTCACCAATACCGCAGTCGTGACACACCACTGTCCAGCACACACTCGAATTCCTCGTGGGCTGCCGATAGTTTTATATACACATATTTTATAATATATTTAATTTATATAATTAATTAAATATTATATTATATTTACGTACACAATTAACCTGTAAATTTAGTTCCAATGACTCGTACATTGACTCTCGACTTATGTTCTAGTTTCGGTTTCTCGAACGCATTTTCGTATGCTTAGAAAACTAGTACTTTTCGTTACGCGACGTGTACCTTTATTAATAACTAGGCTTAATCATTTATAACCTATATCATTTAAAATGGAACATAATCATTTAAATGTTTTGGTCATTTGGTTTTATAAAATGAATTCACGTTGTTTACAAAAATACATTTAATAATATTATTTCAAATCAAAACGTTTTATGAGTAGATTAATATTATATTCTATCACTTTGTAACTTATCCATATTAGGAATATTTATTTAGTAATATATTAATTAGTCTTTCAAAAGATATTTATATTTTAAGGTATAATTTAAAACCGTTTACATAATAGAAAATATTGTGCCATATAACGTTTACGTTCTAAAACTTAAATAGATATAGTTCATTTGTGTACTGGCGTTTACTTTAAATTCTTAACGTACTAGTTGACATGTCCAAATATTAATCGAATCAATAAGCGAGTGTTACAATCGCTTACTTAATTAATTTAAAATCATATGTATCTAATATACATAAACTCGTTTTAATATACTTTGCAAGTTATTCACATATCTAGCAACTCATATTTCAACATACGTTATTTAAACAAAGACATTAATAATCTAGTTCTATTATATCGAAAAATGTTTTCGTACATTTGAAATTAAGTCAATTGATTCTTATGTAATTTAATCTTTCACTAACTTTTGTCTAATTCTTGTTAATGACACTTTTGTTCTTATTTATAAATCACTTTACTAAATATTTCGAATACCATTAAAAGGAATAGATTTCCTAAATCAAAGTGGACCTCTCAATTAGAGACTCGCAATCATACAATGTATCTGATAAATCAATCATTTGATATCATCTTCTAATTCCATCGATAAACATATTGAAATAAATACGTTCATGTAAGGTATTATACGTTTAATACTTTGTTAATATTCTCAAGTTATAATATATACATATATGTATGTAATCATATCCATTTATATAATGGTTCGTAAATTCTTTGAATTTGGTCGAGGTTAAATGAATGTATGAATACAGTTTAAAATTCTTAAGATTTAACTTAACAAACTTTGCTTATCGTGTCGGAAATATATAAAGATTTAAAGTTTAAATTTGGTCAGAAATTTCCGAGTTGCCACATTCATCAAGTTCATCCTCTTCGTTTTCCTCAAAATTAGATTATTTATATCAAATGTCATATGTAGATGATGATTCAAAAATCCCAGAGTCTAGATACCCAATAGTTAACCCTTATGATGTTTATAAAAAACCTTCTTCTTCAATTTCTAAAGTAGCTTCTCAAGTTTTCCATTCCTCAAAAAACCCAAAAACAAAAGAATTCATCCAAGCCTCTCGCTTTGATCAATATCAAATCCCTTCAGACTCAAAAGAACAGTTAATATCTCTTGAGTTACCAAAACATTTGGTCCCTAATTGGCAAAGAGTTGGTTACACCCATATGCACTTTGGTGCAATCAGATTAGCTCTTACTTTTCATAGAAGAAAAGGATTAGGAGTAGCTTCTCGAATAGCTCTCCTTGATTCAAGATTCACAAGATATCAAGATGCTTGTACTGCAACAGCGCAAACAACACTGAATGCTGGAACAGTCTTTTTGACTTTCTTTCCAAACTTTAATATGCCCCTTACAGATCCCTCACTGTTGACAGCCTTGAAAGTCCAAATCCAGATGACTGGTGCTCCACAAGTTAATACATATGCAGCTACTCTCCATTATCAGATGGTTTACAGAGTACAAAACCATGCTTTTGATATACCAGTTCCATATCATATAAACACTGAAGATGCCATATTTCTTAATATTGATTCTTCAGCGACACCCAGTCTTTCCTACATCCCAAAACAAATAACCAAAGAAGCCCTATGTGAATTACTACTCTCTTCCTCTTGGTTAAAAAATTATGAATCAATCCACTCTCAAACTCAAACAACCCAATCAACAGATCCAGTCTTTCATACTAGACCTGATGGTCTTGTTGAAATTCGTTTTCCCAAACCAAACGTTGTTCAAAGTTACCCAGTGGTACCCTCGGAACTGAATGTTTTAGATTCAGATCCATTGAAAGTTGCATTCTTCATAGACAAAGGGAATCCAGTTTACCATGGTAAAGATCCAGTTACAGGTCATATTTGGTATGATGATTCAATCTGCAAGTGTTACTCTTGTCTAAATCCTAAAGATGAGGATGAAGACGAAGACTTGTATATACCACAACCATTTCGACAAGCAACCAGACCAACAAGAAGAAACCTTAGATCTAATAGATTAAAGGATCTCCAACCAGAATGCAACATGTTAGAACCACAAATTCTATCCTATGAACAAGAATTTCCACCCCTCAAATCCTTCCAAAACCAAGAAAAAATCTTTCATTCCTGGAAAGTTGAAGCTCCTGTAGCTATTGACCATCAAGGAAGGCGTACCCAACAAGCACCGGTGGAAGAAGTACTTAATTGGAAATTAGAAAACCAAGTTGCTCAAAATAAAGTGTTAAAAAAGGTTTCTGATGACAATGAAAAATTGAAATCTAAAGTTTTTTCTATAGAAGCAACCACTGCGGAAATCAAAGCCAAGATTGATATACTTTATAAAGAATTGGTGATGGTAGTTATGACAATGAAAGGTACGGCTAATTATTCTGAATTCCTTTCCCAAAAGGAACAAGAGAAAAAAGCACTTGAAAATCAGTTGTCCTATTTTCAAAACAAGTATAACCAATTCTCATCTTTCCCTTCAAATCCTTTCTCCCCAAAAGTTTCACAACCTAATATCCAAATCCAAACACTACAAGCTAACTCCTCTTTCCACCCATCAGTTAATCCTTTTTCAGTAAAACAAAAAACCACTATGAAATCCAAAACCATAGTCAAAACAAAACCACCCAATCCTATACCTAAACATGAACCAAATGAACCTGAACCTGATGTTTTCATTGGTGCTTCAACCTCAACCTCAAAAGCTAAAGAAACCCTTGAAACCATGGCCCTACAAGAAGAAAACCCAATAAGTGCCTTCTTAAAAACCCTAGCCAAACAACCACCGAATTTTACACCCAAGACCAAACCTACAAAACCAATACCAGAACCATTTGACCCTTTTCAAGCCTTTGAAGAATTGTATATGGCAGACCAAGAAGAACTTCATTTTGAAGATCTTGAAACCCCTTATAAAGAAACCCATCAAACTCCACAAACCACATCATTCAAAAGTTTCACTATAGATGATCTTCCCTTTTCGCAATGGCGAGATCACATGCAACATTTCCTTGCATGGTGCACAGCTGAATTAGAAGAAAATGATATGCATGAAGTTTGTGGAAGATTTGTTGCAAGACTTAAAGGCAGACTTTCTGATTGGTATCATTCCCTTAGAGAATACTGCCAAATAGAAATCCTTTCAGCCAAGACCCCGATTGATCTTATGAATTATATTCATACAGAATTTCTTGGTACTGGAGATTAGATGCTTAATACAGCCCGTGAAGAATTCTTAAAAATGAAATGTTGCTCTTTCAAAGATAAGCACCTGAATAAGCATTATAATCGAATGTCAAAACGATTTTATATGCTTGGTGGAATAGATGATGTTAATCTCAAGCAAGTTTTCCTAAATTCATTCCCTGAATCTTTAGCAATTGAAGCATCCCGAACTATTCAGAAAACTGGCAAGCAATTGAAAGATGTTTCACTTTGTGTTCTATATCAGTTTATTACTGAAGCATTAGAGAAATTTTGCAACCACAAAAAATTTCTCAAGTATGTTGAAGATACTGTTCCAAGCTTGGCAACGCGTGTGATGATAGAAGATTCAAGATAAAATGCAAAGATGAAAAATACAGTTGTACTTCCAAAAGATCTTCAAGTTTCAAAAAATACAGAAACTCAAAGATAAAGCCTTTTAAAAGAGGAAAATGAAAATTTCTAAGGAAAAGAAACAAAAAAATTTCTTCAAAGAAAAATCGATGTTTTATATGCGGCAAAAATGGTCATTTTGCAAAAGAATGCAAAGACAAGAAAAAAAACAAATTCATGAAACAAGTCTCTATGACTACAGAAGACATCTGATCATGATGTTGAATCTTTATTTTCTCTTGATGATGAGCCCAATGATGAGACAATTCTAATGATTCAATTATCTGATTCTGAATCAAGCTATTCAGAAGACACTTCAGAAAATGAATCAATGGTGATAGATATCCAAGAAGTCTACCCTGTTGAAAGAACTGTCCCCTATGCACCTGTCCAAATACTTCTTACTCACTAATCAAAACCTCAAACTATCATAGCCTTTTTTGACACTGGTTCTTCCTCAACCATTATGAACCCAGATCTCCTCCCTTCACACATGTAGCAACCATGTTCCCAAACCTTCCGAACAGCTAATAGTTCTTCCCTTTCTAGAGAACTTATTAGTAAACCTTTGTTAATAAAACTCTTCCCCCATTGTATAATACGTCATAGAGTTTTAGGATCCCATCTTCCCAACAAAGATTTGTTACTTGGTTTTGATGTTTAGAGTCAAGTCAAAAATCTTTCCTGGTCAAGTCAAGGTCTCAAATATAAATCTTTTGTTTTACCCTGGTTATCACTAACACATTTGCAGGTAAATACAATCGACAATGCTTTTAGAGAATTTTCAGCAAAGATAATTAGCACATCCTGTGCTAATTCACATACAGAATTTCTTCAAAAATGTAAAAATCCTTTGTAGCAGAATCCAGAGTTTTTCATCAAACTATCTTTCAAACTCAATGAAGATGTCAATCTAACAAAAGCAAGCCATCAAGGAATGAATCCAGAAGATTTACAACTTGCGGTTCAAGAACTCTCCCAGCTACAACAAGAAGGACTGATTGAACCAACAACCTCCCCATGGGCATGTGAAGCTTTCTACGTCAACAATCATGCAGAACAGGTATGTGGCAAGAAAAGACTTGTAATCAATTACAAGCCTTTAAATGAATTTCTTGCAGATGATAAGTTCCCTCTCCCAAATAGATGGACTCTCTTCCAAAGCCTAACAAATGCAAAAGTTTTTTCCAAGTTTGATCTTAAAGCAGGTTTTTGACAACTTGGCATCCATCCTAAATAAAGATACAAGACAACTTTTTGTATCCCTGATCATCACTACCAGTGGATGGTAATGCCTTTTGGATTAAAAAGTGCTCCTTCAGCCTTTCAAAAAGTGATGATCAAGATCTTTGAACCAATTCTCTCGAGTGCAGTAATTTATATTGATGACATTCTTCTTTTTTCAAAAAATGAAGAAGAACATTTAGTGCTGCTAGATAAATTCCATTCATTGCTTTTGCAATATGGAATTATGCTTTCTGAAAAGAAAATGATGCTTGGAACCTCCCAAATTGATTTCTTGGGAATGACGATCAACAATTGTCAATATCACCTTCAACCCCATGTGGCGAAAAAACTACTAGAATTCCCGGATATGCTTTCCTCTACTAAAGAAATTCAACAATTTCTTGGTATTGTAAATTACATGTCCCCATTTATCAAGAAACTTTCTCATCTAACCAAACCACTGTATCAAATGCTTAAAAAGAATCCTCCATCCTGGAGTTCCCAACAAACTAAAGCGGTGCAGCAACTCAAAAGACTAACTGATAGTCTTCCTCCCCTTCAAATTCCATCCAATGGAAAAAGAATATTGCAGACAGATGCAAGTGATGAACATTGGGGAGCAGTCCTTTTAGAAGAAATTAATGGTATTCGTAATATTTGTGGATACCAAAGTGGCCATTTCAAACCTTCTGAAACCCATTACCATTTCACTTTCAAAGAAATCCTTGCAGTAAAAAATGGCATAAAAAGGTTTGCATTTCACCTTATTGGTCACAAATTTCTTATTGAAATGGATATGTCTTCATTTCCTAAGATGTTGCAATTCAAGAACAAGACAATCCCTCATCCTCAATTACTAAGGTGGGCAGAATGGTTTTCCCAATATGATTTTGAAGTCAAACACATCAAAGGATCAACCAACTTTCTCCCAGATTTTCTCTCAAGAAAAGGTGCAACAAAAAATCCTTCCCTAATCCCTGTAATAGCAATGCTACAGCAAGAAGATGGATCCTCATCTTCTTCATCTTCTTCCTCACCAACAAAATGGCAAAGAATGAATGAACTCCCATATTAAATCACAGAAAAAATTCTAAAAAAGTCCCTTCCTGTTTACTGTCATGAAACATGGACAGCATACTGGAAAATACTTGCTAAAAAGTATGGAAGTTCCCCTTTTCGAGGAATGACTTTTAACTCTATTTATCCTTTCCTCAATCTTTTCCATATTCATGATCCATATCACCTTGTCCCTGAAGCAATTCCCTTCTTTCTCAACCTATCAAGGTGTCATTATATTGCAATGGTGTTTAATGCAAGTGTCATGAATAGATATATGTTTTTAACACAGATAGGACGATCACAAGAAGAACAACCAATGTTTAGGAATACCATAAACTTCCTTTTAAGATATCAAACCATGTCTTTTTGGGAATCAATTTTTGGTAATTTCCTCACTACTTATGTGATAATCATTTTTCACCAGCAACTAGTCAGATGTTCACAGTATCCCAATAGCACAATAATTTACCAAAACTCATCCACTAGAATCCATGGCTGGTATGGATATAATCTTCTAAGTTCCAGAAATGCTCATTCAGAACAATGGTTATTATTCAAAGTAGAAATGAGTCGGCTTAATGGTTTACAACACACATTTTTTGACTCAGCAGCTTTTCAAGAAGCAGATCATCCTATAAGTCAAACACCGGCAACACCCTTGGATGCATTCATCAGGGATAAAATACGAGAACATGCTTTTATGATGAATATTGGAAGAATCCAAATAGATCCAGATAACCACATGGATGAGACATCCCCCCCCCCCCCCCCCCCCCCTTGTAATTTTATTTCATCAAGGGAATTATATGAAGTCTTGTGACAATGCAAATAGTTATAAAGTTATACTTTGATCCAACGGTTATTATGTAAGGGCAATGGTGGTCATTTTTTTATTCTCATGGTTCACAGATTTAAAAATGCTAAAAAAGTGTATTTCAATTTGGCTTTTCTTTTAGTGTATAGTATAGATATAGATAGATATAGATTTTGTAAACGAATTTGATCATGTATCGTAGTTATGAATTTTTCGGCTATTGATGAAATGTATCTTTCATGAAAGGTGGATGTAATTGATCGTTGTATAAAGAATGTACAGTAGCGGAAAAACATGGAAAGAAAGCTAGAGTTTGGAATTTAACCATGTTGTGTTATGACTTATGAGACACTCTTAAAGAATTTAAAGAAAGCTAGAGTTTATTTCTTCAATTTCAAATGATCCCTCTTAAAAGTAATGTAGTTTTTAATAGTTTATTTCTTCAATTTCAAATGACCCCTCTTAAAAGTAATGTAGTTTTTAACGGGTGTTAGAGGTAGGGATCATACACGCGCACTTTTGAATATATCAGGAATGATCAAGATATAGACTCTCGATATAATATCATGTAAAGTATCCGAAAACATGAGTGGTTGCGTTCGTAGCAATTAATATATTTATTTATTTATTTATTTTAGCACCGCATCATACACAATTAACACGAATTTATCTAAAAAAAATCTCTACAATGACGCTTGAACTTCTCAACATTTTGATTGTAGTGGCTCCTCACGTACCACTACGCTATGAGCTCTTAAGTGTTTAATTTATTAGTGGACTTATTATATACTAATACTAGTATTAATTCGCGGAATAATCAATAATAATTAACAACTATAATTAATTATGAATCATTAATGTATAATTATTACTCCATTCATCTCAATTTAATAGTCTCCAAACAAAAGAACATATAATTTAAGAAAATGTGACTGACACATACTTTTTTTCTTCTTCCTATTTTCTAGTTTTGTCTCTTACTTGTTATTTACATTTTTGTCTTGTAAATAGAGTAAATATATAAAAGTATTTTAACCAACTATTATTATCTATTTATAGAATGGAACTATTAAATTATGACAGATAAAAAAGAAATCAGGACTATTTAATTGGGACGGGAATAATATTTATTTATATCTACAATACTTTTCAAGTTGAATCCTAAAAAGTATTTATGATTTTTTTTTATCTCAATATTAACCAATGATAAATGATGGTCAAAATTTGAATCGACACCTCTAATAGATAATACAGAGTGATAAAAAATGTAAACGGATTATAAGAGAGGTCCCAACGGTCCACCCCGCTCCTCCGCCCGCAGCCGTCCAGGCTGGGCGCCGTTGGCACGGAGGCCACCCAACTTCCGCCCAGCACCCCGCCCAGCTCCATCTGCTTCGATTTCGTCCAGTTTGAGCATATTTGAGGACGACAAAAGGGACTGTTTTAGAAAACAAAAATAAATTTATTGAAGATTTAATGGAGAAAAATGGAGAAAGTGAGTGTGAGAGGAGGAGGTGTGAAAAAGATAAGAGTGCGAGAGAAAGAGCACAATTTTGAGCCACAAATTATATTTATAAGCTATAGTTATTATTATTATTATTATTTATTATAATATATTAATAAATTATTGATAATACAAAGTAATAATAATAAAAGTATTTCAATTTAGTGTTGTAAAATAATTAATTTTTAATTCTGATTATTGAAATATTTTAATTTTTAATAAGAGTTAATTTTATTTAAATAATAATAATAATAATAATAATAATAATAATAATAATAATAATAATAATAATAATAATAATAATAATAATAATAATAATAATAATTGTTTGATAATATAAAAAAATAAAGTAAAAATATGGAAGTAGGAGTATCTTTGTTGGGAGTGTTTAGTCCTGGGAAGGAAGTGGGATGGAGATGCTAATGTGGTGCTGAATGGTTGGTTAGTCCTGGAAGACATGTTGTCACCATTGGGAGCACTCTAAATATGTTACCAGTAATAGATCTTACCAATAATTAATCTTTAAGTTTTAATCAGTAACCTTTAAATTTCTTTTTGAAAAGTAACTGGCATTGATTCTATCAATACGGTCACAAACCAAAATGAAGAAATAAATAATTTAAAAGATTAAAAAATTGTAATAATAGAGGAAGAGATCTACTATCATATATTTCCTTTATGTTCCAAATTTGGTCGTCCCCACTCCATGAAACTACAATTTCGCAACAACCATAGTTTCACACTTGCATCCCATCTTTCAGGGTCTAAAATCGTAAATTTTAAGGACCTAAAGTGAAAATTCGCTATATTATTTAAAAACAAATCACACAAACCCACCAATATCTTACACGGGACCTATCTTCCTATTCGTATCGAGTTAGCTTCCTACACCATTAAATTTGAAATAATTTTACGAACAAAACGCAACTAACTACACTCGAAACGACCGCTTTTTAAAAAACTCTATCCACGTCGACATCTTAGAAGGGACTTATCTTTCTATTTGCAGCGATTTATTTGTCACCGACATCACCATTAAACTCGAAATAATTTTACGAACACAACATGACTAACTATACGCGAAACGGAATTTTTTTAAAAACGCTATCCATTTCGGGCTACCTTTCAAAAATATATACACACATATAATAAACAACTCAAACTAACTATATCATGTTGATGGATTGAACAACTGCTAACTTCATTTGTTTATAAAGGAAAAGACCTGAATTTCAGCCATTCCGTCCCCTTTTTTATTAGGATTTTCCACTTCAGTTCTCGCTCGATATTACTTTCATAAGACGTTAAAAACGCGCAAGCCATTAGGTATACTAGGTATGTATATCCAAATACACTCGCAGCAACGCGCAGACGGATTTTTTTTCTAGTTTACCAATATACTAAATGTCTACCAAAGTTTGGTGGTTTCAGTTTAAAGGATTGTCCCTAAAGTTCGGCTTAATTTACAAAACGGCCTCTCAAGTTTACATTTTTTCAGGGGTAAAAAGTATAAATAAAATAAAAAGTAGTATAAAAGTATAAAAAGTATAAATACATAATTTTATTAAAATAAAATAAACTACTTCCACCCGAATTTTTAACGGGTCTTATCTTCTCGCTCGGTGCGAGTTAAATTTTTCCGAGACCACTGTTCAACTCGAAAAAATTAGGTGAACCCAACGGGACTAACTATACGCGAAACGGGCATCGTTAAAAAAACACTAGATAACGGACCCTATATTCTCGCTCGGTGCGAGTTAAATTTTTTTCGAGACCACCGTTTAACTCGAAATAATTTTACGAACACAACGCGACTAACTATACGCGAAACGGACATCGTTAAAAAAACACTAAATATTTCGGCTTATATTACATACATATACATACATGTAAGATCCTGTTTTCCCAGTTGTTTGGGACGCCCTCCAAAATGTTGGGACGCCGTCCCAGTGTGAAGGGCTGGACGTCGTCCAGTAATTTGGACGCCGCCTAGATGAACTGGCGGGCCAGCTGTTTTGTTTTTAGATATTTAAAATGGGTATTTTGGTAATTTCACAAGGAGGACGACTTAAAGGTCCCAAGATCAGTTTGGTGAGCCTCATTACTCCATTTTCAACTACTCTTTCATTTCCACTTCAAGTTTAGAGAGAGATGTAACATCCCGCGTTTTTCCGTTAAATTTATTTTTAACACTATTTTTTTTTTTAAATAATACCTTTCGTTATTTAAATTCGTAGTTTCCGTTGACAAACGTTCATAATATTCTCGTTATTTAATTATAACATCACTTGTTTACTTGAGCGTTTTTAAAATATTCGTTTGGTTAATTCCCGCACCCGCTTTGAAACTTGAGGGACCGAGGTTGCCAAGTGGGCAAACTAGTTGACTAGGTCAACTAGTCAACCCACCTCATCCACCCATTCACTTCCACTCACCTCCTCATCTCTTTCTCTCCTTTCTCATCTTCCATTTTTGAACTCAAATACCCATCCTCACAAATTCATCATCTAAATCCGACTGGAGAAGCAAACATCAAAACAAATTACATGTTCGTGATCCTCTCTTCGTCCTCTTCGATTTGGTACCAATTTCATAGCTTGGGGTAAAGTTTCTAAAAACTCTAGATTTCTCTAAATTCGTGTTTTTGACTTGAAATGGTGTTAGTTAGTGTCTATGGCTCGTGTCTAGCATGAATATATGATTTACTTGCTCGATTTGATGTTTTGAGTAACTAGTAAGAACAATTGAAATGGGTGTGCTTAATCTTTGATTTTGGATGAGTTAATGTTGTTAAATTATTAAAGTTCATGTTTTAATTGTGTTACTAGTATCACTAGCTTCAATTTGGTGTGTAGGTTGATTTGGAAAAACATCACTAACATGATTATTGATTTTGTGATTCTTGGCTAGGGTTTGATAGCTCTTAAAATGGACTTTTGATGATTTGAATGCCATGAAACATTGTTAGTAAGTGTTTAGTTGTATTGTATGTTTCGTTACCTTCAAAACGGCATATCATACATGTAAATTGGTTGCCCGAATCATGAAATGCGTTTTACAAACTTGAAACTTTGATTATGAACGTTCATTGAACATTTGACGAGAATTTGATTATTTTAAATGCATGTTTTGATTGATAATATGTACTTAGTTGCATTCCTCGTCAAAATACCTTTCCAACGATGTATGATAGGCGTTATAAGTGTTTGCGGGTCAAGTGTTGTGTTAGAAAAGGTTTTGGTTCGTGCACACTTGGAAAAACTGACCAGAATTCTCTGCCCAGGTAGTGGCGCGGCGCGCCACATCCCCGCGCGGCGCGCGAACTGGCCTGGCCAGATTCTGCTCATTATGTCCCTTTTCACGTGAAATGTTTGACTAGCTATCGACCTCCGATTCACATGAAACTTGTTCTAATATACTTGTATATGAATAACTAGCATAGAAAAATAGTCCGGGACCCGACCCGAACGTGTTGACTTTTTCGTTGACTTTGACCAAGTTTGACTTTTAGTCAAACTTAACCAAACTTTTATGCAATCGTTCTAACATGCTTTTATACGTGATTCTTGTATGAAACTTGACAAATTGATTCACATGCTATATTTAATCGAGTCGTAACGAGCCATAGGACTAATTGAACACATTTCACCCGACCTTGTATCGTAACCGGTTAATTGACACAACTTACTTGTTTAGGTCAAGGCTAAGCAACTTTCATGCATACGTTACTTTGTGAAGTACTTTTATACTCGTGCACTCGAGGTGAGATCATAGTCCCACCTTTGCAAATACTTTTATACTTTTAAATCGTGGGCTGAGAAACATATACTTTATATACATTTATACGGTTTATACTTTCATACTTTGAACACAAATGCGAATACAAGAGCAAAGATACATACGAGTTAGAACGAAAATCCTCAAGTTCAATTACCATTAGTTACACTTGTAGGGTGTGAGCGAGAATTTATGTTGTGTGGCCATACGGGTTTGACGAACCCTCGTCTGACGGATGAAACGTATTTTCGGTGTATAGTGTAGGTTCTAACACTATTATGCAGAGGTAAGATTCAGTTAAGTTTTGGTAATTGGGTGCTCGTGATACAGACAACATCTTTTGGGATGTATACGCTTGATATTCACTTTATACAAAATCTTATGGTTTACAAATAACATCTTTTGAGATGTATACTTTTTGATACAAACACATCTTTAGAGATGTATACGCTTGATACTAAACCTTGTGATTCAAAAACATACTTTTACAAATACATTTATGATCTCACCAACGTTTTTCGTTGACAGTTTTCTACATGTTTTCTCAGGTTCATACTTGGCTACTTGATACATGCTTCCGCACTCTTTGATTACTTGATTGGAGTCAACCATGCATGCATACGCTAGGGATAGCACTTTTGGATTCAAACTTTTGTTTACATACTTACGCTATTTATAGCAACTGTGTTTTTAAACTAATTATGTCGCAAGTTATTTCATTTATACTTTATGACTTTTGTAAACTTAGACTTGTTATCGAACGGTTTTGTAAACTAAACTTGCAAGTCTTGTACCTTTCAAATGAATGCGACATAATTTTGGTCAAACGAGTCTCATATAGGGACTACGACCACGCAACCGGACCTAAGTTAATGGCGCCGTCAATAATGGTTTTGGTCGGGTCGTTACAAGTGGTATCAGAGCGTTGGTTGTAGGGAACTAGGACGTACATTAGTGTGTCTAACAGAGTCGTTAGGACGCATTAGTGAGTCTAGACTACAACCGGATAGTTAGCATTTGCATTCTGACATACATTTGCTATAGATAGCACTTACTTGACTACTTGTGCATTATACTTGAATCATTCTTAGGCAAACTTTTTAATGGTACCCAACCTTCATCATACGAACTCGTATTCCGCCACTTTTTGGTAACACACGTAAATTCATGATTCATACACGTATGGATGACGACGACTTCATTAGTCACACTTGTTCGGGAACTCTGTCTCCCGGATTGTTATTTGCCACCGTTTCAACTTACTATCGGTTTCCCGTTGGTGTTTCTTACTATCTACTTTTTGGTGTTACTACCATCACTACTCTAGGTGAGTATCGTCATCAACATTTATCACTACGGTTGCGTGCTACTCGTTATCATGACTCGTTACTCTTTTCATACCTGAATACCTTATTGTCTGACTCGAACCACATTGACGTGAACAATCATTTATACACTTCCCTCGGGGAACGCTTCTTTATAGTTGCACTAATTCTTTCGATTCAATACGAGTCACGTTAGAGACGTCGTTACACTTTGTTTATTTTAAACTTCACGATTACACGAACTTGAATCTATAGAGTGATGTGGGAATGGAGGTATGAGTTAGCGTAATATAATGACACTCGATCAACGTGGTTATATTACGGTAAGACATACCAAAGTTCTAGTGACACGTGATGGTGGTTAGACTCGATCAACCTAAACACCACCATGAGCCATGTACATGACTTCATCTATTCATGTTTGGACATCTGAAAACTCCGAAAGTACTGACAACAACCATACCAGGGACACACCTTCGAATATTGTCGAACCATATTTATGCTTCCGAATGAATGACGAATTCTTTCAACTTCAAACATACGTTATACATGAATACTATCTCGTCCTCGCACAGTCTTATTGATTAACTACAATTTACTCGTTATGCTTACATAGGGGCGGAAACTTCTCTTGCATCACCCTCATAATTCCGGTTCAGGAAATCTTTTATTCTAAACTCTCAATGGAGAGAGAGACTCTCCACGTTATACTAGTATTCGCCTCGAGGGTGAATAGTCCCGACGAACATTTTTGGAAAACGATAAATCTTCCGCGGCGCGAATTTCTTAAGAAACTTGTTCTATCTAACGTTTTCAAGTCCTAACAAACTTTTTCAAACATACCTTACAGAAATGTACCTCATTTCAGATCGAGATTCTTGTTTCACTTCTAGATTTTGGAGTGCCTCACAAAAAGTCTCGGGACCACGTTTAGACATGAGTACCGCACATCAACCACAACCCGACGGACCGAGCAAACATGCGATTCAAACCTTGGAAACCGTAATACGAATTTGTGTTATCAACTTCAAATTTACTTGAGAAAAGTTTTTGCCTTTAACCAAATTCTCTTACAACGATGGTTATCATTCAAGTCTTAACGTCACACTTTCGAGGACCCGTATAGCCGTAATTGTCGTTTTCTTAAATTGTTGAACCGAAGTAGGTGACAAGCGAACCACCGGACCCGAAATCATTCATGAAACAACCGGAAAATTTTTCAATTCCAAGAAAGGCTCAAGGCGGATCGTAGTCGCCAAAAGAACTATGCCGATGTTAGACGTGAACCTCTCGAATTCCAAGTGGGTAACCGCGTAACGTTAAAGTCGCACCTTGAAAAGGTGTAATCCATTTCGGGAAACGTAGATAGCTAAATCCGCGATATTTTTAATCCTTTTGAAATCTTGGGGCGTGTTGTGCCCGTTGCTTACCGCTTCAAACTTCCGACTCAAACAAATTCCGTTCATCCTACATTCTGTGTATCAAACTTAAGGGCGTGTCTTGCGAAACAAGAACTTGTTATCCTCTTCGATGAACTTACTATCAACGATAAACTTCACTTCCTAGGAGGACCGGTTGAAACTATAAATCGTGAAGCCAAACTTAAAACCAACGTAAAATCCCGACTGTCAAAGTTCGTTGAAATGCCCAAGGAAGTACCCTCACTTATTCGTAGAATTTGTAACGCAAGGTTTCGAAGAAGAAACAACAACTACTACTTCCAACTAAATTTCGGGACGAAATTTCTTTTAAGGTGTAGGTAATGTAACATCCCGCATTTTTCCGTTAAATTTATTTTTAGCACTATTTTTTTTTTAAATAATACCTTTCGTTATTTAAATTCGTAGTTTCCGTTGACAAACGTTCATAATATTCTCGTTATTTAATTATAACATCACTTGTTTACTTGAGCGTTTTTAAAATATTCGTTTGGTTAATTCCCGCACCCGCTTTGAAACTTGAGGGACCGAGGTTGCCAAGTGGGCAAACTAGTTGACTAGGTCAACTAGTCAACCCACCTCATCCACCCATTCACTTCCACTCACCTCCTCATCTCTTTCTCTCCTTTCTCATCTTTCATTTTTGAACTTAAATACCCATCCTCACAAATTCATCATCTAAATCCGACTGGAGAAGCAAACATCAAAACAAATTACATTTTCGTGATCCTCTCTTCGTCCTCTTCGATTTGGTACCAATTTCATAGCTTGGGGTAAAGTTTCTAAAAACTCTAGATTTCTCTAAATTCGTGTTTTTGACTTGAAATGGTGTTAGTTAGTGTCTATGGCTCGTGTCTAGCATGAATATATGATTTACTTGCTCGATTTGATGTTTTGAGTAACTAGTAAGAACAATTGAAATGGGTGTGCTTAATCTTTGATTTTGGATGAGTTAATGTTGTTAAATTGTTAAAGTTCATGTTTTAATTGTGTTACTAGTATCACTAGCTTCAATTTGGTGTGTAGGTTGATTTGGAAAAACATCACTAACATGATTATTGATTTTGTGATTCTTGGCTAGGGTTTGATAGCTCTTAAAATGGACTTTTGATGATTTGAATGCCATGAAACATTGTTAGTAAGTGTTTAGTTGTATTGTATGTTTCGTTACCTTCAAAACGGCATATCATACATGTAAATTGGTTGCCCGAATCATGAAATGCGTTTTACAAACTTGAAACTTTGATTATGAACGTTCATTGAACATTTGACGAGAATTTGATTATTTTAAATGCATGTTTTGATTGATAATATGTACTTAGTTGCATTCCTCGTCAAAATACCTTTCTAACGATGTATGATAGGCGTTATAAGTGTTTGCGGGTCAAGTGTTGTGTTAGAAAAGGTTTTGGTTCGTGCACACTTGCAAAAACTGACCAGAATTCTCTGCCCAGGTAGTGGCGCGGCGCACCACATCCCCGCGCGAACTGGCCTGGCCAGATTCTGCTCATTATGTCCCTTTTCACGTGAAATGTTTGACTAGCTATCGACCTCCGATTCACATGAAACTTGTTCTAATATACTTGTATATGAATAACTAGCATAGAAAAATAGTCCGGGACCCGACCCGAACGTGTTGACTTTTTCGTTGACTTTGACCAAGTTTGACTTTTAGTCAAACTTAACCAAACTTTTATGCAATCGTTCTAACATGCTTTTATACGTGATTCTTGTATGAAACTTGACAAATTGATTCACATGCTATATTTAATCGAGTCGTAACGAGCCATAGGACTAATTGAACACATTTCACCCGACCTTGTATCGTAACCGGTTAATTGACACAACTTACTTGTTTAGGTCAAGGCTAAGCAACTTTCATGCATACGTTACTTTGTGAAGTACTTTTATACTCGTGCACTCGAGGTGAGATCATAGTCCCACCTTTGCAAATACTTTTATACTTTTAAATCGTGGGCTGAGAAACATATACTTTATATACATTTATACAGTTTATACTTTCATACTTTAAACACAAATGCGAATACAAGAGCAAAGATACATACGAGTTAGAACGAAAATCCTCAAGTTCAATTACCATTAGTTACACTTGTAGGGTGTGAGCGAGAATTTATGTTGTGTGGCCATACGGGTTTGACGAACCCTCGTCTGACGGATGAAACATATTTTCGGTGTATAGTGTAGGTTCTAACACTATTATGCAGAGGTAAGATTCAGTTAAGTTTTGGTAATTGGGTGCTCGTGATACAGACAACATCTTTTGGGATGTATACGCTTGATATTCACTTTATACAAAATCTTATGGTTTACAAATAACATCTTTTGAGATGTATACTTTTTGATACAAACACATCTTTAGAGATGTATACGCTTGATACTAAACCTTGTGATTCAAAAACATACTTTTACAAATACATTTATGATCTCACCAACGTTTTTCGTTGACAGTTTTCTACATGTTTTCTCAGGTTCATACTTGGCTACTTGATACATGCTTCCGCACTCTTTGATTACTTGATTGGAGTCAACCATGCATGCATACGCTAGGGATAGCACTTTTGGATTCAAACTTTTGTTTACATACTTACGCTATTTATAGCAACTGTGTTTTTAAACTAATTATGTCGCAAGTTATTTCATTTATACTTTATGACTTTTGTAAACTTAGACTTGTTGTCGAACGGTTTTGTAAACTAAACTTGCAAGTCTTGTACCTTTCAAATGAATGCGACATAATTTTGGTCAAACGAGTCTCATATAGGGACTACGACCACGCAACGGGACCTAAGTTAACGGCGCCGTCAATAACGGTTTTGGTCGGGTCGTTACAAGAGAGGAGGTTTTTTTAGAGTGAGAAAGCTCAATCTAAGGAGGAAGAAGCTTGTTTTGGGTTAAAGCTCGAGTGTTAATGTTGTTCATCTAGTCTCTAGCTACATTTTGATTGTTGTGGTAAGTATTAACCTTGATTCCATTGTTTTAATTGTTTAAGGGTTTAGGTTTTGGTTAGAGATGAACTTAAAACTTATTTGATAATGATTTGGGGGGTTTTGGGTAAGTTTGGGTCATGAGTACTCAAAGATGACTAACCTAGGGTTTTGAAATGTTAAATTGTGTTTATGGGTCTTAAATGTTAGTAAATCACTAGCACACTTAGTGTTTAAAGGGAATGGGTGTATTTGGGTATGATAGTGACCCAAATGAGTGTGTTAACCTTGAAATAGGTCAAATGAGTCTTTGATGACCTAGGTGGGTTAATGGGTGCGAAAGTGTGATAACCTTGTGTTAAAAGGTGTATTAAGACCATAATCGAATTGTTAGTAAGGGTTTGACGAAATCCCGACCTAGTGTTAGAATGAATGGTGCAAGTGGGTCACGTTTGCACTATGGGCCAAATGGCACTTGTATGGCGAATAAGTTGGTTGACCAACTTGGATGAATGTTTGATAAATGTGCATAATGTAATAGGTACGTTACCTTGAAGTTGCGAGCTTGGTTTATCAATTAATCGAAGACGTAAGGTGAGTGGAATAATTATGTGTGTACGTATATAATGTATTTATTTGTGTAGCGTGGAATGTGGAATTGTCGCGGTGTTCAAGACACCACATTCTACGTAACGAGTGGAATTATCGCGGTTTTCAAGACACCACTCGTTGATTTGATTGACATGTGGAATAGTCGCTGTGTTTAAGACAACACATTGTCATGGGAGTGGAATTGTCACGGTGTTCAAGACACCACTCATTTGGTTTGATTGACATGTGGAATTATCGCGGTGTTCAAGACACCACATTGTCATGGGGGTGAAATTGTCGCGGTGTTCAAGACATCACCCGGGGGATTAGTGATTACGCGTCGTATGTACACTAATGGATGTTATGAACTCCGATGGTCTCTAGCGAGTACCGTTCCCTTGTACGTTTGGTTAACCATGGTTGTGTGAATTTTTGTATTAGCATATTTAATTGTGAACTATAAGCTTTTGGTGTCGCTAGCTTATTATGAATTGCGGTTATTGGTTTATGCATAATGTTTGCATAGTTGTTGAATTGCTAGCTTGTTAGCGGTATTGTGTAAGTGATTGCAAGTAAATAGGTTATATATGTATATGTATAATTATTTCATTCAATAAGCTTTAGCTTACCCTCTCGTTGTGTACCTTTTTAGGCTCCGGCATGGACAAGGGCAAAGGTATTCGTTTGGAATAGTAGTGGCTCTCGGGGGTTTAGCTTTTTGGAAATTCGGCCAAGAATTGGGTAGTTTAACCCCAAACACCATGCTCTAGTGTTGTATGGAAATTAAACTAGAACGGTCGAAACTTGTATTTTTGGAACGAAACTCGTAAAACAGCCGATGTGGGCCCGATGTTGTAAAACTTGATTTTATTGTGGAAATCTCTTAGTTTAACTTATATTGACATGTTGTGAAAAGGTTTTCGTTTAAAAGTGTCGGGAAGCGGGTTTTTCGCTCACGTAAGTGGGATACCCAAATCAGTTAGCTGGCAGTTCATTTGGACTCCGTCCAGACCTTCTGCACGCCGTCTAAGGCTTCTTTGCTGGATGCCGTCCAGAAGTCTGGACGCCGTCCAGATGTATTGAAACCGAATTTTTTTTAGTGTGTTTTTGAGATAACGAAGTCGGGTCGTTACAAGTGGTATCAGATCATGGTCTAAGGGATTTAGGCGACCTGAGATAGGTGCCTAGACTTAGACTTTATTGTGAATGCGCTTTATGCGAGACTTGTAGGAGATGGGTTGGACCGGGGATTCGTTAGTGCCTAGGATTAGGTGAACTAACTATGCACTAATTGTTTTGTGTTGTGTTTTTGCAATCATCAAGCGAGATGGACATTGTACTAGCGAGTTAATGCGACATGCTCGCGTAACAATGATTAGCTACCATTGTTAGGGTTCAAGTCGTGTCAAACAATCGATGTACGATGATTGTTGAGCAAGATGGAGCGGTGAGGTGAATGTGTGTCATGTCTTTTCGTTCGTTGTTTAACCTAATTCTGTTTTATAGAATGAAGATGAGAAATGGACACGACACCATTGAAAGAGGTACGAGTGAGGATTTTGAGTTCACGGCCAAACTTGAGGCCATCTTTAAACGTCAAAAAGCAGAGTTTCTCGAAGACGTTAAGAAGATGTTTCTAGATACGATCGACGAGCAACTAGCCAATGTGGTTAAGGAACAAGTTAAGCTTGTTCTACAAGAAGATAATGTGGGGAGACGGGACTTCTTTTATAAGAATTTCAAGGATTCTCAACCTCCCACCTTCGATGGTGAACGAGACCCTCTTAAGAGTGCCCGTTGGATCTCCGATATGGAGGGGGCTTTCCGTACTTGTGAATGCCCTCTCGATAAGAAGACAAGGTACAGGTGTAGTATGTTGCGGGGCGATGCCAAGTTGTGGTGGGACGCGAAAATCCAACTTTACGGTGAAGAACAATATATGGATTTCACTTGGGACGAGTTCAAGGCGGAGTTTTTCAACGAGTACCGAACTTCGGCCGATCTTACTAGACTTAAGGACGAGTTGCGTGCCTTGAGGCAAGGGTCGATGGATTTGAACACTCTCAAATCCGTTTTCTTGTCAAAGACCCAATTTTGCCCAGAATATGTCGGGAACGATAAAATGTTGAAGGAAGACTTCTATCGAATCTTGAACGACAACTATCAAGATAAGATTAGTGTGAACGTGGTGAAAAGCTTTGATGAGTTGTTTGATATGGCCAAAGGTTTTGAGTCGCTCGCTTTGAGAAACAGTGGCTTTACTTTTGGCAAAAGGAAGTTCGAAGCTACTAGTCATTCGAGCAAGAAGGGTAAAGGTGCAACCGAGAGTGTCGGTAGTGTGAAGAAAGGTGCTTCCGGAGTTTTTCCCTTTTCTTGTCACAATTGTGGGCGAAGGGGATATATGGCTCGTGATTGTACCAAACCATCTACTACAACTAAACTCACTTGTTATAATTGTGGTAAAGAAGGGCACCGAAGGCCGGAGTGTCCCGATTTGAACACCGATCATGTTAAGAAGTTGGAGAAGGCGGCGGGTACTGCTCGGGGACGAAATTACTTAATGACCCATAATGAGGCCAAGCAATCAAATGAAGTTGTCTCAGGTACTTTCATGGTTAACTCTAATCCGGCAAGAATCCTATTTGATAGCGGTGCTAATTTATCGTTTGTTTCTCCAAGATTTGTGTCTAAGCGTGATAAACTGCTAGCTAAGTTAAGTCATCCGGTAGAAGTCGAAATAGCAGATGGTAAGACGGTGCTAGGGGTTGATGTGTGTAATGAATGTGATATTGTGTTTGGTTCCGAAACGTTTAAAATTGATCTTATCCCGATGACCTTGGGTGAATTCGATATTGTTGTTGGTATGGATTGGCTCGATCGCTATAGAGCTGACATTGCATGCCATGAAAAATCTATTCGTGTGAAGACCCCAAGTGAGGGAGAGTTAATAATTCATGGCGAGAGGGGGAGAAGACTTGTGCCATTATGCACTTATGCACGGGCACGTCGTTTTCTTGTTAATGGTGGTATGGTTTCTTGCTCATGTAGTTGATACTCGTGAAGAGCCACCATGCATTCGTGAAATTCCGATGGTTAGTGAATTCAAAGACGATTTTCTGGATGAATTGCTGGGTGTTCCGGCGGAAAGACAAGTTGAAATTCGCATTGAGTTGGTTCCGGGGGCTACTCCCATTGCTAAACTCCTTATTGTTTAGCACCAACGGAGATGCAAGAGTTGTTAAATCAAACCCAAGAGTTGCTTGAAAAGGGTTTTATTCGACCGAGTGCTTCACCATGGGGCACTCCGGTTTTATTCGTGAAGAAGAAGGATGGTAGTATGCGGATGTGCATCGATTATCGGGAGTTGAACAAAGTGACGATAAAGAATCGTTATCCATTGCCTCGGATGGACGATTTGTTTGACCAACTCCAAGGTGCAACGTATTTCTCTAAGATCGACCTACGGTCCGGCTATCACCAAATGCGGGTCCGTGAGGAAGATATTGAGAAAACGACTTTTTGAACGCGTTACGGGCATTATGAGTTTGTGGTTATGCCTTTCGGTCTTACGAATGCACCGGCGGTATTCATGGATCTTATGAACCGAGTTTGCCAACCTATGTTGGACAAGTCGGTGATTGTGTTCATTGACGACATACTTGTCTATTCGAAGAGTATGAAGGAACATGAACATCATTTCCGTGGTGTGTTGAAGACATTGCGGAAGGAGAAGTTGAATGCAAAATTCTCCAAATGTGAATTTTGGCTAAGGGAAGTTCAATTCCTTGGCCATATTGTGAACAAGGATGGTATTCAAGTAGATTCGGGGAAGAGTGAGACGGTGAAGAGTTGGGGACGACCGACTACGCCTATGAAAATCCGAAGTTTTCTCGGATTGGCCAGTTATTATCGTCGGTTTATCCAAGACTTTTCTAAAATCGCTTCTCCTTTGACAAAGTTAACGAGAAAGAACGCGAGATTTAATTGGGAAAACGAGCAAGAAATTGCTTTCCAATTACTAAAAGAGAAGTTATGTCAAGCTCCGGTTTTAGTGTTGCCGGAAGGTGTAGAAGACATGACGGTTTATTGTGATGCTTTTTTAAATGGGATCGGTTGTGTTCTAATGCAACGAGGTAAAGTCATCGCGTATGCCTCTCGACAATTAAAGGAACATGAAACGAGATATCCGACTCATGATCTTGAGTTGGCGGCGGTTGTTCATGCGTTGAAAATTTGGCGCCATTACTTGTATGGTGTCAAGTGTACGATTTATTCGGATCACAAGAGCTTGAAACATCTTTTTGATCAACGAGATTTGAATTATCGTCAATGTAGATGGATGGATGTGGTGAAGGACTATGATTGTGAAATACTTTATCATCCGGGTAAGGCGAATGTGGTCGCGGATGCGTTAAGTCGGAAGAGTCAACATCCGGCGATACGAGTAGGATCGTTACGCATGATTATTACTAACAATTTTCTTGTAAAGTTTGGCGAGACTCAAATTGAAGCTTTTGTTAACAATAAGCATGAGGAACGAATCGTGGGACACACGGAGTCTATTACTTTAGGTCAGCATGGTTTGTTGTCTTTTCAAGGACGAGTGTGGGTGCCTAGAATGGGAGATTTCCGACGAGTGCTACTTGATGAAGCACATAAGTCAAAGTATTCCATTCACCCGGGCGCAATGTATCTTGATTTGAGGAAAGAGTATTGGTGGCCGGGCATGAAACGTGATGTTGTTAAATATGTTGAAAAATACGTCACGTGTTTGCAAGTTAAAGCCGAACACCAAAAGCCGTATGGTACGTTACAACCTTTAGAAATCCCGAAATGGAAATGGGAGCACATTACCATGTATTTCATCACAAAGTTACCAAAGACGGCGAGAACCCAATTTGACTCGATTTGGGTAATAGTTGATCGATTGACGAAAATTGCCTTGTTTCTTCCCATTCGGGAAGTGATATCATCAGAGGCTTTGTCTAAGTTGTTTATCAAGGAGGTGATATCGAGACACGGGGTTCCTATATCTATTATTTCGGATCGAGATACCCGTTTCACATCTCGATTTTGGGAGAAGTTTCATGAAGATATGGGTACACAATTGAAATTGAGCACGGCGTATCATCCTCAAATGGACGGTCAAACCGAACATACGAATCAAACATTGAAGGATATGTTACGGGCGTGTATTATTGATTTCGGCGGTAGTTGGGATGAGCACTTACCATTGGTGGAATTCTCGTACAATAATAGTTATCATACTAGTATCGGGATGCCACCTTACGAGATGCTTTATGGGCGTAGATGTCGAACCCCGATTTGTTGGGGTGAAGTGGGTCAAAGAGAAATCGGGAGTACCGATTTGGTTTTAGAGACGAATAGCAAGATTGATATGATTCGGGCTCATTTGAAAAAGGCTCAAGATAGACAAAAGGCATATGCCAACAAACGAAGATGACCGATTGAGTTTCATGAAGGTGACATGGTGATGCTTAAAGTTTCGCCATGGAAAGGTGTTATTCGGTTTCGAAAATGAGGAAAGTTAGCTCCTCGGTTTATTGGACCATTTAAAATTTTAGCTCGGGTTGGTGAAGTTGCGTATCGTCTGGAGTTACCCGAAGAGCTTGCGGGGATCCATAATACATTTCATGTTTCTCATCTCCGTAAGGGTCTTACAGATGACACGGCGTGGGTACCGTTGGACGAGATTTACTTAAACAACAAATTAGAGTATGTTGAGGAACCAATGGCAATTCTTGATGAAAAAGTTAAAATGTTGCGTAACAAAGAAGTGAGGACTTTTAAAGTCCAATGGCATCGTAGTAAGGGTTTCGAGTTTATGTGGGAATCCGAAGAGTTTGTTTTGGTGTATCTTCCTTCTTGTCATGCGGCTTGGATCGCGAGGTCGCAATCCGGTTCAAGTGGGGGAGAGTTGTAAGATCCTGTTTTCCCAGTTGTTTGGGACGCCGTCCAAAATGTTGGGACGTCATCCCAGTGTGAAGGGCTGGACGCCGTCCAGTAATTTGGACGCCGTCCAGATGAACTGGCGGGCCAGCTGTTTTGTTTTTAGATATTTAAAATGGGTATTTTGGTAATTTCACAAGGGGGACGACTTAAAGGTCCCAAGATCAGTTTGGTGAGCCTCATTACTCCATTTTCAACTACTCTTTCATTTCCACTTCAAGTTTAGAGAGAGAGGAGGTTTTTTTAGAGTGAGAAAGCTCAATCTAAGGAGGAAGAAGCTTGTTTCGGGTTAAAGCTCGAGTGCTAATGTTGTTCATCTAGTCTCTAGCTACATTTTGATTGTTGTGGTAAGTCTTAACCTTGATTCCATTGTTTTAATTGTTTAAGGGTTAGGGTTTGGGTTAGAGATGAACATAAAACTCAAATGATATCGATTTGGGGGTTTTTGGGTATGTTTGGGTCATGAGTACTCAAAGATGACTTACCTAGGATTTTGAAATGTTAAATTTTGTTTATGGGTCTTAAATGTTAGTAAATCACTAGCACACTTAGTGTTTAAAGGGAATGGGTGTATTTGGGTATGATAGTGACCCAAATGAGTGTGTTAACCTTGAAATAGGTCAAATGAGTCTTTGATGTCCTAGGTGGGTTAATGGGTGCGAAAGTGTGATAACCTTGTGTTAAAAGGTGTACTATGAAATGTCCCGTTCATATCGATTTATAAACGTTCCATATTGATTGATTTCGTTGCGAGGTTTTGACCTCTATATGAGACGTTTTTCAAAGACTGCATTCGATTTTAAAACAAACCATAACCTTTATTTTATCGATAAAGGTTTAAAAATATTATGACGATTATCAAATAATGATAATCTAAAATATAGCGTTTTCACACGATTATTACATAATGGTTTACAATAATATTACACATCAATTTAAGTCTTCGAATGCAGTTTTTAAACAATATTATACAAGTATGCTGACTCAAACTCTTGTCCATAAATTAGCATGCAACAGCGGAAGCTCTTAATAATCACCTGAGAATAAACATGCTTTAAACGTCAACAAAAATGTTGGTGAGTTATAGGTTTAACCTATATATTTATCAAATCGTAATAATAGACCACAAGATTTCATATTTCCATTTCTCATAAACAACATGCAATCTGCATAAAAATCATTGATATGATGAACACCTGGTAACCGACCTTAACAGGATGCATATAGAATATTCCCATCATTCCGGGACTCTCATCGGACATGATAAATCGAAGTACTAAAGCATACGTAACTCGGATGAGGCTTGTTGGGCCAAATAGATCTATCTTTAGGATTCACGTCAATTGGTAGGAATTATAATAAACACCAATTCTTAGGCTACCAAGCTAAAAAGGGGCATATTCAGTTCGATAATTCAACATAGAATGTAATTTTGATCACTTGTGTCTATTTTGTAAAACATTTATAAAACTGCATGTATTCTCATCCCAAAAATAATAGATTTTAAAAGTGGGACTATAACTCACTTTCACAGATTTTTCCTTCGTTGAAAATAAGACTTGGCCACTGGTCGATTCACGAACCTATAAAAAATATGTACATATATATTAAAGTATGATTTAAATATATTCACAACATTTTTTATTACGTTTTTATGATTTAAGTTTGTTAAGTTAGAAGTCCGTGTTAGTAACCTACAATTAGTTGTCCACAGTTAGTTGTGCTGAAATAAATCAATATATATTATCTCGAATCAATCCATGACCCAGTGTATACAAGTCTCAGGCTAGATTACAACTCAAAGTATATATATTATTTTGGAATCAACCTCAACCCTGTATAGCTAACTCAAACATTACTGCATATAGAGTGTCTATGGTTGTTCCAAAATATATATATTGATGGGTCGATATGATATGTCAAAACATTGCATACGTGTCTATGGTATCCCAAGATTACATAATATGTATAATACAATATAAATTAGTTAGGATATGTTTAGTCTAGATTTGTTACAAAATTTTCGTAGCTAAAACTAGCAAATTTATCCAATTTTGTTTTACCCGTCATTTCTTCGTTTCAAATCCGTTTTGAGTGATTCAAGTTGCTATGGTTTCATAATGAACTGAAATTTATGAAACTAAACAGAAAAAGTATAAGTTTATTTGTAACATCCCGCATTTTTCCGTTAAATTTATTTTTAACACTGTCTTTTTTTTAAATAAATATCTTTCGTTATTTAAATTCGTAGTTTCCGTTGACTAACGTTCATAATATTCCCGCTATTTAATTATAACATCTCTCGGTTACTCTAGCAGTTTTAAAATAATTCGTTTGGTTAATTCCCGCACCCGCTTTGAAACTTGAGGGACCGAAGTTGTCAAGTGGGCAAACTAGTTGACTAGGTCAACTAGTCAACCCACCATTCTCATCCATTCATTTCCATCCATCTTCACCTCCTTTTTCTCTCTAGCTCAAGAACTCCATTTATCCCAACTTCACTAAATCATCATCTAAATTCGATCTAGGAGGCTTACATCAAAACAAATTACGTATTTGGAATCCTCTCTTCATCCTCTACAATTTGATACCAACTTCATCTCGTTTGGGTAACAATTCTAAAACTCTAGATTTCTCTAAATTCGTGTTTTTGATTTGAAATGGTGTTAGTTAGTGTCTATGGCTCGTGTCTAGCATGAATATATGATTTACTTGCTCGATTTGTTGTTTTGAGTAACTAGTTTGAACATTTGAAATGGGTTTGCTTAATCTTGCATTTTGGAAGATTAAATGTTGTTTGATTGTTAAAGTTCATGTTTTAATTGTGTTACTAGTATCACTAGCTTCGTTTTGATGCGTAGGTTGATTAAGAAAACTTCAAACACATGATTATTGGTTTTTGTGAATTTTGGTTAGGGTTTGATAGACTTTGAAATGAACTTTTGATGCGTTGAATGCTTGTTAATGTTGTTAGTAAGTGTTTAGATGCAATGTATGCTTAATTACCTTCGAAACGGAATATCGTATGTGTAAATTGGATTCCCGAATCATAAAATACGTTTTACGAACTTGAAACTTTGAAAATAAACCTTTCTTGATCAATTGATGAGTTTTCGGTTATTGTAATTGATGTTTTTGCTTGTGAAAGGTAGTTAATTGTATTCCTTGTCAAAAGAGCTTTCCAATGATATAAGATGCGTATTCTAAGTATTTACGGTTTGCGTTTTGTGCTAAATTGAATATTGGATCAAGACTTGAACTTTTGAAACTGACCAGGCACCAGGCCACGCCCATTGTCGCGGCGCGGCCACCATATGTCGCGGCGCGACATTTGCCTTGTTTAGGGGCTGACCAACTTTGCACTTTTTCGTTTAATTCTAACTATGCTACGCACCTCCGATTAACATGAAACTTGACCAACATGCTCATATATGATTAAAAACCTCAGAAAAATAGTTCGGGACCCGACCCGAACGTGTTGACTTTTCGTTGACTTTGACCAAGTTTGACTTTTAGTTAAACTTAACCAAACGTTTATGCACTCGTTCTAATCTTCTTTTATACATGATTCCTGCATGAAACTTGACAACGTGATTCACATGCTATACTATTCGAGTCGTAACGAGCCATAGGACTAATTGAACACATTTCACCCGACCTTGTGTCGTAACCGGTTAATTGATACAACTTATTTGTTTAGGTCAAGGCTAAGCAACATTCATGCACACGTTTACTTTGTGAAGTACATTTATACTCGTGCAATCAAAGGTGAGATCATAGTCCCACTTTTACTCTTTTTGAACTTATATTGGGATGAGAAAACATAAACGATTCTTTTGAACTAAGTGAACACAAGAACGGGAAAACAAACATTCTACATACGAGTTTAGAACAAAATCCTCAATTCGATTATCATTAGTTACACTTGCCGGGTGTAAGCGAGAACTTATGTTATATGGCCATATGGGTTGACAACCCTCATCCTTGACGGTTCGCTACCGTCTACGGATGAAATATATTTTCGAGAATCAGTGTTTGTTCTAGCACTAAGTGATGGGGTATACAATGGAAGGAATGTTAAGCTTTGATAATTGGGTGCTCGTGAAACAAACTTTTGGAATGTATTACTATTATTTCATTGATGCAAATCTTGTGGTTCACTTGTACTTACTTACTTAAACCTATGATTTCACCAACGTTTTCGTTGACAGATTTCTATGTTTTTCTCAGGTCTTGCACGATATGTGAAACATGCTTCCGCTTACTATTTGATACTTGCATCCGATGTCGAGTATACATGCATTTCATGGAGCGTCTTTTGACTTTACTTTAAACCGTGTCGCCTAGATTTCAATCGTATCTATAACGTGGTAACTTAACTTTTGGTTGAACAATTCTTGTAAACTTTGAAACAATCTTTATTTTGAAATGAAGGCGACATATTTTTGGTCAAACGTTATCTTAAAGACTTATAATCAGGTAATGGGACCCACGTAGCCGACGCCGTCACTTGACGATTTGTCGGGGTCGCTACAGGTGGTATCAGAGCCTTGGTTGTAGGGATTTAGAGTTCATTTGTGTTCACCCCGAGTCATAGGGTACATAGGTGAATCTAGACTACAACCGGCATATAGACTGAAGTAGGAATTATTTGACTATTTGTGCATTTATACTCGAACTCTTCTATCATATCTGACTCGTATTCGATCTTGATCTTACGTTGATAAATTTTGTTGATGCGCCACCTTGACTTTATGAAGTAATGTTAAATGCACATGAGAATCAGGGTAATATAATTTCCGGGATTATATTACGGTGATTCACATGGACGTTCCGACATTATGACATAAAAGAATTTAAGGCGAGTCAAGGAAAATTTTCTCTCTATCCTTATTCCATGCCACGGTTAGTATTGTTGAAAATACTAACCAACGATATTCTTGTCTCATGAAGGAACAATGGCTCACCAAGGTCAACACAATACTCCTCTCGAAACTCTAGAACAAGCTCTTCAACGAATGATAACCACCGCCGTGGGTACGGCCGTGGCCGATCACTTTTCTAACAACAACAATCATGGAGCCGGTAATTCAATCGAAGGTTGCTCCTACAAGAACTTCATGAAGTACAATCCTCCCACTTTCGATGGAACCGGGGGACCGGTTACTCTCACCCGATGGTTTGAACAAATGGAGACCGTTTTTAACACAAGCGGTTGTCGAGACCAAGATAAGGTCAAGTTTTCCACCCTCACTCTTACCGGTATCGCTCTCTCATGGTGGAACACGTATGTACAATCAGTGGGTATCGATGAAGCCCTTACACTCTCTTGGACCGAATTAAGAGAAAGAATGATCACCGAATACTTCCCGCGCGATGAGACTCGATGGCTCGAGCAAGGGCTAAGGAATTTAAGAACGGTCGGGAATGACCTCGGAGCTTATAATCAACGGTTTACCGAACTAGTCTCAATGTGTCCAAATCTCATGACTCCCGAATTCCTAAGAGTCGAACTTTACATGGATGGCCTCCCTAAGAGCATTCAACACGGGGTAATGACATCTCAACCCACTAACCTACAAGAGGCTTTAACAATGGCCCGCCAAGCCTTAGAAACGGTGAATGAAATGGAAGCACCGGCACCAATGGTCGAGAACCACCCGAGTAACAACAAAAGAACATGGGAAGCCTCTCAATCAAGCAACCACAACAATAACAACAACCCCGCCAAGAAGCCTTTTACCTAAAACGACAAGAAAGGCTATGCCGGAAAACTGCCTTTTTGTGACGAATGCCACAAGCATCACTTTGAAGGATGTGGCAGGTTTCGCCACCGGCGCCAAGGACCCGTCGCTCGAAAGATGCCCAACGCACACAGAACGGGTGCTTGCTTCGAATGTGGCCAACTGGGTCATTTTAGGAATGTGTGCCCAAATAAGAAAATCAACCCCAACGCACGCCGTTGAACCTTCGACATCGACACCAAGGATGCCCGGAACGACGATGGACTAGTAACGGGTACGTTTCTTCACAACAAACCGTATATTTCATACTTGTTCGATTCGATTACCGCTAGACGTTTTATAACCAAGGATTTGACTCATGCTCTTTATATTCCACCTCTTTCCCCCAGATACTACTTAGACGATTTAAGTGACCGACGGAAAAATATTGTGTGCCTATAAATTTTATTGGAGGAAATACGTTAAGACTTTTGACTTGACACCTATAGAACTAGGGAGCTCGGAACCTATTCGTTAAAAAAAAAAAAAAAAAAAAAAAAAATGTTTCCCCATCATCTTGTATAGATTATTGTGAACTGAGTAATTTTCGGTTGGAAACCGATACCCTCTCCCTCGCATCCATGACCTCATGATTATTTGCACGAATCCCGTATGTTCCAAATCGACCTCCGTTCCGGTTATCATCAATTGGGGGTTAAGTGAGACGATGCCTCCTAAGCCACTTTCCGAACTCGCAACGTTAGTTGTAAATCTCTCTTAGTACCACTTGATTTATTTAGGGCTCGCCCGTATCCATAAACCTCTTGAACCGCGTATGCAAATTCATATAGACTAATCTGTTATCGTATTTATAGATGACATCTTAACTTATTTAAGTAAAGAAGGAAAACGAACAACATCACCATCTTACGCTCGAACTTTTGAGAAAAGAGCAACTTTATACCAAATTCTCCGAGTAAGAATTTCTGTTGAACGAAGTCCAATTTTCTAGACCATGAAGTTAATGGTCAAGGCATTACAATCAATCTCGAAATCAAGCCACATGTAATCAGGAAACTCTCCCAACTCAGACTTGTATTCGTAAAAATCTTAGATCTCACCGGTTGTTACCGAAGATTCATTTCTGACTTTTCTCGTATTACACGACTTTAATCTCTCCGCGATCGAACCTTGAGCGTGATTCTTCACACCAACATTTCTAGCTAAATTCGTACAACACCAGATGGGACTCAAATATGGAAATATTTCTACTTGGACGCCGAAAGGCATACTCCCTCTACTCGAAATCAACGGGACGGAAATTCGTTATTTTGCACGAAGAATTCGAATACTAAATTGTGGATCCGATCAATATTCTTGTCATCACGTACCACACTACATACCTCTGTTATTTCACCGTTACCGTATGATATTACTGGAAATTAAGATAACACACAATCCAACGATACTTCACTCTTCTTTGACTTAACGCCCTTGTGTTTCTGATAATCGGTCAACTATTATTCAACCCCGAACTATACAACTACGTGTACTACCTCGTTTCTCTTTCAGACTTCAACTTTTGACAACTAGAGGCACGTTATAGCAACCTCGAGATGTAAACTCATCCTATTCTAAGTCCTCATTTCACTACTATCTTTACCGTTCGCATTTCCGTTTAAAGGAAACTCCTTGTGACATTTCTCCATGGATAGAGAAATTCCTCATATTACATAAGTATTCGCCACGAGGGTGAATAGTCCTAACGAACATTTTTCGAACCCTAACTAACTTGTTCAAACGTATCTTAAGAGATTCTATTCCAACACGGTGTATCTTTGTCAATTATTCTGTATCGAAATACTCGTTTCACTTCTAGTTTTACAAGAAACCTTGGGAACCTGCTTAGACATGAGTACCGCGTACCACCCACAAACTGACGAACCGAGCAAACGAATGATTTACGTCTTGGAAAGACATCTCACAAACTCGTATTGTCACCTTTAGTAGATCACTCTTACAACAGTAGTTACCACTCGTGTGTTCACGCGCACTTTTCGAAACCTTATATGACCGCTAATGTCATACCCCTGTTCATTTAACCAAAGCATCAACCACCGAAATCTGAACTCCATCAAGAAACAACAATTGAGATCGTTCAAGTCCGAGAAGGGCTCGAGACAACCCATTGTCGCCAGAAGAGTTATACCAAACTTAGAGGAGAACCTCACAAATCCCAGTGTGTAACCGCGTAATATTGAGAACCCGCACCTTGGAAGGGTGTAATCCGTTTCGGGAATCAGGGAAAGTTAAACCCGCGACATGTTAACCCTTTTGAAACCTTGGGGCGTATTGGAACCGCTCCCTACCGTTTAGAACTTCCGACTCAATTAAGTTTCCGTTTACCCTACATTTCGTGTAACAAACTTAGAAACGTGTCCTGCGGAACAGGAACGTGCAATCCTGCTGGATACATCAACTATCGATGACAAACTTCTCTTCATAGGAAAACCAGTTGAAACCGGGGATCGTAAAAACCGAACCTTAATGCAACGTAAAACCCTGACTATCCAAATTCATGAGAACCCTCAAGAACGTACTTTCACTTATTCATAGCATTGACAACGTAAAGTCTCGAGTAAGAGATATCGACTACTACTTCCAACTAAATTTCGGGACGAAATTTCTTTTGAGGTGTGGATAATGTAACATCCCGCATTTTTTCGTTAAATTTATTTTTAACACTGTCTTTTTTTTAAATAAATATCTTTCGTTATTTAAATTCGTAGTTTCCGTTGACTAACGTTCATAATATTCCCGCTATTTAATTATAACATCTCTCGGTTACTCTAGCAGTTTTAAAATAATTCGTTTGGTTAATTCCCGCACCCGCTTTGAAACTTGAGGGACCGAAGTTGTCAAGTGGGCAAACTAGTTGACTAGGTCAACTAGTCAACCCACCATTCTCATCCATTCATTTCCATCCATCTTCACCTCCTTTTTCTCTCTAGCTCAAGAACTCCATTTATCCCAACTTCACTAAATCATCATCTAAATTCGATCTAGGAGGCTTACATCAAAACAAATTACGTATTTGGAATCCTCTCTTCATCCTCTACAATTTGATACCAACTTCATCTCGTTTGGGTAACAATTCTAAAACTCTAGATTTCTCTAAATTCGTGTTTTTGATTTGAAATGGTGTTAGTTAGTGTCTATGGCTCGTGTCTAGCATGAATATATGATTTACTTGCTCGATTTGTTGTTTTGAGTAACTAGTTTGAACATTTGAAATGGGTTTGCTTAATCTTGCATTTTGGAAGATTAAATGTTGTTTGATTGTTAAAGTTCATGTTTTAATTGTGTTACTAGTATCACTAGCTTCGTTTTGATGCGTAGGTTGATTAAGAAAACTTCAAACACATGATTATTGGTTTTTGTGAATTTTGGTTAGGGTTTGATAGACTTTGAAATGAACTTTTGATGCGTTGAATGCTTGTTAATGTTGTTAGTAAGTGTTTAGATGCAATGTATGCTTAATTACCTTCGAAACGGCATATCGTATGTGTAAATTGGATTCCCGAATCATAAAATACGTTTTACGAACTTGAAACTTTGAAAATAAACCTTTCTTGATCAATTGACGAGTTTTCGGTTATTGTAATTGATGTTTTTGCTTGTGAAAGGTAGTTAATTGTATTCCTTGTCAAAAGAGCTTTCCAATGATATAAGATGCGTATTCTAAGTATTTACGGTTTGCGTTTTGTGCTAAATTGAATATTGGATCAAGACTTGAACTTTTGAAACTGACCAGGCACCAGGCCACGCCCATTGTCGCGGCGCGGCCACCATATGTCGCGGCGCGACATTTGCCTTGTTTAGGGGCTGACCAACTTTGCACTTTTTCGTTTAATTCTAACTATGCTACGCACCTCCGATTAACATGAAACTTGACCAACATGCTCATATATGATTAAAAACCTCAGAAAAATAGTTCGGGACCCGACCCGAACGTGTTGACTTTTCGTTGACTTTGACCAAGTTTGAATTTTAGTTAAACTTAACCAAACGTTTATGCACTCGTTCTAATCTTCTTTTATACATGATTCCTGCATGAAACTTGACAACGTGATTCACATGCTATACTATTCGAGTCGTAACGAGCCATAGGACTAATTGAACACATTTCACCCGACCTTGTGTCGTAACCGGTTAATTGATACAACTTATTTGTTTAGGTCAAGGCTAAGCAACATTCATGCACACGTTTACTTTGTGAAGTACATTTATACTCGTGCAATCAAAGGTGAGATCATAGTCCCACTTTTACTCTTTTTGAACTTATATTGGGATGAGAAAACATAAACGATTCTTTTGAACTAAGTGAACACAAGAACGGGAAAACAAACATTCTACATACGAGTTTAGAACAAAATCCTCAATTCGATTATCATTAGTTACACTTGCCGGGTGTAAGCGAGAACTTATGTTATATGGCCATATGGGTTGACAACCCTCATCCTTGACGGTTCGCTACCGTCTACGGATGAAATATATTTTCGAGAATCAGTGTTTGTTCTAGCACTAAGTGATGGGGTATACAATGGAAGGAATGTTAAGCTTTGATAATTGGATGCTCGTGAAACAAACTTTTGGAATGTATTACTATTATTTCATTGATGCAAATCTTGTGGTTCACTTGTACTTACTTACTTAAACCTATGATTTCACCAACGTTTTCGTTGACAGATTTCTATGTTTTTCTCAGGTCTTGCACGATATGTGAAACATGCTTCCGCTTACTATTTGATACTTGCATCCGATGTCGAGTATACATGCATTTCATGGAGCGACTTTTGACTTTACTTTAAACCGTGTCGCCTAGATTTCAATCGTATCTATAACGTTGTAACTTAACTTTTGGTTGAACAATTCTTGTAAACTTTGAAACAATCTTTATTTTGAAATGAAGGCGACATATTTTTGGTCAAACGTTATCTTAAAGACTTATAATCAGGTAATGGGACCCACGTAGCCGACGCCGTCACTTTACGATTTGTCGGGGTCGCTACATTATTGTCAGAAATACAGGTTACATGTCATTTTTTAAAGAGGTAGTCATTTTCGTCGAAAGAACGACATCTTGATGACCATTTTGAAATACATACTTCCACTTTGTGTTTAACCATGATTTTTGGATATAGTATCATGTTCATATGTAATATCATTTTTCCAGAAAACAAACGTTCAATTCAAAGATTAAGATAGTTTTTATTTTTCTAACCCAAAACAGCCCCCGGTTTCACTACGACGGCGTATGTCCGGTTTTACGATGTTCTTCGTGTTTCCAGGTTTTAAATCATTAAGTTAGCATATCATATAGATATAGAACATGTGTTTAGTTGATTTTAAAAGTCAAGTTAGAAGGATTAACTTTGTTTGTGAACAAGTTTATAATTAACTAAACTTTGTTCTAGTGATTACAAGTTTAAATCTTCGAATAAGATAGCTTTATATGTATGAATCGAATGATGTTATGAACATCATTACTACCTCAAGTTTTGTGGATAAATCTACTGAAAAAGAGAAAAATAGATCTAGCTTCAAAGGATCCTTGGATGGCTTAAAAGTTCTTGAAGTAGAATCATGACACGAAAACAAGTTCAAGTAAGATTTCCACTCGAAATAAGATTGTTATAGTTATAGAAATTGAATTAGAGTTTGAGTATGAGTATTACCTTGAATTAGAAAGATATTTTACTATAAATAAGAATGATTTCTTGAGATTGGATGATCACTTGAAATGGATTTGCAAGATTGGAAGTAAGCTAGCAAGTTTGAAAGATTTCTTGAAGTGTTCTTGAATGGTTGTTTTTATGATGATTAAAGCTTGTAATTGAAGCTAAAAGATGGTGAAAATGCTTGGATATGATCAAGTATGATGTTAGGAGTATTTTGAGAGAGAATTTGGTGTGTAAGTATGAGAAAATGGAATGGAAAAATGGGGTAAAATCATAAAAACGGGATTACTTGTTATAAAGAAAAAAAAGATCCTTAAGTTTGTTTTTAGCTCATTAGTCATACAAGTTGTTAAATAATGGTTCCATATGTTTTTGACTCTAAGATGGCTGCTAAGAATGAATGATTAAAGTGTATATACCAATATTAAATACATCTAGAAGCTGTGTATTGTACGAGTACGAATACGAGTACATACGAGTAGAATTGTTGATGAAAGTGAATGAGAATGTAATTGTGAGCATTTTTGCTAAGTAGATGTACTTTGATATGTGTCTTGAAGTCTTTCAAAAGTGTACTATTACATATTACTACACTACATGTATATACATTTTAACTGAGTCGTTAAGTCACCGTTAGTCGTTACATGTAAGTGTTGTTTTGAAACCTTTAAGTTAACGATCTTGTTAAATGTAATTAATCCATTGTTATAATACTTAAATAAGATGTTAAATTTTTATGTTATCATAATAACATGGTGTATAAATATATCTTAACATCATATATATATATATATATATATATGTTAAAATACTATTACAACGATAATCGTTACATATATGTCTCGTTTTGAAATCCTTAAGTTATTAGTCTTGTTTTTACATATGTAGTTCATTGTTAACACACTTAATGATTTACTTAATTATCATTTTATCATGTTAAATATAGTGTAAAAATATCTTAATATGATACATATGTATTTAGTAAGACGTTGGTATAACGATAATCGTTATATATATCATTTTCGAGTTTCTTAAATCAATAATCTCATTTGTTTTTATATAACTCATTGTTAACATATTTATGGAGATACTTACTTATCATAATCTCATGTTAACCATATATATATATATATATCCATTTATATAACACCATGTAGTTTTTACAAGTTTTAAATGTTCGTGAATCGCCGGTCAACTTGGGTGGTCAATTGTCTATATGAAACTCATTTCAAATAATCAAGTCTTAACAAGTTTGATTGCTTATCATGTTAGAAACATTTAATCATGTAAATATCAATCTCATTTAATATATATAAACATGGAAAAGTTCGGGTCACTACAGTACCTACCCGTTAAATAAATTTCGTCCCGAAATTTAAAGCTGTTGAAGGTGTTGACGAATCTTCTGGAAATAGATGCGGGTATTTCTTCTTCATCTGATCTTCATGTTCCCAGGTGAACTCGGGTCCTCTACGAGCATTCCATCGCACCTTAACAATTGGTATTTTATTTTGCTTAAGTCTTTTAACCTCACGATCCATTATTTCGACGGGTTCTTCGAGGAATTGAAGTTTTTCATTGATTTGAATTTCGTCTAATAGAATAGTGAGATCTTCTTTAGCAAAACATTTCTTTAAATTCGAGACGTGGAAAGTGTTATGTACAGCCGCGAGTTGTTGTGGTAAATCAAGTCGGTAAGCTACCGATCCGACACGATCAATAATCTTGAATGGTCCAATGTACCTTGGATTTAGTTTCCCCCATTTACCAAATCGAACAATGCCTTTCTAAGGTGAAACCTTAAGCATGACCATCTCTCCAACTTCAAATTCTATGTCTTTTCTTTTAATGTCCGCGTAACTCTTTTGTCGACTTTGGGCAGTTTTCAACCGTTGTTGAATTTGAATGATCTTCTCGGTAGTTTCTTGAATTATCTCTGGACCCGTAATCTGTCTATCCCCCACTTCACTCCAACAAATTGGAGACCTGCACTTTCTACCATAGAGTGCTTCAAACGGCGCCATCTCAATACTCGAATGGTAACTGTTGTTGTAGGAAAACTCTGCTAATGGTAGATGTCGATCCCAACTGTTTCCAAAATCAATAACACATGCTCGTAGCATATCTTCAAGCGTTTGTATCATCCTTTCGCTCTGCCCATCAGTTGGTGGATGATAGGCAGTACTCATGTCTAGACGAGTCCCTAATGCTTGTTGTAACGTCTGCCAGAATCTTGAAACAAATCTGCCATCCCTATCAGAGATAATAGAGACTGGTATTCCATGTCTGGAGATAACTTCCTTCAAGTATAGTCGTGCTAACTTCTCCATTTTATCATCTTCTCTTATTGACAGAAAGTGTGCTGACTTGGTGAGACGATCGACTATTACCCAAATAGTATCATAACCACTTGCAGTCCTTGGCAATTTAGTAATGAAATCCATGGTAATGTTTTTCCATTTCCATTCCGGAATTTTAGGTTGCTGAAGTAGACCTGATGGTTTCTGATGTTCAGCTTTGACCTTAGAACACATCAAACATTCTCCTACGTATTTAGCAATATCGGCTTTCATAACCGGCCACCAAAAGTGTTTCTTAAGATCTTTGTACATCTTTCCTCTCCGGGATGTATTGAATATCGGGTTTTATGTGCTTCCTTAAGTACCTTTTCCCTCACATCTCCAAACCTTGGTACCCAAATTCTTTCAGCTCTATATCCAGTTCTGTCTTCCCGAATATTAAGGTGTTTCTTCGACCCTTTGGGTATTTAATTTTTCAAATTCCCTTCTTTTACAACTTCCTGTTGCGCCTCCTTTATTTGAGTAGTAAGGTTAGTACGAATAATTATAATCATATCTTTTACCCGTATAGGTTCTCTGTCTTTATACTCAAAGTGTCGGCTACCACATTCGCCTTCCCCGGGTGGTAACGAATCTCGAAATTGTAATCATTCAATAACTCAATCCATCTACGCTGCCTCATGTTCAGTTGTTTCTGATTAAATATGTGTTGAAGACTTTTGTGGTCGGTATATATAATACTTTTGACCCCATATAAATAGTGCCTCCAAGTCTTTAATGCAAAAACAACCGCGCCTAATTCCAAATCATGCGTCATATAATTCTGCTCATGAATCTTCAATTGTCTAGATGCATAAGCAATTACCGTCATTCGTTGCATTAATACACAACCGAGACCTTGCTTTGAGGCGTCACAATATATCACAAAATCATCATTCCCTTCAGGCAATGACAATATAGGTGTTGTAGTTAACTTTTTCTTCAATAATTAAAACGCTTTCTCCTGCTCATCCTTCCATTCGAATTTCTTCCCTTTATGCGTTAATGCAGTCAAGGGTTTTGCTATTTTGGAAAAATCTTGGATGAATCTTCTGTAGTAACCAGCTAGTCCTAAAAATTGGCGTATATGTTTCGGAGTTTTCGGGGTTTCTCTTTTTCAATAGTTTCAATCTTCGGCGGATCCACCTGAATACCTTCTTTGTTCACTATGTGACCGAGGAATTGAACTTCTTCCAACCAAAATGCACACTTTGAAAATTTAGTGTACAATTTTTCTTTCCTCAACAATTCTAGCACTTTTCTCAAGTGTTCGTCGTGCTCTTGATCATTCTTTGAGTAAATAAGTATGTCATCGATGAAAACAATGACAAACTTGTCAAGGTATGGTCCACACACTCGGTTCATGAGGTCCATGAACACAGCTGGTGTGTTAGTCAACCCAAACGGCATAACCATAAACTCGTAATGACCGTAATGCGTTCTGAAAGCAGTCTTCAGAATATCATCCTCCTTCACCCGCATTTGATGATACCCATAACGTAAATCAAACTTCGAATAAACTGACGAGCCTTGTAGTTGATCAAATAAGTCGTTGATTCTCGGTAGTGGATAACGGTTCTTGATGGTAAGTTTGTTCAACTCTCGGTAGTCGATACACAACCTGAATGTACCATCCTTCTTTTTGACAAACAAAACAGGAGCTCCCCGTGGTGATGTACTTGGTCGTATGAAACCACGTTCTAAAAGTTCTTGTAGTTGGCTTTGGAGTTCCTTCATTTCACTGGGTGCGAGTCTGTATGGAGCACGAGCTATTGGTGCAGCTCCTGGTTCAAGATCTATTTGAAATTCCACAGATCGGTGTGGAGGTAGTCCCGGTAATTCTTTCAGAAATACATCGGGAAATTCTTTTACGACGGGAACATCATTGATGTTCTTCTCTTCGGTTTGTATTTTCTCGACGTGTGCTAGAACGGCATAGCAACCTTTTCTTATTAGTTTTTACGCCTTCAAGTTACTAATAAGGTTTAGCTTCGCGTTGCTCTTTTCTCCGTACACCATTAAGGGTTTTCCTTCTTCTCGTACAATGCGAATTGCATTTTTGTAACATAGGATCTATGCTCTCTACTTTTTCAACCAGTCCATGCCAATTATCACATCAAAACTCCCTAACTCTACTGGTATCAAATCAATCTTAAACGTTTCGCTAAACAGTTTAATTTCTCGATTCCGACATATTTTATCTGCCGAAATTAATTTACCGTTTGCTAATTCGAGTAAAAATTTATTATTCGTAGACGTCAATGGACCACTTAATTTAGCATAAAAATCTCTACTCATATAGCTTCTATCCGCACCCGAATCAAATAAAACATAAGCAGGTTTTTCATCGATAAGAAACGTACCCGTAACAAGCTCCGGGTCTTCCTGCGCTTCTTCCGCATTAATATTAAAAACTCTCCCGCGGCTTTGCCCATTATTATTTCCCTGGTTTGGGCACGTAGTTTTGTAGTGGCCCTTCTTTCCGCATCCGAAACAAATAATGTGGGCAGTATTTGTTCTTTTAGTCACTGGTCCGAATGCTTCACACTTCGCTGCAGCATGACCCTTCCTATTACATTTGGTACATACTACTTCACAAAATTTACCCGGATGATATCCTTCACACCTATAGCATGGAATTTTCTGATTGTTGTTGTCATTGTTGTTATTGAGATTGCTATTGGGATTGATGTGGTTGTTATTGTTGTTGGGACGTTTTGTGAAGTTATTGTTGTTGGGACGCTTATTGTAGTTGTTGTTGGGATTGCGATTGTTGTTGTTGCGATTGATGTTGCGGTTGTTGGGATAGTTGTTGCGATTGTGGTTGTGATTGTTGTTGTTGTTGTATTGGTAACTCTTGTCACTGTTTTCCTCCCACTTTCTCTTGACTTGTTTTGTGTTGGCCTCTTCGGCCACCTGTTCTTTAATCCTTCCCTCAATCTGATTTATGAGTTTGTGAGCCATTCGACTTGCCTTTTGTATGGAGGCGGGCTCGTGTGAACTCACATCTTCTTGAATCCTTTCTGGTAACCCTTTTACAAATGCGTCAATCTTCTCATCTTCATCTTCGAACGCTCTTGGACACAATAGGCTCAACTCTGTGAATCGTCGTTCGTACGTGGTGATGTCGAAACCTTGCGTTCGTAATCCTCTAAGCTCTACCTTAAGCTTATTGACCTCGTTTCTGGGACGATACTGCTCGTTCATCAAGTTCTTGAATGCTGACCACGGTAGTGCGTAAGCAGCATCCTGTCCAACCTGCTCGAGATAGGTGTTCTACCATGTTAACGCAGTACCTGTGAAGGTATGCGTAGCGTACTTTACTTTGTCTTCTTCATTACATTTACTTATGGCAAACACCGATTCAACATTTTTGGTCCACCGTTTTAATCCGATTGGACCCCCGGTTCCATCGAATTCCAAAGGTTTACAGGCAGTTAATTCTTTGTAGGAGCATCCTACCCGATTTCTTGTGAAATTAGTTCCACTGCTAGAACCAGAGTTATTGTTGTTATTTTGCATTGCAGCCTGCACTGCGGCTATGTTCGCAGCAAGGAAAACACGGAAGTCTTCCTCACTCATGTTCAAGTTCTGACGAGTAGTCGGTGCCATTTCCTTCAAAAATAGCCAAAAGAATTGAGTTAATCATATAGAATTTAAGAGTAGTCAATAGTATTTCGTAGCATAATACGAACTCTTTTATAAAAGCTTTTTCTTCATATTAGCGTTTTATATGTTTTAATTTGGGTAATACCTACTCGTTAAGTTCATACTTAGTAGCTACTATACAATTTAACTACTACGATTCTATATGAAAAACTAAATACAATAATATTTCGCGTTCAAACTTTTATATAATATTTTTACAAATTTACAATACCGCTATTTTACATATAGCATGAAATATAGCACACAATAACTTTGATACAAAATAGTTGTGACAACAATCCTAGTTAATACGCAAGTTGTTCAGCAAAGGCAATAAAAACACGTAATTCATAAGTCCAGAAACAAGTCATGCATTCTGGTTTTACTAAAACTACTTCCCATCCTTGGTCTTGTGGAACATAACCGTTGTGGCCATTGACAAGACAGCATGTTGTAACGTCGTCAAAGGGACGAGGGTTTCTTAATGCCCAACAGCCCCGTAACAATCTAAAAACCTTGTTTCTTACCCCAACTACTGAATCCGTCACTTGTGGGAAGGTTTTATTTAAAAGTTGTAATCCGATGTTCTTTTTCTCACTTTGGTGAGAAGCGAACATCACTAACCCGTAAGTATAACATGCTTATTTATGTTACATGTTAGAAGCTCTTTCTAACTCACGAAGTCCTACGTTGGGTTATGTTGAGTCAAAATAGGTTCTTAACCCGTAGCGTAAAATTGCATTTGGGTTTCCCGCATTTAACGCTTTAAAGAAAACACGGCGTAACTTACGGTGTCCCCAATGTGATATACCCCATCTTTCAAATGAAATCCTTTTATAAACTAAGACATGCCTAGAACATTCTTCAAATGTTCTACAAACTAATTTTGCCGTAAATAATTATGCCAACGAATTCTGACCGACTTTAGACAAGATTTCATCAATCATGTCCCCGGGTAGGTCTTCTAAAATTTTTGGTTGTCTATCCTTAACGTCCATTGTGTTTTTATACTGTAAAACAGACGAGAATTAGATTCGTAAAAGATAATAATACAAGAAATTTTCACATACAATAAGAAAAGTACAAGCACACTTATTTTACATATTTTACACCTCATGATTACAACTCTTTATTCCGACTCACTAGTTTCTTCCTCTTCGGACCTGTTTCGTTTTGCTAATTTTCTAGGGATATATGATGTTCCTCTAATACGAGCCGTTGTTTTCACAAATGGTTTAGAAAAATCTGGTGGCTTAGAGGTTCCCGGGTTATTGTTACAACTTAAGAAATACGGGTGTTGACGATACATATAAAGTTCATCGGGGTTGGAATCAGGTTTCTCTATTTTGATGCCCTTTCCCTTATTATTTTCTTTTGCTTTTTCAAATTGGGTCAAGGTAATTTCTATAACATCATCGAATCCTCATCGGGATCCGATTCATCAAAAAATTGGTAATATTCCCAATATTTTGCTTCCTTGGCGGAAACACCATTGACCATTATTAATTTTGGTCCATTAGTTGAGGGTTTTCTTTTATTTGTCCGTTTTTCAGTGGTTCCTAAAATTTCCCCCTCCGGAACCTCTTCTTCTCGTTCCTTTTCTTCTGGTTCCTCCTCTTCCGGTTCCTCTTCTTCCGGTTCCTCTTCTTCCGGTTCCTCTTCGGGAATTTGTGAATCTTCCCAAAATATATTCGAATCTTCATTATTAATAGGTGAGTCGATGGGATTTGTACTAGAGGTAGACATCTATCACACATTATCAAATACGTTAAGAGATTAATATATCACATAATATTTACATGTTAAATGTATATATTTTTCAACAAAAAGTGTTAAGCAATCGTTTTTAAAGAAAAATATACGGTCGAAGTCCAGACTCACTAATGCATCCTAAATACTCGATAAGACACACTAATGTAAATTTCTGGTTCTCTAAGACCAACGCTCGGATACCAACTGAAATGTCCCGTTCATATCGATTTATAAACGTTCCATATTAATTGATTTCGTTGCGAGGTTTTGACCTCTATATGAGACGTTTTTCAAAGACTGCATTCGATTTTAAAACAAACCATAACCTTTATTTTATCGATAAAGGTTTAAAAATACTATGACGATTATCAAATAATGATAATCTAAAATATAGTGTTTTCACACGATTATTACATAATGGTTTACAATAATATTACACATCAATTTAAGTCTTCGAATGCAGTTTTTAAACAATATTATACAAGCATGCTGACTCCAACTCTTGTCCATAAATTAGCATGCAATAGCGGAAGCTCTTAATAATCACATGAGAATAAACATGCTTTAAACGTCAACAAAAATGTTGGTGAGTTATAGGTTTAACCTATATATTTATCAAATCGTAATAATAGACCACAAGATTTCATATTTCCATTTCTCATAAACAACATGCAATCTGCATAAAAATCATTCATATGATGAACACCTGGTAACCGACCTTAACAGAATGCATATAGAATATCCCCATCATTCCGGGACTCTCATCGGACATGATAAATCGAAGTACTAAAGCATCCGTAACTCGGATGAGGCTTGTTGGGCTAAATAGATCTGTCTTTACGATTCGCGTCAATTGGTGGCAATTATAATAAACACCAATTCTTAGGCTACCAAGCTAAAAAGGGGCATATTCGATTCGATAATTCAACATAGAATGTAATTTTGATCACTTGTGTCTATTTTGTAAAACATTTATAAAACTGCATGTATTCTCATCCCAAAAATAATAGATTTTAATAGTGGGACTATAACTCAATTTTACAGATTTTTTCCTTCGTTGGAAATAAGACTTGGCCACTGGTCGATTCACGAACCTATAACAAATATGTACATATATATCAAAGTATGATTTAAATATATGCACAACATTTTTTATTACGTTTTTATGCTTTAAGTTTGTTAAGTTAGCAGTCCTCGTTAGTAACCTACAATTAGTTGTCCACAGTTAGATGTGCTAAAATAAATAAATATATATTATCTCGAATCAATCCACGACCCAGTGTATACATGTCTCAGGCTAGATCATAACTCAAAGTATATATATTATTTTGGAATCAACCTCAACCCTGTATAGCTAACTCAAACATTACTGCATATAGAGTATCTATGGTTGTTCTGAAATATATATATAGATGGGTCGATATGATATGTCAAAATATTACATACGTGTCTATGGTATCCCAAGATTACATAATATGTATAATACAATATAAATTAGTTAGGATATGTTTAGTCTAGATTTGTTACAAAATTTTCGTAGCTAAAACTAGCAAATTTATCCAATTTTGTTTTACCCGTCATTTCTTCGTTTCAAAACCGTTTTGAGTGATTCAAGTTGCTATGGTTTAATAATGAACTGAAATTTATGAAACTAAACAGAAAAAGTATAAGTTTCTAGTCAGAAATACAGGTTACATGTCATTTTTTAAAGAGTAGTCATTTCCATCGAAAGAATGACATCTTGATGACCATTTTGAAAAAATACTTCCACTTTGTGTTTAACCATGATTTTTGGATATAGTATCATGTTCATATGTAATATCATTTTTTCAGAAAATAAACTTCCAATTCAAAGATTAAGATATTTTTTATTTTTCTAACCCAAAACAGCCCCCCGATTTCACTACGACAGCGTATGTCCGGTTTTACGGTGTTCTTTGTGTTTCCAGGTTTTAAATCATTAAGTTAGCATATCATATAGATATAGAACATGTGTTTAGTTGATTTTAAAAAGTCAAGTTATAAGGATTAACTTTGTTTGCAAACAAGTTTAGAATTAAATAAACTATGTTCTAGTGATTACAAGTTTAAATCTCCGAATAAGATAGCTTTATATGTATGAATCGAATGATGTTATGAACATCATTACTACCTCAAGTTTTGTAGATAAACCTGTAGTGACCCGAACTTTTCCATGTTTATATATATATTAAATAAAATTTTTATTTACATGATTAAGTGTTTCCAACATGTTAAGCAATCAAACTTGTTAAGGCTTAATTAATTGAAATAGGTTTCATATAGACAATTGACCATCCAAGTTGACCGGTGATTCACGAACGTTAAAACTTGTAAAAACTATATGATGACATATATATGGATATATATATATAGTTAATATGATATTATGATAAGTAAACATATCATTAAGTATATTAACAATGAACTACATATGTAAAAACAAGACTACTAACTTAATGATTTTGAAACGAGACATATATGTAACGATTATCGTTGTAACGACATTTAATGTATATATATCATATTAAGAGATATTCATACATCATAATATCATGATATTATAATAATTTAAAATCTCATTTGATATTATAAACATTGGGTTAACAACATTTAACAAGATCGTTAACCTAAAGGTTTCAAAACAACACTTACATGTAACGACTAACGATGACTTAACGACTCAGTTAAAATGTATATACATGTAGTGTTTTAATATGTATTCATACACTTTTGAAAGACTTCAAGACACTTATCAAAATACTTCTACTTAACAAAAATGCTTACAATTACATCCTCGTTCAGTTTCATCAACAATTCTACTCGTATGCACCCGTATTCGTACTCGTACAATACACAGCTTTTAGATGTATGTACTATTGGTATATACACTCCAATGATCAGCTCTTAGCAGCCCATGTGAGTCACCTAACACATGTGGGAACCATCATTTGGCAACTAGCATGAAATATCTCATAAAATTACAAAAATATGAGTAATCATTCATGACTTATTTACATGAAAATAAAATTACATATCCTTTATATCTAATCCATACACCAACGACCAAAAACACCTACAAATACTTTCATTCTTCAATTTTCTTCATCTAATTGATCTCTCTCAAGTTCTATCTTCAAGTTCTAAGTGTTTTTCATAAATTCTACAAGTTCTAGTTTCATAAAATCAAGAATACTTCCAAGTTTGCTAGCTTACTTTCAATCTTGTAGAGTGATCATCCAACCTCATGAAATCTTTCTTATTTACAATAAGATATCTCTCTAATACAAGGTAATACTCATATTCAAACTTTGATTCAATTTCTATAACTATAACAATCTTATTTCGAGTGGAAATCTTACTTGAACTTGTTTTCGTGTCATGAATCTACTTCAAGAACTTTCAAGCCATCCAAGATCCTTTGAAGCTAGATCCATTTGTCTCTTTTCTAGTAGGTTTATCCACAAAACTTGAGGTAGTAATAATGTTCATAACATCATTCGATTCATACATATAAAGCTATCTTATTCGAAAGTTTAAACTTCAAATCACTAGAACATAGTTTAGTTAATTCTAAACTTGTTCGCAAACAAAAGTTAATCTTTCTAACTTGACTTTTAAAATCAACTAAACACATGTTCTATATCTACATGATATGCTAACTTAATGATTTAAAACCTGTAAACACGAAAAACACCGTAAAACTGGACATACGCCGTCGTAGTAACACCGCAGGCTGTTTTGGGTTTGATAATTAAAAACTATGATAAACTTTGATTTAAAAGTTGTTCTTCTGGGAAAATGATTTTTCTTATTAACATGAAACTATATCCAAAAATCATGGTTAAACTCAAAGTGAAAGTATGTTTTTCAAAATGATCATCAAGACATCGTTCTTTCGACTTAAATGACTGCCTCTTACAAAAATGACTTGTAACTTATATTTCCGACTATAAACCTATACTTTTTCTATTTAGATTCATAAAATAGATTCAATATAAAACCATAGCAATTTGATTCACTCAAAACGGATTTAAAATGAAGAAGTTATGGGTAAAACATGATTGGATATTTTTTGATTTTTGTAGCTACGGGAAATATTAACAATTCTATACAAATCATATCCTAGCTAACTTATATTGTATTATACATGTATTCTAATATATTATGTAATCTTGGGATACCATAGACACGTATCCAAATGTTTTGACATATCATATCGACCCATGTATATATATTATTTGGAACAACCATAGACACTCTATATGCAGTAATGTTGGAGTTAGCTATACAGGGTTGAGGTTGATTCCAAAAATATATATACTTTGAATTGTGATCTAGCCTGAGACGTGTATACACTGGGTCGTGGATTATTCAAGATAATATATATCGATTTATTTCTGTACATCTAACTGTGGACAACTAGTTGTAGGTTACTAACGAGGACAGCTGACTTAATAAACTTAAAACATCAAAATGTATTAAGAGTGTTGTAAATATATTTTGAACATATTTTGATATATATGTACATATTTGTTATAGGTTCGTGAATCGACCAGTGGCCAAGTATTACTTCCCGACGAAGTAAAAATCGGTGAAAGTGAGTTATAGTCCCACTTTTAAAATCTAATATTTTGGGATGAGAATACATGCAGTTTTATAAATGTTTTACGAAATAGACACAAGTAATTGAAACTACATTATATGGGTGAATGATCGAAGCCGAATATGCCCCTGTTGCTTGGTAACCTAAGAATTAGTAAACCGATCTACTAATTGACGCGAATCCTAAAGATAGATCTGTTGGGCCTAACGAACCCCATCCAAAGTACCGGATGCTTTAGTACTTCGAATTCATTTTTATCATGTCCGAAGGATTTCCCGGAATGATAGGGGATATTCTTATATGCATCTTATTAATGTCGGTTACCAGGTGTTCACCATATGAATGAATTTTATCTCTATGTATGGGATGTATATTGAAATATGAAATCTTGTGGTCTATTATTATGATTTGATAATATATAGGTTAAACCTATAACTCACCAACATTTTTATTGACGTTTTAAGCATGTTTATTCTCAGGTGATTATTAAGAGCTTCCGCTATTGCATACTAAAATAAGGACAAGATTTGGAGTCCATGCTTTTATGATATTATGTAAAAACTGCATTCAAGAAACTTATTTTTGATGTAATATATTCTTATTGTAAACCATTATGTAATGGTCGTGTGTAAACGGTATATTTTAGATTATCATTATTTGATAATCTACGTAATGCTTTTTAAACCTTTATCGATAAAATAAAGGTTATGGTTGTTTTAAAAATGAATGCAGTCTTTGAAAAACGTCTCATATAGAGGTCAAAACCTCGCGACGAAATCAATTAATATGGAACGTTTATAATCAATATGAACGGGACATTTCAAAACCTAATGGAAAAGAGAAAAATAGATCTAGCTTCAAAGGATCCTTGGATGGCTTGAAAGTTATTGAAGTAGAATCATGACACGAAAACAAGTTCAAGTAAGATTTCCACTCGAAATAAGATTGTTATAGTTATAGAAATTGAATCAAAGTTTGAGTATGAGTATTACCTTGAATTAGAAAGATATCTTACTATAAATAAGAAAGATTTCTTGAGATTGGATGATCACTTGAAATGGATTTGCAAGATTGGAAGTAAGCTAGCAAGTTTGAAAGATTTCTTGAAGTGTTCTTGAATGGTTGTTTTTATGATGATTAAAGCTTGTAATTGAAGCTAAAAGATGGTGAAAATTCTTGGAGATGATCAATTATGATGTTAGGAGTATTTTGAGAGAGAATTTGGAGTGTAAGTATGAGAAAATGGAATGAAAAAATGGGGTGAAATCATAAAAACAGGATTACTTGTTATAAAGAAAAAAAAAAGATCCTTAAGTTTGTTTTTAGCTCATTAGTCATACAAGTTGTTAAATAATGGTTCCACATATTTTTGACTCTAAGATGGCTACTAAGAATGAATGATTAAAGGTGTATATACCAATAGTAAATACATCTAGAAGCTGTGTATTGTACGAGTACGAATACGGGTACATACGAGTAGAATTATTGATGAAAATGAATGAGAATGTAATTGTGAGCATTTTTGCTAAGTAGAAGTACTTTGATATGTGTCTTGAAGTCTTTCAAAAGTATACTAATACATATTAATACACTACATGTATATACATTTTAACTGAGTCGTTAAGTAACCGTTAGTCGTTACATGTAAGTGTTGTTTTGAAACCTTTAAGTTAACGATCTTGTTAAATGTAATTAATCCATTGTTATAATACTTAAATAAGATGTTAAATTGTTATGTTATCATAATAAAATGGTGTATAAATATATCTTAACATCATATATATATTTTTATCTTAACATCATATATATATATATATATATATATATATATATATATATATATATATATATATATATATATATATATATATATATATGTTAAAATACTATTACAACGATAATCGTTACATATATGTCCCGTTTCAAAATCCTTAAGTTAGTAGTCTTGTTTTTACATATGTAGTTCATTGTTAACACACTTAATGATTTACTTAATTATCATTTTATCATGTTAAATATAGTGTAACAATATCTTAATATGATACATATGTATTTAGTAAGACGTTGTTATAACGATAATCGTTATATATATCATTTTCGAGTTTCTTAAATCAATAATCTCATTTGTTTGTATATAACTCATTGTTAACATATTTATGGAGATACTTACTTATCATAATCTCATGTTAACCATATATATATATATCCATTTATATAACACCATGTAGTTTTTACAAGTTTTTAACGTTCGTGAATCGCCGGTCAACTTGGGTGGTCAATTGTCTATATGAAACTCATTTCAAATAATTAATTCTTAACAAGTTTGATTGCTTATCATGTTGGAAACATTTAATCATGTAAATATCAAACTCATTTAATATATATAAACATGGAAAAGTTCGGGTCACTACATATTAAGACCATAATCGAATTGTTAGTAAGGGTTTGACAAAATCCCGACCTAGTGTTTGAATGAATGGTGCAAGTGGGTCACGTTTGCACTATGGGCCAAATGGCACTTGTATGGAGAATAAGTTGGTTGACCAACTTGGATGAATGTTTGATAAATGTGCATAATGTACTACGTACGTTACCTTGAAGTTGCGAGCTTGGTTTATCAATTCACCGAAGACGTAAGGTGAGTGGAATAATTATGCGTGTACATATATAATGTATTTATTTGTGTAGCATGGAATGTGAAATTGTCGCGGTGTTCAAGAAACCACATTCTACGTAACGAGTGAAATTGTCGCGGTGTTCAAGACACCACTCGTTGATTTGATTGACATGTGGAATAGTCGCGGTGTTTAAGACAACACATTGTCATGGGAGTGGAATTGTCGCGGTGTTCAAGACACCACTCATTTGGTTTGATTAACATGTGGAATTGTCGCGGTGTTCAAGACACCACATTGTCATGGGGGTGAAATTGTCGCGGTGTTCAAGACATCACCCGGGAAATTAGTGATTACGCGTCGTATGTACACTAATGGATGTTATGAACTCCGATGGTCTCTAGCGAGTACCCTTTCCTTGTACGTTTGGTTAACCATGGTTGTGTGAATTTTTCTATTAGCATATTTAATTGTGAACTATATGCTTTTGGTGTCGCTAGCTTATTATGAATTGCGGTTATTGGTTTATGCATAATGTTTGCATAGTTGTCGAATTGCTAGCTTGTTTGCGGTATTGTGTAAGTGATTGCAAGTAAATAGGTTATATATGTATATGTATAATTATTTCATTCACTAAGCTTTAGCTTACCCTCTCGTTGTTTACCTTTTTGGGCTCCGGCTTGGATAAGGGCAAAGGTATTCGTTTGGAATAGTAGTGGCTCTCGGGGGTTTAGCTTTTTGAAATTCGGCCAAGAATTGGGTAGTTTAACCCCAAACACCATGCTCTAGTGTCGTTTGGAAATTAAATTAGAACGGTCGAAACTTGTATTTTTGGAACGAAACTCGTAAAACGGCCGATGTGGGCCCGATATTGTAGAAATTGATTTTATTGTGGAAATCTCTTAGTTTAACTTATATTGACATGTTGTGAAAATGTTTTCGTTTAAAAGTGTCGGGAAGCGGGTTTTCCGCTCACGTAAGTGGGACACCCAAATCAGTAGCTGGCAGTTCATTTGGACGCCGTCCAGACCTTCTGGACGCCGTCCAAGGCTTCTTTGCTGGACGCCGTCCAGAAGTCTGGATGCCGTCCAGATGTATTGAAACAGAAATTTTTTTTTCTAGTGTGTTTTTGAGATAACGAGGTCCGGTCGTTACAATACACGTCCAACAAACAATCCAACCTAATAGATATATTAGGTACCAAACAACGTATATCCAAACATGACCGCGCGTCGAATACAACCGCACCAACGCGCTGTCGAATTTTTTTCTAGTTTTAATCATTACTATTAATATTAATGATATAATTTCAATTGAATGAATTTTTTTGGATTAGTGATAAAACCCCTCTATAAACGAGCATATTGGCCCTTCCATAGAGGTAAATTTTGGGTAATTAAACTTCTCGAACGCGAGATCTGGTACTGGGAGAACTACGAATTACACGCACCCTCTGGTACAATGTGATGCAGCGATAATAACTACGCCCCCATCGCTGCCCGGGAGGAAACTTTGAAACCGATCCAAGGGCACGACCAAGTATGGATCTGAAGCAATTTTTTTTTACTAGCCTTCTACCACCTCCATGAACCTTATCTAGCATATAACATATAACATGATGCAACTCTTACGGAAAGGCAGGCAATTAGAGTCTACAATGGGATGTACCAAATTTACTTTTATTATACTGGAGTGTTACTTGAGTTGTTCAAAGGGAGCTATGCTATTATTATCCAAATAATGTTTTGTTTTCTCAAAACACACATTAATATGAATAAGTTGTTGGGTTCTCTGGTGTTTCTCTACATAATATATAGTCATGTACGTACATGAATGTCCATGGATTTTCTATACCCACAAAGCATGATGCATGTGCTATATTGATATTAATTCAATTGTGTATCCTTCAGTGTTATGAATAAGGATCAGTTTGTGTTTTTTATTGAATGGATTTTTTATAAGGATCAATTTGTGTTTGTATATATATGTGCATTCCTCTATCAAGCCTCATTTTTATTATATTATCAAGTTGTATAGTACTTGTGATATGCAATGTAATTCATGACGGTTCATAGTTATACATTAAGTTTTTATTTCTTTACTCGGTAATTTATGTAGTTGGTTATTGTCATATGTAAACTGATAAAGGACCTTTGATTAAGGGTTATCAAGGAACTAATCTATCTATCTATCTATCTATCTATCTATCTATCTATCTATCTATCTATCTATCTATCAATACATTATTTTTGTCATTTTACAAAATGATAAAAATTATAAGAATTATCAAAACTTTAAATAAGATAAGCAAATAATGAGTTATATTTCATCAAGATAATCAAATTATATTACATGCAAACAAGTTACAATCTGAAGTACATAAAAGATAACACTTAATAAACATATGCGTTATGGTCTAAAACTATTTATTTATGAGTGATACATAACAAGCTAGGCATCTTAGAAAATTTAAACCATTCAAGTCTCAAGGTAGCTCAGGGTTTATTTAATCAAGATTTTCCAACAGATTTACTCTCGTTTTCTTTTCTTTTAGGACTTATTTGTAGAGCTAAACAAGATGTTCATGTATTCAAGAAATACTAGACTGATGATCCATGTTACCATATCATTAATAAGAATATCTGGGATTCCTATAAGCGCGTCTACTAACATCTTCAATTTTATTTGTTCATAGATCACGATTGTTTCTGAATAATTAATATCATATCTATCTTTGAGCTTTTTCCACAATACACTTGAATCTTTAATCATATATGTATGATTAAGAAGTTTGGTTTGATTATAATAATTTTCTAAAATATACAAGTAGCTAGCTATCTTGTAATTGTTGATTACTCGTTTATATTTTATATATAAAATAATCATACGTGGATTGATTAAAGTTAGTACTGGGAGCTAGTGCTTTAATTAGTTAAATACTTTATTTGGGAAATGTCTATAAGAAGTTGTTATTCTATAAAATATGTTTTAATCTAGTAGAAATCATTACTAAAAGCTTTTATTAACAAATCAACTTTAAGTAGTACTACTCATTGATATTAAGTGAGGCGTTGAAATTGAAAGTTAAATAGAAAACTCTGTGCAATATGCTTTTTACAAACTCACCTCTTTTACATAAAATGAACATTGTTATTTTCATTCAGGGTTTCTAAAATACCGATTGATTCGAGATGTTGTTCCACATTTATAACCCATGGTAAGTAATTATTCCCACTTGATTCTAAAGGAGCAAATTTAAGCCTTTTCAAATTTGACATTTTCTATTATCAAAAAGATGAACAACATAAATCATGATCATAATCAATTTCTATTCATAGACAAATAACAACATGAAATTAGAATCATTTTAAATTCATAAGTAGCAAACAACGGAATAATAATATGATTATAAATGATAAAACCACAAGAGCAGGATAGAATATAGGTTCACCCCGTGGTATATTAGCAACAATGATGATAGTTAGTATTGTGACGACCCGGGAATTTCTGACCAAATTTAAAACTTAATCTTATATGAATTCGACACGATAAGCCAAGTCTGTAAAGCTGAGTCTTAATAATTTTGAGCAAATTTCATGAATTCAATTTGACCTTTGACCATTACCGACGATTCACGAACGATTGTGTGCAATGAAATATGTAAACACACACACACACACACACACACACACACACACACACACACACACACACACACATATATATATATATATATATATATATATATATATATATATATATATATATATATATATATATATATATATATATATATATATAAGTGTAAATATATAATATTACTAAGATATACTATTAATCAATTGGAGTTGAAAATGTAAAACAACAAGATAAATAAGTTATCGTAAGGATGAATATATATAAATAAATATATGATATTATTGTCTATATGAATATATAGATAAAAGATTTCAAATGACAATTATTATATTATAACATTTATAATATATAAATATTAAATATTCAATAAATGTTATTTTATAGTATATATATATATATATATATATATATATATATATATATATATATATATATATATATATATAATTAATAGATATGATATAATTAATAAGTTGTAATATTATTATATTAAATGTAATTATAAATTAAGATATAATTGTTATAGTAATATTATTATTACTATTATATTATTATAAATTTGTACTATTATTATTATTAAGGGTATTATTATTATTATAGTTATATAGTTATATTTATAAAATTAATCATAACCTATGAACAAATATATACAAAAACAGATATAAATAGAGATATGCAAATATATATATATATATATATATATATATATATATATATATATATATATATATATATATATATATATGCCATTATAAACAGATACATGTGAGGATATCAGTATTAATAATATAAAGGTAATTATTGATAATATTATTATTACTATTATTATTATATATCGATAATACAAATTATTAATATTATTATATCAATTAGAACACCCTTATAACAATTAGTGTTATTATTTTAGAAATTGTTATTATTAGGATAATTATTATTAATATTATTATTATTATGTTATCATTATTAATAATAATCAGTACTTTCATTATTTAATAAATAATAGGATTATTTTTATTAAAATTACTTTATGTAAATAAAATCGTATATATCTAAAGCTGGGAATCAGAAGCAGTTGCACATCACACTCACTTTTTCATTTCATGTCTTTAATCCTGTTCCATAAACGAATCCAATTACAGAAACACAATAAAACCTGATTAGGAATCGTACAGCTTTTAAGTTTTTTTATTATTTTATTTATCTTTTCTGGTTTATCTGATTGAGAAGTTCAGTAACCAAATTCGTCATATAATCAGTCCAACATAGCTAATAAGTTTATTAATTAACCTACCAAAACAACTAGCAATTTAAAATTCACTATATCAGCCTTCACATTGTCGAATTTTTTTAAAAAAAGGTGAAGAACACAAGTCATACCTCTGTTCGTTGATTTTTTTTTTTATCTAAAGCTTCATTTTGGTATAAATTTCAAAAATTTAAAGATGTGGTATTGTTAGGAATCTTTTGCTTAAACTATCTCAAAAATTTCACAATCCAATTCTTCATATCGATCATGAATTCTTGAGTCAAACTTGATTTCTAAAAAGTCAAACCGTATGAACTTGGATTAAATTCGAATTGCCTGTTATGATTCAAGTTCAATTTATAATTTAAAAAGATTCTATGAAGGATTTGCAACATATTTCGTGTTGAAGTCGTTATCTAAACAGGTCTGGATTTCAAAATCACCATGTGAGTTCATCATCGATGGGTTTATGCTATTACAACATATAATTTTTTTTTTATAAACTGATTCAAATACCTTCAGGCCGTTTATGTGTCAATTATAGAACGTAACCCATTTTGTAGTTGATCGTTTAGGTTGTTCTGCCTTGTAATCGATTTTGAACTTGAAGAAGGATAAGTTGAATACACATAGAAAACAGATATATATATATATATATATATATATATATATATATATATATATATATATATATATATATATATATATATATATATATATATATATATATATATATATATATATATATATATATATATATATATATAGATGTAGAATGGATATAAATTCAGGAAATCAGGATTGGTGTAATGGTTTGGTGTTTGTTCGGGTATTCGAGAGGTCTCGGGTTCGATTCCAGCTGGTGACACATTTTTTTTAAAAACCGATTCTTTAGGTAGTTTTCATTTTTAAGTTATTATCATTATTATTATTATCATTATTATTACTACAATGATTATTATTATTAATATTCTTATTATAAGTATTATAATAGTTATTATTAGTATCATAATAATAAGTGTTATGACAATTTTCATTATTATTACTAAAAGTATTATTGATGTTATTATTATTATTTTATCATTTTAAGTACTACTATTATTAGTATGATTACGATTAGGATCATTGTTATTATTATTATAAAAATAATATAAGTTATTATTATTTTCCCTAATTATATATATAACCATTAGGGACAATATTATCATTAGTATTAACAAGTAGCATTATTATTATTATTATTAATATAGTATTAATATCATTATTAGGGTTATGATTATTATTATATTCATTAATATTTCTATCATTAAAAATTAATACTTGTATCATTTTATGAATGGTAACATTATTATTAGTATTATTACTAGTATTATAATTATTATTAGTAATACAATTATCATTATAAGTATCATAATCATTATTATTATTATCATCATTATAATTATGATTATTTATATTATAATGAGTGTTATTAATAAGTAATTACTAAAATCATTATTATAAGTATCATTAACTGAAAAATTTATATTTTTACAATTATTATTATAACTATCATTATTAATATCATTAATATAATTATTAACAATAATACCTTATTTAGTAATATTAGGTATTATGATTATTATCATTTTTATCGTAGTATTACTAAAATTACTATTTTTAACAAAAAAAACTAAAATGATATATACATATATAAAAAATATATTTAATATATATAACATAACAAAAAGTAATATTTTATATAACAAAATAAATATATGAAACATATATATTATTAAAGTATATAACTAATAAATTTATATATAATGTTCGATTACAATTATACATATTAATGAATATACAAATGATATAGGTTCGTGAATCCAAGGCCAACCATACACTTGTTCAATGATGTCATATGTATTTTTACTACGAAATACAGTAGAGTGAGTTTTATTTACCTTTTTACCCTTTATATTTTTGGGCTGAGAATACATGCGAAATTTTTATAAATGTTTTACGAAATAGACACAAGTAATCGAAACTACATTATATGGTTGAATGATCGAAGCCGAATATGCCCCTTTTTCTTGGTAACCTAAGAATTAGTAAACCGATCTACTAATTGACGCGAATCCTAAAGATAGATAGATTGGGCCTAACGAACCCCATCCATGGTTGCGGAGGCTTTAGTACTTCGATGTTGTTTTATATCATGTCTGATGGATGTCCCGGAATGATAGGGAATATTCTTATATGCATCTAGTTAATGTCGGTTACCATGTGTTCAATCCATATGAATGATTTTTTGTCTCTATGCATGGGACGTATATTTATGAGAACTGGAAATGAAATTCTTGTGGTCTATTAAAATAATGAAAATGAATGATTATGATAAACTAATGAACTCACCAACCTTTTGGTTAACACTTTAAAGTATGTTTATTCTCAAGTATGAAAGAAATCTTCCGCTGTGCATTTGCTCATATTAGAGATATTACTTGGAGTCATTCATGACATATTTCAAAAGACGTTGCATTCGAGTCGTCGAGTTCATCAAGATTATTACTAAGTCAATTATAGTTAGATATATTATGAAATGGTATGCATGCCGTCAACTGTCGATGTAATGAAAGCTTGTCTTTTAAAACGAATGCAATGTTTGTAAAATGTGTCATATAGAGGTCAAGTACCTCGAGATATAACCAAATGTTATTGTATTCGTTCTTATGGAGACGCAAGAAGGCGATCCTTTCCACCAACCAAATTACCCTCTTGACGAAAAACCTGAAGCATTTACCGGCGAACTTATCCGAAACACCATTTTCAGCCTCATTTCTAGAGTAGCTCGTCACGATTATATTCTATCCACAATTTTAGATCTTATTCACCCGTTCGTCCGAACCTACAACCACCCAGGTATAATAGAAGAAGTCAACGAACTTCGCGCTCAAGTAATCAATTTGAAGAATATGGTGCAAAATTTACCAGCTTCAGCAACATCATCGGCATTAACAGTACCATCAGCAACAACAGCAGTACCATCAACAATCCATGCCTCAACATCACAATCTATACCTCGAGCATAATTTTCATTCTACATCTTGTCCTACATCGATTATCTTCGTGCTACGTATCGTTCTACATCCTTGATCTTCGTTCGACATGACGATTATGTAATCTCTAATGTTTTAGAGATTATGTATTCTTGTTCTAACGGTAAAGCAAATGAGATTAATATCATATTAACTCATTAAATCCATGATTGCATCTGAAGAAAATATATATGTATATATGTTTTCATAAAGATTGTAATTAAAAATTCTTTTGTACAAACTGTTAATGATGAAAATATTTTAACGGGTAGGTAATACCCAAGGAATATTTAGATTTCACATTAATAAATTACACTGTACATTCTTCGAATCTGATTCAACAAGCCATTTACTATCCTACTTGCATCCACAGATATACGTATCCGTTCACCGTAGAATAACCCTTTTCATTCAATTTTATATTTGGATTTTGACCGATCAGAATCCGACAAGTGGCATAATGAAGAAAATATTGGACAAAATAAAATTTGTTAGAAACAAACAAATTAACTATGAGAAATTTTGTTAAGAATCTACGCTAACAAAATCCTAGCTAACTGTTCCTAGCTAACTGATTACATTTTATATATCGCAGTTTATTTATCGCAATTTAATTATCGTAATTTTATTTATCGTCATTTAATTTCTGTTATTTACTTTACACACTTTATTTATCATCATTTAATTTCTGTTATTTATTTTACGCACTTTAAATATCGGGACACGTATACAAGGTTTTAACATATCATATCGACGCATTTATATATATTATTTGGAATAAACATAGACACTCTATATGCAGTAATGATCGAGTTAGCTATACAGGGTTGAGGTTGATTCTACAATAATATATATAATTTGAGTTGTGATCGAGTCTGAGACATGTACACGGGTCATGATACGTATTAATTAATTCGAATATTATATATTAAACTATATATGAATTATTGGACTGTTAACTGTGGACTATCGACTGTGGACTAATAACATTGGACAATTAAAATGAATTAAAATATTGATTATAACATATGAAACTAAACATTTCTTCAATTTTGCCACTTGAATTCATCTTAAACCTTATTTGTATCTTGACGATTACAATCTGCGTTCAAACCTTTCATGATTTTTGAAAACACCTCAATCGAGAGGATGAACCAACCGCGCTTCATCCACGGAAGAAAAGATTGATGCATATAGTTATGCACTTGAAAACACTCAGAGCCTGAGTAAACGTTTAATACGTATTTGTGCTAGCTTCTTTGGCGTTGTTATTATCGAAAATCATTTTGCAATCCCATTCCAAAGTAGCCAATTTTGTCACAGCTTTAGCAAATAAATTTCGGCTTTTCATTCGCATAAACTCTATTATAACTTTGATATATAAGTTGCCTTTCGTCATCGTTACCGGGGAACCGTTTATATTCCATCACGTTAGCAGCAAACTTACCAACAACTTCATTGATCTTTGATTTTCCAAAAAATCATTTTATTTATCAAAACCCTATCCGCATCTTATAACGAGAATTGCCGTACCAATTACCAAGAACTAGCAATCAGTATTTTGAAATCTAGTAGCGTCACTACATCAACAGTTATATGTATATATATATATAACATGTATCTCTTAGAATTATGATCTTCCATTTGGAAATTTTGAAAAGCAACCAGCCTACGAATCATTACATTGAACTTTGAAAAAGCTGAAGGAAGCAGCAGAAACTGTAGACAACCGTAAACGACCTTACTCGTCGGAAGTTTGATGATAAAGAATGGTATGTTGGAAAAGCTCATAAAAATTGGAGCTGGAAAACGGATTGAGCTAACCATGAAGGAGACCAAGCACAAATATAAGGACCATACTCTATATCCAAAGAATCCAAGTAATTCTGGATCCGTTGAAATCTTTAGAGAATATCTTGCTCCGAAGTCATGTTAAATCTTGCGGAAAATTTTTCTTCATCAACCTTCGAACTTGGAAATTCAAAAATATCATCATAAATATCTTCTATATTTCTGAGGATATTTTCATAAATATTCTCGTCTGAAATTATATACCTCTTCGTACATCCTGTGTTTCATTATATTGGAAACTTCTGTAAAATCTAAGGTTAATTTATGAATGAATTCTGGAGAAATGTAAAGAAATTGATGCATGAATTAGTATAATATAATGACACTTGATCAACGTGATTATATTACAGTAAGTCATGCTGAGTTTCTAATGGGACATGATGATTCACAGACAATAACGTCATCACGTGCCATGTTACATAACTCTTTCATTCTACTTAACTTCTGAACATATCGAGAAAGTATATTCTTGATAGTTCTATTCTCAGTGATTCTGGTAATTTGATAAATCAAATCGTTCGATTACGTTCTTTCTTATTTAGAACATTAAGTTCATTCGAAACTCCATACTTACGAATTCTGGACCGTTACTCGCTGTACTAGAGGTCGGGAAGAGAATAAAAAGGCAAAGAGCTCCAAAATATAATAGAAAATATAAAGCCCAATAATAACACGGAGGTTACAAACCGTGGATATTAATACAAATAGCAATATAAAGACACGGTATAATTAAGAATAGTATCACCCAAGGTAATAGTAGAAGTAAACAAATTTTTCTGGTGAAAGATTGAAAAGAAGGATGATAGAAATGATAATTAGGAAAATATCAAGGATTAGAACTGGATTAGGCATTTTTATAATCTTTTAGATGTACGAACTAAGAAAGAAAGTATAGGAATGGTGAGAATAATGGAACGGAAGATTTAATTTATAATGGAAATATCAGACAGAGCAATTGAGGCAGATCATCACATTTAATTATAGAGATTCTAATTTCCTTAAATCCCGAAGAATCAAATCTTTTAGATTTCGAAGATTTTCTTTTAAATCCCTTGAATTCCGGAATTCAATCAATACAACGTCAAAAGTTAAGACGAACCTTATTTTCATAAATTCAACCATGACTACGTTAAAAGTAAAGACGAATATCTATTACCTTATCACAATCTTTCATGATAGTTTCACTCGTACGCTTCGAATAATCGAATTGTTTTATCCATATTACTCGATGATGATAAAACTATGTTCATTAATTCATACTCGTCATGAAAACATTTTTATTGTTAGCCATGACCACCTCACTCAAATTTCGGGACGCAATTTCTTTAACGGGTAGGTACTGTGACGACCCGGAAATTTTCGACCAAATTAAAAACTTAATCTTATATGAATTCGACACGATAAGCCAAGTTTGTAAAGCTGAGTCTTAAAAATTTTCAGCAAATTTCATGAATTCAATTTGACCTTTGACCATTACCGACGATTCACGAACAATTGTGTGCAATGAAATATGTAAACATATATATATAAATATAAATATATAAGTGTAAATATATAATATTAATAAGATACACTATTAATCAATTGGAGTTGAAAATGTAAAACAACAAGATAAATAAGTTATCGTTAGGATGAATATATATAAATAAATATATGATATTATTGTCTATATGAATATATAGATAAAAGATTTCAAATGACAATTATTATATTATAACATTTATAATATATAAATATTAAATATTCAATAAATGTTATTTTATAGTATATATATGTGATGACCCGGGAATTTCTGACTAAATTTAAACTTAATCTTGAATTGATTCCGACACGATAAGCAAAGTCTATAATGTGAGTCTCGAAAACTTTGAAACTATGTTCATGTATTCAATTACCATTCTACTATTCCCGACGATTCACGAACATTGATTTGTAAATTAATATGTATATATATTATAAATGATAGCATATTAATTGAATTAATATATGAGTTAATTGTTGGAAATAAATATGTAATATAATATGCGATATAATGAAAACTATTATTACCAATGTGTATATATATATATATATATATATATATATATATATATATATATATATATATATATATATATATATATATATATATATATATATATATATTACTTGTAAATATATAAATAATATTAAATCTATTTGTTTAAAAATATATAATATATATTTATGTGATAATACTTGTTATTTAAAACTGATTATATTTAGAGGGAGAGTAAATGGAAAATGAATGATTTTGAGCTTAAGTGTAAATGTCAGTAACACTCGGTTGATGTTTTGTTAGTTTTAATATAGATATTGTACATGTTCATGAAGGATTGAAATAATAGTTGGACTGTAAATTGATTTCGAAGATTTTAGATTTGTCAAAAATATTTTTACCTTTTTAAGATTAAATATTAGCACTCCGTACATATAAATTGGGACATAAAATAAATAATTATTGAATCTTTTTGATCAGGTTTCAATCAGGTAATGAGTGAAATAATTAAATATGTTTAATCTAAAAATTTGAGATTTTTAGGGACACCTTTATACGTTAACTGTTTAGCAATAGACACACCCCGTGAAAACTGTCGGTAGGAATAAAACAAAAACCTCGGCTACTATCCTATTTGATACTATTTAATGGCACGTTTAATTCAAGAACCACTTTTGATATATTATATAATTATTATTATTATTATTATTATTATTATTATTATTATTATTATTATTATTATTATTATTATTATTATTATTATTATTATTATTATTATTATATTAATTAATAATTAATACTTAAAATGATAGTTACAGACATCAAAATAGATGGATGGATGTAAGATGTCTTCTTGTCAAATAAGATCAACCATTATTTTTTTTTATCGAGAGTTTCACAGCCAAGTAGTCAGCCATCATAGTTCCAACGACCATCATTAAAACACTTTGATCAACCTCAAGGATCACCTTCCATCACCAAAAACCCATCTCAGTCACCACCATACAACCACCCTAACCATCACAATCGTCCACCATTAGTTTTATGTTTTCCTATTTTAGCCTCCATCGTGAACACCACCACCGTTGTTAACCACCTTCACTCCACCATGAACACCCTTGTTATTTTCGTTGCTATACGAAGCCTACAATACTACCATCGACCACTTCATTAAATCATCATTGAACATGCTTGTTTGCTTTCGGTTGAAACCCATGAACTACCATTATTAAACCATCATACCTATTGATCAGAATACATACTGTTATCTTGTTTCCTTTCCTTGATCGAGCAGCCCAACTTGCTGCTATTTCTAGCCTGGTATTCGAACACCCAAAACCACCACAAGGGCCACCACCTACTGCTGCAAATGTCTGTTGTCTCTGTTCGGTTTTGACATCCAGAAAGCCCGAACAAACATACACAAACATCTATCGATCACTACTTGTTACAACCTTCAATCCTCTATATTTTTTTTATTATTGTTCCTGATCGAAGACGTACCCAAACCACCATCGTGGAACCATTACACCAGTTTACCATCGAGCATGAACACCCATCACCATAATCTCTCTCCTCTCTCTCTCTCTCTCTCTCTCCTGTTTTTCTGTCCCAAATCATCGCGAAACCAAACCAACATCTTCTGTCTCTTTTCTGATCTAGTTGTAAACTGTAAACTCCAACAACCACTTATGTAATTGTTGCTGCTACTTTGATTTTATGTTATAGCGGCCACTACAGACCATCATTAACCTATCATAAAACCACTTCTATCCTCCCTCTTTTCTCTCTCTATCCACCCTCTTCTTCTTTCTTTTGTTGGAATCATAAAACCCATCAACCAACAAACCACCATAACCTTGCTTGAACTGTTGCTACATACTGTCTTTTGTTCCATCGGATTCAACGACACGAAGCTTGCTTCTGTCTGTTAGAGTCTAAAACACGGAAAATAATAATGAAGGATGATGATGAGTGAAGAAGATGATGTTAAACTTAAGAACGATAATGGACTGAGATGATACAATAACGATGGAAGTGATAAACGATAACGAAGGTGAGACATGATTGTGATCGAAGATACCTGTTATGTTTGGAATCCAAAAAGAAACGTTGCATAGTATATATATATATTTTTTTTGGTAACACTACCCAGCAATTGAAACTCTACTCGATGGAACTTAGGCCACATAATTTTTTTTGGGCCGTTATATTGTTGGCCCAGGCTTTTTATTTACTGTTAGGCTGCAGATGATGAAATTGGTGAAGAACGTGAATGATGATGATTTGAATATTAATGATAATGGTTAAATAGATTTAGGCCGTAAATCAAAATAGATATGTTAGAGCAGCTTAGATGGTTAAGGGGAAGAGTGGGTCTGCGAGAGGTCTTGGGTTCGAGTCCCGTTTGCGATAGTTTTCTTTTAAAGCTTCTTTTGAGGTAGTTTTCATATTAAAAATTATAATTATTATTATTATTATTATTATTATTATTATTATTATTATTATTATTATTATTATTATTATTATTATTATTATTATTAGTTAGTATTATTATTGTTAGGAATTTCATTAGTTTTACTATCATAATACAAAGTATTATTAATATATTAATATCATTATATAAATATTAATATCAATGTCATTGTTATTATTAGCATTAGTACTAGTATTATCATTTTAAGAAAAAATTTATATATATTAACAAAGGTATTTTATTTAAAATTATCGTTTTCATTACTATTATAAGTATTGTTATCATTAAAAGTATTATTATTAGTATTAACAATATTTCTACAAAAATTATTATCATTATAAGTATTATTATCATATTTATTATTATTATCATTATTAAGTATACTTACTAATATTATTATTATAAAATAATATAACTTTTTATTTATTATCATTTATATTATGTTTTCAGATGATTTTTAGTTATATAACACTATAGTTAATACATATAACATATCTATATTAACGTTTTAAAATAAATACTAATTATTTAGTTAAAGTACACAAAATAGAAATATTTAAATTACTTATTGATAAAAATATATAACTTACTAAAACAATAATTATATCACTAAGAATAAATACATATATTGGTTTGATGACGATTATGTGTGTTAATATATATATATATATATATATATATATATATATATATATATATATATATATATATATATATATATATATATATATATATATATATATATATATATATATATATATATATATATATATATATATATATATATATATATATATATATATATATATATATATATATATATATATATATATATATATATATATATATATGATATAGGTTCGTGAATCCGAGGCCAACCCTGCATTGTTCAATGTCGTCATATGTATTTTTACTACAAAATACAGTAATTGTGAGTTTCATTTGCTCCCTTTTACTTTTATTATTTTTGGGCTGAGAATACATGCGCAATTTTTATAAATGTTTTTAGGAAATAGACACAAGTAATCCAAACTACATTATATGGTTGAATGATCAAAATCGAATATGCCCCTTTTTATTAAGTCTGGTAATCTAAGAATTAGGGAACAAACACCCTAATTGACGCGAACTCTAAAGATAGATCTATCGGGCCCACCAAGCCCCATCCAAAGTACCGGATGCTTTAGTACTTCGAAATTTATATCATGTCCGAAGGAGGATCCCGGAAATATGGGGATATTCTTATATGCATATTGTGAATGTCGGTTACCAGGTGTTCAATCCATATGAATGATATTTTTTTGTCTCTATGCATGGGACGTTTATTTATGAGAAATGAAAATCTTGTGGTCTATTAAAATGATGGAAATGATTATTTATGTTAAACTAATAAACTCACCAACCTTTTAGTTGACACTTTAAAGCACGTTTATTCTCAGGTACGAAAGAAATCTTTCGCTGTGCATTTGCTCATCTTAGAGATATTACTTGGAGTCATTCATGACATATTTCAAAAGACGTTGCATTCGAGTCGTTGAGTTCATCAAGATTAATATTAAGTCAATTATTGTTAAATATATTATGAAATGGTATGCATGCCGTCAACTTTCGATGTAATGAAAGATTGTCTTTTTCAAAAACGAATGAAATGTTTGTAAAATGTATCATATAGAGGTCAAGTACCTCGCGATGTAATCAACTATTGTGAATCGTTTATAATCGATACGGACTTCGTCTGGATGGATTAGGACGGGTCCTTTCAGTTGGTATCAGAGCGGTGGTCTTAGCGAACCAGGTCTTGCATTAGTGTGCCTAACTAGGAGCTGTTAGGATGTATTAGTGAGTCTGGACTTTGACTTAGTAGTTGTTAGGTTATATTAATAAGTCTGGACTTGAACCTGGTCTGCATGTCATAAAGTTTTGCTTATCATTTAGTGTCGAAAATTATCTGCTTATCATTCTTAGTCTAGACATGTTTTGCTGCATTGATTGCATGAATAGTGTATAGACAGAATTCATATCTTATCATATCTACAAATCCATATCTTAGCGTATCTGTCACTGTAGACCTTATCTGACACGTTTCCTTAATTTTCTCCGTAATTCACGGGAGCTTTGGAAGTATGTATAGATATTCTATATATAATTCGAATATCATTCGATATTCGAAAATTATTTCATATCAAAACCCTTTAACTGATCGTGAGAGATGAATCCTACACCTAGATTGGATTCCATTAGTTCCGGAAGCGATTTCGAGATGTATATTGAAGCAGACTCCGAAGTCAATGAACCAGAAGTGTCACAACCATTTAGTTATTTTTCTTTTTGGAGGAGATGGGGGTGGGTTCGGGACTTACTCACTTGATGGAGAAATGAAGAAGGCGAGCCCTACCGCGAACCAAACTTACCTCCTAACATCGGAGAAAACGATGTACTCACCGGTGAACCTATGCGCAACACTGTATTCACCCTTCTTGCTAAAATTTTCCACCTCGAAGGTCGCATTACTGCAATTTCAGAAAATATTCAACCTCTACTTCCGAATACCAATCGAAGGGGAATGTTAGAAGAAGTTAGGGAACTTCGAATTGATAATCAAGATCTATCAAATCAGATGAGTGGATGGATAGAAATGATAGAGGGTAGAATAGAAACCCTGACTAGAATGGTGCGTGATCTACAAGCTATACTTACTACACCAACATCATCACCAACCTTAGCACCAACAACACTTGTAGCATCGACGGCAACAGTACCACCATCAGTAGCACCAGCAGCATAACCAGTACCAACAACAACAACATCATCACACGTCTCAACCTCGCAATCTATACCTTAAGCATAATCATCGTTCTACGAATCGTTCTACATAAACTATCTTCATCCTTCATGGTGATTATGTAATCTCCAATATTTTAGAGATTATGTACTCTAGTTCTAGTCGTAAAATATGATGAGTTTAATATCACATTGACTCATTAAATCCATGATTACGTCTGAAGAAAATATATATGTATATATGTTTTTATAAGGATGGTAATTAAAAGTTTTATTGTACAAACTGTTAATGGTGAAAATATTTTAACGGGTAGGTAATACCCGAGGAATATTTAGATTTCACATTAATAAGTTACACTGTACATTCTTCGAATCTAATTCAACGGTCATTTACTATCCTACTTATATCTACCGATATACGAATCCGTTCACCACAGAATAACCATTTTCATCCAATTTCACATTTGGATTTTGATTTATCAGAATCCAACAAGTGGCATAATGAAGAAAACATTGGACAATAATAAAACTTGTTAGAAACAAACAAATTAACTATGAGAAATTTTTTTTAAGAATCCACGCTAACTGTTCCTATCTAACTGATCCCAGCTAACTGTTTACATTTTATTTATCGCAATTTAAATATCGCAATTTTATTTATCGTCATTTAATTTCTGTATTTACTTTACGCATTTTATTTATCGTCATTTAATTTCTGTTATTTATTTTTAGGCACTTTAAATATCGGGACACGTATATAAGGTTTTGACATATCATATCGACACATCTATATATATATATATTACTTGGAATAACCATAGACACTCTATATGCAGTAATGATCGAGTTCTCTATACAGGGTTGAGGTTTATTCTATAATAATATATATACTTTGAGTGGTGATCGAGTCTGAGACATGTACACGGGTCACGATACGTATTAATTAATTCGAATATTACATATTAAATTATATATGAATTATTGGACTGTCAACCGTGGACTATCGACTGTGGACTAATAACATTGAATAATTAAAATGAATTAAAATATTGATCATAACATATGAAACTAAACAATTCTTCAAGTTGCCACTTGATTTCATCTTAAATCTCATTTGTATTTTGACAATTACAATCTACGTTCAAACCTTTCACGATTCTTGAAAACACCTCAATCGAGAGTATGAACCAACCGCACTTCATCTATGGAATAAGAGATTGACGCATATAGTTATGCACCTGAAAACACTCGGAACCTGAGTAAAACGTTTAACCCGTATCTGTGTTAGTTCCTTCAGCATTATTATTACCCAAAATAACTTGGTAATCCCTTTCAAAGTAGCAAATTTTATCACAGCTCCAGCAAGTCAACTTCAACTTTTCGTTCAAAACAACCTTATTATAACCTTGATATATATGTGTACTCTTTTATTGTTACCGAGGAACCTTTTATATTCCACGACATTATCAGAAGATGTACCAGCAACTCCGTTGATCTTTGATTTTTCGAAAATCATTATATTCATTGAAACCCTATCATATACTCATCCACATCTTGTAACGAGTCTTGCCATACCAAATACCGGGAATTAGCAATCATTATTTCGAATCTCGCAACAATTTTACAACAACAGTATATATATATATATATATATATATATATATATATATATATATATATATATATATATATATATATATATATATATATATATATATATATATATATATATATATAACATGTACCTCTTAAAATCATGATCTTTAGTTCTGAAATTTTGAACAGCACCCAGTCTACAAATCAATACCACAAATTCTGAAAAAGCTGAATACAGCAGCACAAACTGTACACGACCTTAACTGTCGAAAGTTTGATGATAAAAAAAATGGAGTATTGGAAACACTCAATAGAAAATTTAGTACCGAAAAGAGGATTATGCGAAACTATGAGGGAAGCCGTGGACAAATCACAAAGAATAAGTTTGACTTCAAAGAATCCAAATGATTCCGTTTTTGATAAAATCTTTAGCGAATACCTTGCTTCCGAATCTAAACCCTTACGGATAAATCTTCTTCATCATCCATCGATATTAGAAATTCTAAGATATCATCGTATCTTTCATTATAAATATCCTCCATATTTCTGAAGATATTTTCATAAGTATTCTTATCTGAAATCATTAATCTCTTCATGATATCAGTGTTACATCATATAAAAACTGTTAGTTTCTATATTCTGTAAACTTTCGAGCTTAAAATATGAATGTTATTGAAGTAATGTTGGGAACTGATGCATGAGTTAGTATAATATAATGACACTTGATCAACGTGATTATATTACAGTAAGTCATGCTGAGTTTCTAAATGGGACATGATGATTCACAGATTATAACGTCATCATGTGCCATGTTACACGAGTTTTACATTTTATCTAATATATAAGCATATCAAGAACATATTTTTTTTTTATAGTTATATCTTTCCCGGATATTCTGGTAATTTGACGAATCAAGATCGTGTTATTACCATTTCTTTCTTAGAACATTAACTATGTTCATTTCGAAATTCATATCTATGAATTCTGGATCATTATTCGCTTGATTTAAAGTCGGGAAGAGAAAACAAAAGCTTGGAGCTCCGAAATATAAAGAAGGATATAAAGCCCGATAACAACACTCAAATTACAAACCGTGTATGTCAATGTTTATCGCAACATAAAGATACGGGAGAACTAAAAAATACTATAACCCCAAGTGCGAAATAGAAGAAAATAGATCCCTCCGGTGGAAGTTGGAAAAGGAGAATGATTGTTGCGATAGTAAGGATGAGGACAAGGATGAGAATTGGATTAAGCATTTTCAGAATCTTTTGGATGTATGAAACAAGAAGGAAAGTATAGAAATGGTGAGAATAATGGAACGGAAGAGTTTAATTTATAATGGAAATATCAGACAGAGTAATCGAGGCAGATCACCGTATCTAATTATAGAGATCCTAATTTCTTTACTCGTCGAAGAATCAAATCTTTTAGATTTCAAAGATTTTCTTTAAATCTCTTGAATTCCGGAATTCAACCCTGTTTACGTCAAAAGCTAAGGAAAATCTTATTTTCTTCAATTCACTTTTTTGCGATAGCTTCACTCGTATTCTTAGAATAATCGAATTATTTTATCATTATTATTCAATGATGATAAACCTCTAATTATCAACTCATATTGGTCATGAAAACATTTCTATTGTAGGCCATGACCACCTCACTCAAATTTCGGGACGAAATTTCTTTAACGGGTAGGTACTGTGATGACCCGGGAATTTCTGACTAAATTTAAACTTAATCTTGAATTGATTCCGACACGATAAGCAAAGTCTATAATGTGAGTCTCGAAAACTTTGAAACTATGTTCATGTATTCAATTACCATTCGACTATTCCCGACGATTCACGAACATTGGTTTGTAAATTAATATGTATATATATTATAAATGATAGCATATTAATTGAATTAATATATGAGTTAATTGTTGGAAATAAATATGTAATATAATATGCGATATAATGAAAACTATTATTACCAATGTATATATATATATATATATATATATATATATATATATATATATATATATATATATATATATTACTTGTAAATATATAAATAATATTAAATCTATTTGTTTAAAAATATATAATATATATTTATGTGATAAAACTTGTTATTTAAAACTGATTATATTTAGAGGGAGAGTAAATGGAAAATGAATGATTTCGAGCTTAATTGTAAACGTCAGTAACACTCGGTTGATGTTTTGTTAGTTTTAATATAGATATTGTACATGTTCATGAAGGATTGAAATAATAGTTGGACTGTAAATTGATTTCGAAGATTTTAGATTTGTCAAAAATATTTTTACCTTTTTAAGATTAAATATTAGCACTCCGTACATATAAATTGGGACAGAAAATAAATAATTATTGAATCTTTTTGATCAGGTTTCAATCAGGTAATGAGTGAAATAATTAAATATGTTTAATCTAAAAATTTGAGATTTTTAGGGACACCTTTATACGTTAACTGTTTAGCAATGGACACACCCCGTGAAAACTGTCGGTAGGAATAAAACAAAAACCTCGGCTGCTATCCTATTTGATACTATTTAATGGCACGTTTAATTCAAGAACCACTTTTGATATATTATATTATTATTATTATTATTATTATTATTATTATTATTATTATTATTATATTAATTAATAATTAATACTTAAAATGATAGTTACAGACATCAAAATAGATGGATGGATGTAAGATGTCTTCTTGTCAAATAAGATCAACCATTATTTTTTTTTTATCGAGAGTTTCACAGCCAAGTAGCCAACCATCACAGTTCCAACGACCATCATTAAAACACTTTGATCAACCTCAAAGATCACCTTCCATCACCAAAAACCCATCTCAGTCACCACCATACAACCACCCTAACCATCACAATCGACCACAATTAGTTTTATGTTTTCCTGTTTTGGCCTCCATCGTGAACACCAACACCGTTGTTAACCACCTTCACTCCACCATGAACACCCTTGTTATTTTTGTTGCTATACGATGCCTACAATACTACCATCGACCACTTCATTAAATCATCATTGAACATGCTTGTTTGCTTTCGGTTGAAACCCATGAACTACCATTATCAAACCATCATACCTATTGATCAGAATACATACTGTTATCTTGTTTCCTTTCCTTGATTGAGCAACCCAACTTGCTGCTATTTCTAGCCTGGTATTCGAACACCCAAAACCACCACAAGGGCCACCACCTACTGCTGCAAATGTCTACTGTCTCTGTTCGGTTTTGACATCCAGAAAGCCCGAACAAACATACACAAAAATCTATCGATCACTACTTGTTACAACCTTCAATCCTCTATATTTTTTTATTATTGTTCCTGATCGAAGACGTACCCAAACCACCATCGTGGAACCATTACACCACTTTACCATCGAGCATGAACACCCACCACCATACTCTCTCTCTCCTCTCTCTCTCTCTCTCTCTCTCTCTCTCTCTTGTTTTTCTGTCCCAAATCATCGCGAAACCAAACCAACATCTTCTGTCTCTTTTCTGATCTAGTTGTAAACCGTAAACTCCAACAACCACTTATGTAATCGTTGCTGCTACTTTGATTATCTATTATAGCAGCCACTACAGACCATCATTAACCTATCATAAAACCACGTTCTATCCTCCCTCTTTTCTCTCTCTATCCACCCTCTTCTTCTTTCTTTTGTTGGAATCATAAAACCCATCAACCAACAAACCACCATAACCTTGCTTGAACTGTTGCTACATACTGTCTTTTTTTCCATCGGATTCAACGACACGAAGCTTGCTTCTGTCTGTTAGAGTCTAAAACACTGAAAATAATAATGAAGGATGATGATGAGTGAAGAAGATGATGTTAAACTTAAGAACGATAATGGACTGAGATGATACGATAACGATGGAAGTGATAAATGATAACGAAGGTGAGACATGATTGTGATCGAAGATACCTATTATGTTTGGAATCCAAGAAGAAACGTTGCATAGTATATTTTTTTTTGGGTAACACTACCCAGCAATTGAAACTCTACTTGATGGAGCTTAGGCCACATAATTTTTTTTGGGCCGTTATATTGTTGGGCCAAGCTTTTTATTTACTGTTGGGCTGCAGATGATGAAATTGGTGAAGAACGTGAATGATGATGATTTGAATATTAACGATAATGGTTAAATAGATTTAGGCCGTAAATCAAAATAGATATGTTAGAGCAGCTTAAATGGTTAAGGGGAAAAGTGGGTCTGCGAGAGGTCTTGGGTTCGAGTCCCGTTCGCGACAGTTTTCTTTTAAAGCTTCTTTTGAGGTAGTTTTCATATTAAAAATTATTATTATTATTATTATTATTATTATTATTATTATTATTATTATTATTATTATTATTATTATTATTATAATTATTATTATTATTATTATTATTATTATTATTATTATTATTATTATTATTATTATTATTATTATTATTATTAGTTAGTATTATTATTGTTAGGAATTTCATTAGTTTTACTATCATAATACAAAGTATTATTAATATATTAATATCATTATATAAATATTAATATCAATGTCATTGTTATTATTAGCATTAGTACTAGTACTATCATTTTTTTAAAAAAAATTTATATATATTAACAAAGGTATTTTATTTAAAATTATCGTTTTCATTACTATTATAAGTATTGTTATCATTAAAAGTATTATTATTAGTATTAACAATATTTCTACAAAAATTATTATCATTATAAGTATTATTATCATATTTATTGTTATTATCATTATTAAGTATACTTACTAATATTATTATTATAAAATAATATAACTTTTTATTTATTATCATTTATATTATGTTTTCAGATGATTTTTAGTTATATAACACTATAGTTAATACATATAACATATCTATATTAACATTTTAAAATAAATACTAATTATTTAGTTAAAGTACACAAAATAGAAATATTTAAATTACTTATTGATAAAAATATATAACTTACTAAAACAATAATTATATCACTAAGAATAAATACATATATTGGTTTGATGACGATTATGTGTGTTAATATATATATAAATGATATAGGTTCGTGAATCCGATGCCAACCCTGCATTGTTCAATGTCGTCATATGTATTTTTACTACAAAATACAGTAATTGTGAGTTTCATTTGCTCCCTTTTACTTTTATTATTTTTGGGCTAAGAATACATGAGCAATTTTTATAAATGTTTTTACGAAATAGACACAAGTAATCAAAACTACATTAAGTCTGGTAATCTAAAAATTAGGGAACATACACCCTAATTGACACGAACTCTAAAGATAGATCTATCGGGCCCAACAAGACCCATCCAAAGTACCGGATGCTTTAGTACTTCGAAATTTATATCATGTCCGAAGGAGGATCCCAGAATGATGGGGATATTCTTATATGCATATTGTGAATGTCGGTTACCAGGTGTTCAATCCATATGAATGATATTTTTTTGTCTCTATGCATGGGACGTTTATTTATGAGAAATGAAAATCTTGTGGTCTATTAAAATGATGAAAATGATTATTTGTGTTAAACTAATGAACTCACCAACCTTTTGGTTGACACTTTAAAGCATGTTTATTCTCAGGTACGAAAGAAATCTTCCGCTGTGCATTTGCTCATCTTAGAGATATTACTTGGAGTCGTTCATGACATATTTCAAAAGACGTTGCATTCGAGTCGTTGAGTTCATCAAGATTAATATTAAGTCAATTATTGTTAAATATATTATGAAATGATATGCATGCCGTCAACTTTCGATGTAATGAAAGATTGTCTTTTTCAAAAATGAATGCAATGTTTGTAAAATTTATTATATAGAGGTCAAGTACCTCACGATGTAATCAACTATTGTGAATCATTTATAATCGATACGGACTTCGTCCGGATGGATTAGGACGGGTCCTTTCAATATATATATATATATATATATATATATATATATATATATATATATATATATATATATATATATATTTATATATATATATGCCGTTATATACAGATACATGTGAGGAAATCGGTATTAATAATATAAAGGTAATTATTGATAATATTATTATTACTATTATTATTATATATCGATAATACAAATTATTAATATTATTATATCATTAAGAACACCCTTATAACAATTAGTGTTATTATTTTAGAAATTTTTATTATTAGGATAATTATTATTAATATTATTATTATGTTATAATTAATAATAATAATCAGTACTTTCATTATTTAATAAATAATAGGATTATTTTTATTAAAATTACTTTATGTAAATAAAATCGTATATATCTAAAGCTGGGAATCAGAAGCAGTTGCACATCACACTCACTTTTTCATTTCATGTCTTTAATCCTGTTCCATAAACGAATCCAATTACAGAAACACAACAAAACCTGATTAGGAATCGTACAGCTTTTAAGTTTTTTTTATTATTTTATTTATCTTTTCTGGTTTGTCTGATTGAGAAGTTCAGTAACCAAATTCATCATATAATCAGTCTAACACAGCTAATAAGTTTATCAATTAACCTACCAAAACAACTAGCAATTTAAAATTCACTATATCAGCCTTCACATTGTCGAATTTTTTTTAAAAAAAGGTGAAGAACACAAGTCATACCTCTGTTCGTTGATTTTTTTTATCTAAAGCTTCATTTTGGTATAAATTTCAAAAATTTAAAGATGTGGTATTGTTAGGAATGTTTTGCTTAAACTATCTCAAAAATTTCACAATCCAATTCTTCATATCGATCATGAATTCTTGAGTCAAACTTGATTTCTAAAAAGTCAAACCGTATGAACTTGGATTAAATTCGAATTGCCTGTTGTGATTCAAGTTCAATTGATAATTTAAAAAGATTCTATGAAGGATTTACAACATATTTCGTGTTGAAGTCGTTACCTAAACAGGTCTGGATTTCAAAATCACCATGTGAGTTCATCATCGATGGGTTTATGCTGTTACAGCATATATATATTTTTTTATTTTTATAAACTGATTCAAATACCTTCAGGCCGTTTATGTTTCAATTATAGAACGTAACCCATTTTGTAGTTGATCGTTTGGGTTGTTCTGCCTTGTAATCGATTTTGAACTTGAAGAAGGAGAAGTTGAATACACATAGAAATCAGATATATATATATATATATATATATATATATATATATATATATATATATATATATATATATATATATATATATATATATATATATATATATATATATATATATATATATAGATGTAGAATGGTTATAAATTCAGGAAATCAGGATTGGTGTAATGGTTTGGTGTTTGTTCGGGTATTCGAGAGGTCTCGGGTTCGATTCCAGTTGGTGACACATTTTTTTTTAAAAACCGATTCTTGAGGAAGTTTTCATTTTTAAGTTATTATCATTATTATTATTATCATTATTATTACTACTCTGATTATTATTATTAATATTCTTATTATAAGTATTATAATAGTTATTATTAGTATCATAATAATAAGTGTTATGACAATTTTCATTATTATTACTAAAAGTATTATTGATGTTATTATTATTAATTTATCATTTTAAGTACTACTATTATTAGTATGATTACGATTAGGATCATTGTTATTATTATTATAAAAATAATATAAGTTATTATTATTTTCCCTAATTATATATATAACCATTAGGGACAATATTATCATTAGTATTAACAAAGTAGCATTTTTATTATTATTATTATTATTATTATTATTATTATTATTATTATTATTATTATTATTATTATTATTATTATTATTATTATTATTATTATTATTATTATTATTATTATTATTATTATTATTATTATTATTATTAATATAGTATTAATATCATTATTAGGGTTATGATTATTATTATTATTATCATTAATATTTCTATCATTAAAAATTAATACTTGTATCATTTTATGAATGGTAACATTATTATTAGTATTATTACTAGTATTATAATTATTATTAGTAATACAATTATCATTATAAGTATCATAATCATTATTATTATTATCATCATTATAAGTATGATTATTTATATTATAATGAGTGTTATTAATATGTAATTACTAAAATCATTATTATAAGTATCATTAACCGAAAAATTTATATTTTTACAATTATTATTATAACTATCATTATTAATATCATTAATATAATTATTAACAATAATACCTTATTTAGTAATATTAGGTATTATGATTATTATGATTATTATCGTAGTATTACTAAAATTACTATTTTTAACAAAAAAAAACAAAAATGATATATACATATATAAAAAATATATTTAATATATATATGATAATGCTAAAAACGAACATATATTTCATAGCATTATTCCTCATGAAAGACAAGCTTTTAGTTGCAATTGTTCTATTTACAAGTGATATTCGTTTAAATAATAAAAGGTGAAGACAAAAGACAGATTCGACGAATTAAAGACGCAAACGACCAAAAAGCTCAAAAGTACAAAAGACAATCAAAGAGGTTCCAATTATTGATAAGAAACGTCTCGAAATTACAAGAGTACAAGATTCAAAACGCAAAGTACAAGATATTAAATTGTACGCAAGGACATTCGAAAATCCGGAACCGGGACCAGAGTCAACTCTCAACGCTCGACGCAACGGACTAAAAATTACAAGTCAACTATGCACATGAATATAATATAATATATAAATAATTCTTAAAAATTATATATATTATATTAATATTTAAAACCGTCGGCAGACTAAGATCCAATTTGGAGTGAGCTGGAATTTCAAACTCCGCGACTCGCGGAGTTTGAAGGCAAAAAATACCGCAAGTCGCGGAGCCCCAAATTCTGAAACTCCCTATAAAAGCAAACGAATTCTGATTGCAAAAAACATATATATCCATCCTCTCTATATCTATACGTAAATATTTATATTTATATTTTAATTTTAATTTTAATTTTAATTTTAATCCTAATAATAAAGGTATGTTAGCAAATGTTGTAAGGGTGTAAGTCGAAATTCTGTTCGTGTAACGCTACGCTATTTTTAATCATTGTAAGTTATGTTCAACCTTTTTATATTAATGTCTCATAGCTAAGTTATTATTATGCTTATTTAATCCGAAGTAATCATGATGTTGGGCTAATTACTAGAATTGGGTAATTGGGCTTTGTACCATAATTGGGGTTTGGACAAAAGAACGACACTTGTGGAAATTAGACTATGAGCTATTAATGGGCTTTATATTTGTTTAACTAAATGATAGTTTGTTAACTTTAATATAAAGATCTACAATTGGGCGTCCCTATAAATTACCATATACACTCGATCGGACACGATGGGCGGGGTATTTATATGTACGAATAATCGTTCATTTAACCGGACACGGGAATGGATTAATAGCCACTAGAATAATTAAAACAGGGATGAAATTATGTACAAGGACACTTGGTATAATTGATAACAAAATATTAAAACCTTGCGTTACACTCAGTCGACATCCTGGTGTAATTATTAAACAAAGTATTAAAATCATGTTACAGTTTAAGTCCCCAATTCGTTGGAATATTTAACTTCGGATATAAGGATAATTTGACGAGGACACTCGCACTTTATATTTATGACTGATGGACTGTTATGGACAAAAACCAGACAGACATATTAAATAATCCAGGACAAAGGACAATTAACCAATGGGCATAAAACTAAAATCAACACGTCAACCATCATGATTACAGAAGTTTAAATAAGCATAATTCTTTTATTTTATATTTAATTTCCTTTATTTTATATTTAATTGCACTTCTAATTATCGCATTTTTATTGTTATTGTATTTAATTGCACTTTTAATTATCGTACTTTTTAATTATCGCAAGTTTATTTTATCGCACTTTTATTATTCGCAATTTCATTATTGTTATTTACGTTACGCTTTAATTTAAATCTTGTATTTATTTTTAATATTTTACATTTGGTTTTAACTGTGACTAAAGTTTTAAAATCGACAAACCGGTCATTAAACGGTAAAAACCCCCTTTATAATAATAATATTACTTATATATATATATATTTGTATTTTTATAAAAGTAAACTAATATAGCGTTAAGCTTTGTTTAAAGATTTTCCCTGTGGAAAGAACCGGACTTACTAAAAACTACACTACTGTACGATTAGGTACACTGCCTATAAGTGTTGTAGCAAGGTTTAAGTATATCCATTCTATAAATAAATAAATATCTTGTGTAAAATTGTATCGTATTTAATAGTATTTCCTGCTAAAATATAATTGCTATTTTATATACACCTCGCAATAACTATCAATATAACATAACAAAAAGTAATATTTTATATAACAAAATAAATATATGAAACATATATATTATTAATATAAAAAGTATATAACTAATAAATTTATATATAATGTTCGATTACAACTATACATATTAATGAATATACAAATGATATAGGTTTGTGAATCCAAGGCCAACCATACACTTGTTCAATGACGTCATATGTATTTTTACTACGAAATACAGTAGAGTGAGTTTCATTTTACCTTTTTACCCTTTATATTTTTGGGCTTAGAATACATGCGAAATTTTTATAAATGTTTTACGAAATAGACACAAGTAATCGAAACTACATTATATGGTTGAATAATCGAAGCCGAATATGCCCCTTTTGCTTGGTAACCTAAGAATTAGTAAACCGATCTACTAATTGACGCGAATCCTAAAGATAGATCTATTGGGCCTAACGAACCCCATCCATGGTTGCGGATGCTTTAGTACTTCGATGTTGTTTTATATCATGTCCGATGGATGTCCCGGAATGATAGGGGATATTCTTATATGCATCTAGTTAATGTCGGTTAACAGGTGTTCAATCCATATGAATAATTTTTGTCTCTATGCATGGGACGTATATTTATGAGAACTGGAAATGAAATTCTTGTGGTCTATTAAAATGATGAAAATGAATGATTATGATAAACTAATGAACTCACCAACCTTTTGGTTAACACTTTAAAGTATGTTTATTCTCAGGTATGAAAGAAATCTTCTGCTGTGCATTTGCTCATATTAGAGATATTACTTGGAGTCATTCATGACATATTTCAAAAGACGTTGCATTCGAGTCGTCGAGTTCATCAAGATTATTATTAAGTCAATTATAGTTAGATATATTATGAAATGGTATGCATGCCGTCAACTATCGATGTAATGAAAGTTTGTCTTTTTAAAACGAATGCAATGTTTTTAAAATGTATCATATAGAGGTCAAGTACCTCGCGATGTAACCAAATGTTATTGTATTCGTTCTAATGGATTAGCATGGGTCTTTACAAGTATGACCAATACAATAGGAAAAATCATCCTTGTGTGAATCATCTTTACAAAAACCTTTTTTGAGAGTGGTAATCTGAGAAAATGAAGATTGATATGTGAAAATGTGAAAACAGAGATGTTTATTTTATATTTGAATAATATAGTCGTTGTAATGTCGTTAGTTGACATTAACAACCGTTATGTATATATGACCGTTGTAACGTCGTTAGTTGACGTTAATGACTGTTATGTACTCGTTGTATTAATAATAATTTTAATAAAAGAATTTTATTAGTACAAATACGATTACTATAAATACATTTAGTATAAATATGTTTAGTATAAATACGAAGATTAAGAGAATAACATATTATGCATAAATAATAAATTTTAAGAATAAAATTAGTATGCATGAAATAAATAATGATTAATTGCATAAGTAATCATAAATGTAGATAACATAAATATAAATGTTAGTGAAGTTAAGAGTTAGATTACAGAAATATAATTCAGGCGGTATAACCAACCATATATAACTTAAATAACATAAATATAAATGTTAGTGAAGTTAATAAAAGTTATATTACATAAATATAATTCAGGCGGTATAACCGACCATATATAACTTAAATAACATAAATATAAATGTTAGTGAAGTTAATTAAAGTTAGATTGCATAAATTTAATTCAGGCAGTATAACAGACCATATATAACTTAAATAACATAAATATAAATGTGAGTGAAGTTAATAAAAGCTAGATTACATAAATATAATTCAGGCGGTATAACCGATCATATATAACTTAAATAACATAAATATAAATGTTAGTGAAGTTAATAAAAGTTAGATTACATAAATATAATTCAGGAGGTATAACCGACCATATATAACTCAAATAACATAAATATAAATGTTAGTGAAGTTAATAAAAGTTAGATTACATAAATATAATTCAGGCGGTATAACCGACCATATATAACTTAAATAACATAAATATAAATGTTAGTGAAGTTAATAAAAGTTAGATTACATAAATATAATTCAGGCGGTATAACCGACCATATATAACTTAAATAACATAAATATAAATGGTAGTGAAGTTAATAAAAATTAGATTACAGAAATATAATTTTACTTATGATGATAATAATATTTACCTTACTAATAAATAATAAAAGATATCGTTAAAGAATTTCTTACCTTGATTAGTGACTTGTGCTTGCTTAGATAAACCTTGATTATACGGAGCACTTCGTGTTGATAACGTGTTGTAATTTAGTTGTTTTTAACAACATTGGTAGCCTAAACTTACTACAAAATTTTAGTAATGAAGGAGTTGAATACTAATGAGAGAAATGATTCTTGTAAATATAATGGAGGGTGCAAGTTTTTTAGGTTGCATACATGGGTATTTATAGTACAAAAAAATACTATACAAGAGGTATCCAATATTGACTATAATTTGTACAAAATTGACTATCCATTAAAGCCTAATATTATAACAACTTTTGATTAATGAAAAACAGTGTATAGGATTTAGTAATTAGGGGTTAAAAATTAGGGTTTAGATTTAGGGTTTTGAATGAGTTTTTAATACGAACGGTTTAGAGTTTAGGGTTTAGGGCTTAGGGTTTTGGGTTTTGGGTTTAGGGACTAAACCCAAAACACTAAACCCTAAACCCTATCCCATAAACCCTAAACTCTAAATATGGTTATATTAAAAATAAAAACCTCAAAACATGTTGACATACATCAAATGTAAGATAACTGCTTTTAAAACTAAAAAAAATACATCTTTTTCTGAATCTACACAATGAATACTACTCCGAAATTTTTTTATTTTTTAAATTGGAGTTGTAGAAGTAAAGATATAAAAAACAAATCACTTATCCTCAAATTAGTGCTTATCCCTTGATCACTTTCCTATATATATATATATATATATATATATATATATATATATATATATATATATATACGCGAGTTGTAAAACTCGTCCCACATTGGTAGGAGAGGAGAACAACACACCCTTTATAAGGGAGGGTGTGGATACCTCTTATGGTAGATTCGTTTTATAAAGCAAAACTGTGAGACTGTGGATGGTTGAATGATAGGTAAGTCGGAGGTCAAAGCGCAAAATATCTACTATGGGTTGCGCGGGCTGTTACATGTGGTTTCAGAGCTGGGGCCTGAATCGATCTGCACTGCAGGGACGCAGTGTCCTGAAGGGGAAAGAGTTGTAAGAAGTAACATCCTCAGATCGGACATAGATGTAAGATGACCTTTTTGCTCTTAGGCATAATTGTGTGGTTAATTTTGCTTTTATTTTAGTTGAACAGTTTATATAATTGTATTATGTAGTTAAGAGCAGTTTGTGACAAGAGTCACAGAACAGATTTGTTTATTTAATTTGGACTCCGTTAGGGCAGTCAAATTAAGTACGAAAGTTATCTGATAACTTATAAATACCCGTGTGTGATGGGGTATGTTATTTAACCTAAGTATATAAACAAGAAGTCAGCTCACTTCTTCCATTTTCTTGAAAATTCTACACACAACCCGTACCTAGCTCTTTCTCACTTGTAAACCCTAGATTTCTAATTTGTGTTCTAGAGCTCAAATCATTCATATCATCTTGTTCACTACGATTTACTGAGTCTATTGAGGTAAGAATCAAAGTGTTACAGGCTCTAATCTTTGAGAAAATGAAGATTTTGTGTTAACTTTGTTAAAAGTGCAATTTTGAGTCAAAATGGTTGATTTTGATGTTGTTTGTGTCAAAATCTTGTGGGTTTATGCTTATTGATGTTAAGTGTACTTGATTTGGTCGGTTTAGGGGTAACAAACGAGCTCTAGAGCAAGAATTGGTGATTTTAGGTTGAAACCCGTCAGCTTTCTGCTACTGCTGCTCGATGAACACAACCGTACGGTTGTAGCTTGCAACCTCACGGGTGCATGGTGCAAGCGTACAGGTGAATGTGAAACCGTACGGATGCAGTGGTGTGGTGCAGCCGGGCAGTAGGTGTGCAACCGTACAGATGGACTTGCAACCGTACGGATGCACGTGCAATCGTACGGGTGTAGATTAGAACTGTAGAGTTGTTTAATCTAGCTGTTTTCTAGCTGTTATGCTGTCCGCGTGACTTATGATAATCAGGATTTAAATTCTGAAAATTCATAAGTGTTAGGTGGAGTTTTAGTGACACTTTTGATACTAATTTACTGTACTGTGCTGTCTTATGCTAACAGACAGAAACTAACTTGGTTTGCCTTATGTTCAGATGATAAGGATAAGGAAGCCGCTCAGTGATAGATTATCTAAGCTAGCTGCTGGTATTTGGTGAGTGGGTCTATCTCCAGATAGAGTATTAAGTAGCTGACACGCTACTTGTTCAGACTCTTTACTTTTATGTTTATGCCCTGTATAAATACCATGTGTAGTTAGATATTGCCATGCTAGTTAGGACGATTGCATGACTAATTATCTGTGATCTGATGTGTGCACTATTAGTTGGACACCAACCGAGGCGGCAAGGTTGGGAACCCACCGAGGCGGCAAGGTAGGCTTTGTGTGAGGTCGACCGTGGTAGCCTGGTTGGGTCATGATGTTACTGATTGTTCAGTATAGCATAGAAGGACGCATGTGTTGCATCTGGACGGTTATGCAGTGGAATCAGTAAAGCGGACTATCAGTAGACTGTAGCCTGATCAGCTAAGTCGTGTGCTAGTACAAGCCGCCAATCCTCATATTGTTAGTTGTTGTATGATAGTTCAGGACGTTAGCATATATGTGACCCTTGCATGTTCAGTTGTTTATGCTTGGTCTGTTAGATAGTATCCATTCACTTAGCAGTTGTGCTAATTCCCCCACATTTTCACCCCTTGCAGGTTTATGTACTGCTGATTAGGATGGGTGTTGCGAACAGATTAGAAGACATGTTTGACTATTAGCTGGACTCTGATGTTTTCTAAATTAATGATGTTTTCATGTAACATCGTTGCTGTATAAAGTTGTTTTGTTAACAATGTAATGTAAACATTAACTATGGATATTTTGGTAATCAAATACTTACTTCCGCCGTGTTTAAAAAAAAATAGGGTGTTACAACTTGGTATCAGAGAGTGGTTTAGCAGCAAGTATGTGCGTGTATTTGTTCCTAAACCCTGAGTTAAGTCAAACATGTCAGTGGGATGGGAGCTAAGTGAATGTAGGATGTTTGTGTATGTTAGTGTTTAGTAAACTAACAGTTATCCACTAGGCTTTTGTGCGAGTATTTTATAGCACAGATGACAGATAACAGGGATGTGAATGCTACAAACCAGATCCACCCTGGAACCTTTAGGGCTCCAGATGTGGAGGATAAGGCAGAGGTTTACGATGCTGATTATGTGCATGAGCTTGAAAGTAACTTTAAGGAAGCTCAGGAAAAGATCGCTGAGCTTGAGTTAGCTAGAAATTCGGGTAATGAGGATACACCACCAGGTTTTGCTACTGCTCAATCACACACCGTACCACAAATACACTAGAACCAGTACCAATACCCATTACAAAACCAATTTCCTCAGCATATCATGCCTCCACAGAATTACTATCAGTATTAAAATCTCATGATGATGAACCAAGTACAGCCACCCATATATCAAAAATCATTTCCACAACATCAATTCCAACAACAATACCAACCACCAAAAAGATGCACCTTTAAATAATTCAGAGATTGTGGACCGTCTCCGTTCTTAAGAAGTTCAGACCCAGCCGTGACTCTCAATTGGTTACGGGAGATTGAGAAGGCCTTTGAGGCCTGTCAGTGTGAACTAGAACTGAAGGTGACTTATGCCAGCAGGTTATTGAAAGACATGGCTATGGTGTGGTGGGATTCTGTGATAGAAAATGTTCCTCAAGAGCAAATAAGAATGATCACTTGGGAGCAGTTTTATGGTAAGGTATGTGAGCAGTATTGCAACGTGTTTAACATGAACACAATTAAGATGGAGTTTTTAGAGATGCGGATGACACCTCAGATGACTATTGATGAGGTGATTGAGAAATACATGGATAAGTTGAGGTTTGTACAACAATGGGTGCCTGACGAACAATCAAGTATCCAACATTTTGTAAACATGATCCTGCCTGAGTACAGAACCTTTGTGAGGTCAGCGTCGATGTTATCTCAGGATTTTGTGATGGTAAAGATGGTAGAAAGTGATGTTAGAGCAGCAAGAGGTATGAATATAGGGAATGTGGTACAGCAGGGTAGTCAGGCTACCAGTCAGTCAAGTTATAAGTCTAAGAAATCATTTAGGTTTAGACCGAAGGGTAATGGTAATCAAGTAAGCTCAGGGTCTGGTTCTGGTAAGAGAGAACGGTGTAAAGGTTGTACGTCATCTGTTAGTGCACTAAATGGAGTTGTCCATCGCTGTCGAACAACCTGAGAATGGTTTAAGTCTACGTTGTACACCTAGGATGGTATTGAATTAGAAAACTCATGTTGTAGGAGCATATGTGACCAAATGTGTAATATAGGTATGTCAAACGATTGATTGATGTCACTCGTAAGGGTGATAACTGTCATCCGTATGGTTGAAAGCTCAACCGTGTGTGTGAGCTGACAGTAGATAAACACTATAAATAGAGTTTTCCTTGTTCATTGTGAGTTGAGGCTTGTATCACCAAGAACACTTGAGTGTGTGCTCCTCCTCTTCACCTTCATGGTGAGGAGAATCCATGGTGGATTGATGCTCCAAGAACCATGGAAATATCAAAGTGACTAGATTAGATTCATGTAATTGTTATAGTAATTTTTCTTCATTGTTATATCATGTAATCTTGATCTATAATCAGCTAATTATCACTGTGTTTGTTTGTGCTCATCTCATATTCATCATGTTCATCTCATTTATCACTTTTATGCTCAAATTGCTAATCGAATTCTTGTTCCCTGATCTAAAGATCCTAGCAAGTGATGCAAAGGATTCAACAAATGGTACCAGAGTGTTGGTTGAGATTTCAACATCATCCTAGTGATTTTTGGTGATTAAGAGACTATTATTTTGGGTTTTTGAGTTTAGAGAGTCTTGGATCAAAAAGTTATCATCTTTACGTTTGTAATAGTGATTAGAAAGTGTGTTTATGTTAGTTTAGTGCTAATGCAGCTTGTGGATGAAGAAATTGTTGTTTAACATCATTTTCTAGTGTTTTAGAGTGATTAAGTGTATACAGCTCTTCACACGAGTGGGTAATGTGAAGAACATTCACTCGCACGTCTGAGCTCACTCGTGAACTCATCCGCATGGTTTAGCATAACCTTGTTTAGGTTAAGTGACTACAGTCTGATCACATGAGTGATCACATGGTTGACTGTTGACATGTATGACTGATCACACGGTTGATCATTACTCGTACGTTTGAGGTTTAGTGTCTTGTTCTTTTGGTTGTTAAGGCGACATGTACAACTTAGTTAGTGACACGTACGTTTGAGGTAGATTTCTTAGTGACTCGTACGACTGAGCTTACTGAACCGCATGGTTTACCTGTTTGGTAAATTTTTGTTAAAATGTATAATTCAAATGACTACGCATTAGCTGCACCGCTAGTTTAGAGTATCACAAGTATGACTCAACGATTACTCCCTGCTGAAAGTGAATCTGGGAGTGTAAAAATGTCCAAGATTAATGAATATGGCTAACTACTCTACATGGAAGTCTAGATTTAAGATTTGGTCCGATGGTCAAGATACGAAACTGTGGAAGTATATTGAATCAGAATTTCAATGGCCACGTTCACCTGTTACAAATGAGTTATATACTCTGCATAATATGCCTTCGAAAGAACGTGAAGAGTATAATTTGGAGAAGAAGATGTACTGTAACTTGACAAGTGCTCTTGATGGTTCAATTTTCCATCAGTTTCTCTGTCATGATAATTCATTCAAGATTTGGGAAGCACTTCGTACATTGAATGAAGGAAATACAGCTTACAGAGCTCGAAAGGGTCTAGAGTTGAAAGCTGAGTTTGATCGCTTTCACTGGCAAGTTGGGGAATCTATTACAGATTTGGTTGAAAGATACTGTCATTTGCTAGCTGGATTGCATAAGCATGACATGACGATTGAAGAGAAAGATAAAGTAGTATGCTTAGCTGGAGCACTTCCATTGGAATGGAATGGATTTGTATTAACTATGAAAACTAGTGCGGAACTAGCTACTGCTACAGTGAACTCGTTTATTGCAAGACTTCAAGAAGAGGAATTAGAGCTATTGAACAAGATGAAGAAGTCTAAGCAAATTCAAGAAACCAAAATGTATTATCCAATGGGATATACACCCACTAAATCTGCTCATGCTCCGCTTCAGACTGCCTTTGCAACAAACAATCAAAACATGTATGGTTTGAATGTTACAACTTCGAGTACTCAACAATCTTCCTATCCGTCACAAGTTTTACCATGTTCACTCAACAATCAATCATAGCCTACTTCAAATACAAAGTTATCTACACCGTCTGCTACAGAAGTTTTATCTGCACTCACGATTGAGAACATAAGAAAAGTGGGAAAAAAGAAGATTAATGAAGACATGGCTCTATTGTCTAATCTTGTGAATTCTTATGATAATTATCTTGATGGTCGTGTGGGTAATATTCATCTAACAACAGAAGATTATCAACAACTTGATAAGGATGAAGCAGAAAAGATAGATATAATGTAGGGTATGGCAAATCTTATAAGAAGAGCTAGAGATTATGAAGAGAGAAGTGGGAAACCAATCAGTCTGACTAAGAATACAAAACTGGGTTTTAATATGAATACTGTTACTTGTTACAACTGTGGAGAGTTAGGTCATTTTTCAAGATAGTGTACTAAACAGAAGAAGCAGGGTAATCACAATCCTTTCAGGAATCAGAACTATAATCGTAGTAGTTCCCAAAGTCAATCAACAAAGCGTGAGATCTACATCACAAACAAGGGAAGTGATGTGGAAACAACTGAAAGTCCTAACAAAGCTCTAGTTTTCATTCATGGAGACGATGATGATTGGTCAATTAAATTGAATGTGAATGAACAACAACCTAAAGCCAACATGGCAAAGATCACCGAAGTTTAAACAAACTGTGTTTCTGATCAAAATATAATTGAGAAGTTAACTGCTCGCGCTGAAAGAGCGGAAGAATTATCTCGAACCATTAGAAAAGATAAGATTCAGAAAAGGGTGAAGGATAAATTCAAGAAAGCACGTGATTTTGTTCCTCGAACACCTGAATCAGGAAGCGTTTCACCTACTTCATCAGAAGACTACTTCTTGAACAGTTGGAAAACTACTTATGGTGATACCTCAGTTTTTGTAAATAGTAATCTAGAGAACGATCAAACAGGAGAAACATTGTTTGATGCTAATAGAGAACTTGATGAATGGGGTAGAATGATTGCTGCAGAGCTGGAGATGTTAGTTCTTATGGGTGAAGGTTCAGATCTTGAAAATCTGAGTTTAGAAGTTGATGAACCAGATACTGTAGTGACCCGAACTTTTCCATGTTTATATATATTAAATGAAATTGATATTTATATGATTAAGTGTTTCCAACATGTTAAGCAATCAAACTTGTTAAGACTTGATTAATTGAAATAGGTTTTATATAGACAATTGACCACCCAAGTTGACCGGTGATTCACGAACGTTAAAACTTGTAAAAACTATATAATGTCATATATATATATATATATATATATATATATATATATATATATATATATATATATATATATATATATATATATATATATATATATATATATATATATATATATATAGTTAACATGGTATTATGATAAGTAAACATATCATTAAGTATATTAACAATGAACTACATATGTAAAAACAAGACTACTAACTTAATGATTTCGAAACGAGACATATATGTAACAATTATCATTGTAACGACATTTAATTGTATATATATATATATATATATATATATATATATATATATATATATATATATCATATTATGATATATTAATATATCGTAATATCATGATTATATAATAATTTGACATCTCATTTGATATAATAAACAATGGGTTAACAACACTTAACAGGATCGTTAACCAAAAGGCTTCAAAACAACATTTACATGTAACGACTAACGATGACTTAACGACTCAGTTAAAATGTATATACATGTAGTGTTTTAATATGTATTTATACACTTTTGAAAGACTTAAAGACACTTATCAAAATACTTCTACTTAACAAAAATGCTTACAATTACATCCTCATTCAGTTTCATCAACAATTCTACTCGTATGCACCCGTATTCGTACTCGTACAATACATAGCTTTTAGATGTATGTACTATTGGTATATACACTCCAATGATCAGCTCTTAGCAGCCCATGTGAGTCACCTAACACATGTGGGAACCATCATTTGGCAACTAGCATGAAATATCTCATAAAATTACAAAAATATTAGTAATCATTCATGACTTATTCACATGTAAACAAAATTACACATCCTTTATATCTAATCCATATACCAAAGACCAAAAACACCTACAAACACTTTCATTCATCAATTTTCTTCATCTAATTGATCTCTCTCAAGTTCTATCTTCAAGTTCTAAGTGCTCTTCATAAATTCCATAAGTTCTAGTTTCATAAAATCAAGAATACTTTCAAGTTTGCAAGTTTACTTCCAAGCTTTCTAATCCAAACCAAATAATCATCCAAGATCAAGAAACCTTTGTTATTTACAGTAGGTTATCTTTCTAAATCAAGGTAATACTCATATTTAAACTTTAGTTCAATTTCTATAACTATAACAATCTTATTTCGAGTAGAAATCTTACTTGAATTTGTTTTCGTGTCATGATTCTACTTCAAGAACTTTCAAGCCATCCAAGGATCCTTTGAAGCTAGATCCATTTTTCTATTTTCCAGTAGGTTTATCCAGAAAACTTGAGGTAGTAATGATGTTCATAACATCATTCGATTCTTACATGTAAAGCTATCTTATTCGGAGGTTTAAACTTGTAATCACTAGAACATAGTTTAGTTAATTCTAAACTTGTTCGCAAACAAAAGTTAATCCATCTAACTAGACTTTTAAAATCAACTAAACACATGTTCTATGTGTATATGATATGCTAACTTAATGATTTAAAACCTAAAAACATGAAAAACACCGTAAAACTGGATATACGCCGTCGTAGTAACACCGCGGGCTGTTTTGGGTTAGTTAATTAAAAACTATGATAAACTTTGATTTAAAAGTTGTTCTTCTGAGAAAATGATTTTTCTTATGAACATGAAACTATATCCAAAAATCATGATTAAACTCAAAGTGGAAGTATGTTTTCCAAAATGGTCATCTAGACGTCGTTCTTTATACTGAAATGACTACCTTAAAAAAATGACTTTTAACCTGTATTTCCGACTATAAACTTATACTTTTTCTATATAGATTCATAAACTTAAGTTCAATATGAAACCATAGCAATTGGATTCACTCAAAATGGATTTAAAACGAAGAAGTTATGGGTAAAACAAGATTGGATATTTTTACTTGTTGTAGCTACGTGAAAATTGGTAACAAATCTATACAAATCATATCCTAGCTAACTTATATTGTATTATACATGTATTCTAATATATTATGTAATCTTGGGATACCATAGACACGTATGCAAATGTTTTGACATATCATATCGACCCATCTATATATATTATTTGGAATAACCATAGACACTCTATATGCAGTAATGTTGGAGTTAGCTATACAGGGTTGAGGTTGATTCCAAAAATATATATACTTTAAGTTGTGATCTAGCCTGAGACGTGTATACACTGGGTCGTGGATTGGGTCAAGATAATATATATCAATTTATTTCTGTACATCTAACTATGGACAGCTAGTTGTAGGTTACTAACGAGGACAGCTGACTGAAAATATTTAAAACATTAAAACGTATTAAAAAATGTTGTAAATATATTTTGAACATACTTTGATATATATGTACATATTTTTTATAGGTTCGTGAATCGACCAGTGGCCAAGTCTTACTTCCCGACGAAGTAAAAATCTGTGAAAGTGAGTTATAGTCCCACTTTTAAAATCTATTATTTTGGGATGAGAATACATGCAGTTTTATAAATGTTTTACAAAATAGACACAAGTGATCAAAATTACATTCTATGGTTGGATTATTAAACCGAATATCGCCCTTCAAGTCTGGTAGCCTAAGAATTAGGAAAATGGCCCCTAATTGACGCGAATCATAAAGATAGATCTATTGGGCTTAACAACCCCCATTCAAGTTATGGATGGTTTAGTACTTCGAGATTATTATACAGACGAGAGGTTCTGTTTTGGGGATATTCTATGCATTAAGTTAACGTCGGTTACCAGGTGTTCAACATATGAATGATTTTTATCTCTATGCAGTTTGCTAAATGCCTGATAAGAGATGTGCTATAAAAATGAAATCTTATGGTCTATTATTATGATTTAATAATATGTAGGTTAAACCTATAACTCACCAACAATTTTGTTGACATTTTAAGCATGTTTATTCTCAGGTGATTATTAAGAGCTTCCGCTGTTACATACTAAATTAAGGACAAGATTTGAAGTCTATGCTTGTATAATATTGTTTAAAAACTGCATTCGAAGACTTATGTTGATGTGTAATATTATTGTAAACCATTATGTAATGGTCGTGTGAAAAATGCTATATTTTAGATTATCATTATTTGATAATCGTCGTAATAATTTAAAGGTTATGGTTTGTTTTAAAATCGAATGCAGTCTTTGAAAAATGTCTCATATAGAGGTCAAAACCTCGCGACGAAATCAATTAATATGGAACGTTTATAATCAATATGAACGGGACATTTCAGATATGAGGTCAGATTCAGAAGCAGAAAGTACAGAAGATCAAACTGATTTTGAAGCGTTGAACGAGCAAGCAGTGAACTTACATAGAAAGTGCTTATCAGAAATTGATCATGAAAAAGTGTCTGGGTTGACAAGAGCGAAAGATATTTGGGATAAACTTGAAGAGATTCATTTGGGATAGGGTTTTGCGAATGATGATACATCAGTGTTCCTTACAGACTCTTCAGAATCAGAAGATGAGTTCGCTGATGGGAAGAGACAAATTATTTTGCTTTTATGGCTGATACTTCCTCATCAAATAGTGCTCAACAGGTATCTTATAATTCATGCTCTAATTCAAACAATGAATGTGCTAAATGTGCTGAATATAAAGTAACTGCAGACAATTTGAACAAAAATTATGATGAGACGCGAGACAAATATCATGCCAACCATGTAACCAAAAAGATTGAAAATGATTTAAAGACGAAATTAAAGTTTATAAAAAACAGATTCATGATCTTAAATGTTACAACTTTGATATAAATCAAGCTTTAATCAAACGTGTTGACACAATCAATGAATTAAAGAAGGAAAATGAGTGTGTTAAAGCTGATTTAGAAGCAATATCAATCAAAATAAAATGTTGGGCAAGTGCATCACAATAGAATGCACCGATGGTCAAAATCAATGTGCATCACAATAGAATGCACCGATGGTTAAAATCAATGATCCAAAAGGTAAAGGCATTGGATATAAGTCCGCATCTCCTCCTTTTCAAAACAAATACGTTAATACTAATTTAGTTGATGGCCAACCAGAATACTGTGTCCCTCCTAGCTATGAAGACTATGTTGAAAAGAACAAGAATTCTAACTCAGCTGAGAACATGACTTCAGATGAAACTGCTGAAGGTGCTTTAGATCATGAGGAAGATAAGAAAAACGGTCTAGGATATAATACTGAGAGAAGAAGGGTGATAACACCAAGAGGTCCAGTACCAAAAGGTCCTGTTAAAATTTTGAAGAATCCTAGATTTGCTAATAGATTTGTTCCTCCTGTTACCCCTAAGTCTGTTCCAAGAGAGAAATCAAATGATTCTCCTGTGTTTGTAAGAGCACAAGGCCCCTCATCTTCAAACTATAATAATATGTATCAATTTAGAGGACATAGGGAGTTTCGTCAATGTTTTAATTGTGCTGTTTTTGAAGACATTGCTGCTTATTGTCCTAGAAGATTTCGTTCACCTAGACATAAGATTGACCTGACACATGATGATTTTAGATCATCTAATGCTCATAGAACTGGTTCACCTGTAATTGATGAAATTCGTGATAAAAGGTTTAAGACAAATGTTGTCTTTGGAGATTCTAAGAGAAAGAATTTTCAATAGGTCAGTTTAACCTGTGAAGGGTAAAATTCCAAAAAGAAGTTTCGAGGCAAATGTTGTCGAGTCTAGTGATCAAGAAAGACCTTTTGAACTAAAGATGAGGTCACCCTCACAGAAAGCAAGTCGTAGAAAATAATTTTCACGAATCAGACCACGGATGAATCACTCAGATTTAGAGAGGAATGTCAGACGCCAAAAGCATGACACCTTTCCTTCCAAATTTACTAAGTTTATAGTCTCAAATTATGAGATTCCTCCTGACTCAAACGGAAAATGAATGGAATTTCAAGTTATGGCTGTTAATGGACAACCTACTGCTGTTTGAGTGTGGGTTCCAATTATCAATTAACTTCTTAATGTGATAGGCAGGGAACAAGGGTACCTACAAATAACACCTGGATAGTAGATAGCGGTGCTTCGAGGCATATTGTAGTGACCCGAACTTTTCCATGTTTATATATATATATATATATATATATATATATATATATATATATATATATATATATATATATATATATATATATATATATATATATATATATAATGATATTGATATTTATATGATTAAATATTTCCAACATGTTAAGCAATCAAACTTGTTAAGACTTAATTAATTGAAATAGGTTTCATATAGACAATTGACCACCTAAATTGACCGGCGATTCACGAACATTACAAATTCGTAAAAACTACATGATGTTATATATATAGACATATATATGGTTAACATGAGATTATGATAAGTAAGTATCTCACTAAGTATATTAACAATGAGTGTTATACATAAAAATGAGTTAATTGAATTAAGAAACTCGAAACGATATATATAACGATTATCGTTATAACAACGTGTTACTAAATACATATGAATCATATTAAGATATTGATACAATATATTTAAACATGATAAATGATAAGTAAACATATCATTAAGTTTATTAACAACGAACTACATATGTAAAAACAAGACTACTAATTTAAGGATTTCGAAACGAGACATATATGTAACGATTATCATTGTAACGACATATAAATGTATATATATCATATTAAGATATATTAATACATCATATTATCATGATAATGTAATAATTTAACATCTCATTAGATATAATAAACAATGGGTTAACAACATTTAACAAGACCGTTAACTTAAAGGTTTCAAAACAACACTTACATATAACGACTAACGATGACTTAACGACTCAGTTAAAATGTATATACATGTAGTGTTTTAATATGTATTCATACACTTTTTAAAGACTTCAAGACACTTATCAAAGTACTTCTACTTAATAAAAATGCTTACAATTACATCCTCGTTCATTTTCATCAACAATTCTACTCGTATGCAAACGTATTCGTACTCGTACAATACCCAGCTCCTAGACGTATATACTATTGGTATATATATATAATAATTTAGCACTTAGAAGCCCTTGTGAGTCACCTAACACATGTGAGAACCATCATTTGGCAACTAGCATGAAATATCTAACAAAACAACAAAGTAGTGGAGCCTATAATTGACTCCATTTTCACGCCTCATTTCACCAACTACAAACACACTTTAATTTCCATTTTTATGCATCAAATTACTCTCTCTCAATTACTCTCTTAGTGTTCTAAGTGTTCTTCATCATTTCCTTCATAATATAGCTCAATCTAGGTAACCCAGATCAACATACAAAACAACTCCTCAAGAAAACATCAAGAACACTTTCAAGTTTGCTAGCTTACTTTCAATCTTGCAAATCCATTTTAAGTAATCATACAACCTCAAGAAATCTTTCTTATTTACAGTAAGATATCTCTCTAATTCAAGGTAATACTCATACTTAAACTTTGATTCAATTTCTATAACTATAACAATCTTATTTTAAGTGGAAATCTTACTTGAACTTGTTTTCGTGTCATGATTCTACTTCAAGAACTTTCAAGCCATCCAAGGATCCTTTGAAGCTAGATCTATTTTTATCATTTCCAGTAGGTTTATCCACAAAACTTGAGGTAGTAATGATGTTCATAATATCATTCAAATCATATATATAAAACTCTCTTATTCGAAGGTTTGAACTTGTAATCACTAGAACATAGTTTAGTTAATTCTAAACTTGTTCGCAAACAAAATTTAATCCATATAACTTGACTTTTAAACTCAACTATACACATGTTCTATATCTATATGATATGATAACTTAATGATTTAAAACCGTAAAACACAAAAAACACCGTAAAATCGGATATACGCCGTCGTAGTAACACCGCGGGCTGTTTTGGGTGAGTTAATTAAAAACTATGATAAATTTTGATTTAAAAGTTGTCCTTTTGGGAAAATGATTTTTCTTATGAACATGAAACTATATCTAAAAATCATGGTTAAACTCAAAGTAGAAGTATGTTTTTCAAAATGGTCATCAAGACGTCATTCTTTCGACTAAAATGACTACCTCTTATAATATTGACTTGTAACCTGTATTTCCGACTATAAACTTATACTTTTTCTATTTAGATTCATAAACTTAAGTTCAATATGAAACCATAGCAACTTGAATCACTCAAAACGGATTTAAAATGAAGAAGTTATGGGTAAAACAAGATTGGATAATTTTGCTTGTTGTAGCTACGTGAAAATTGGTAAAAAAATCTATATTAATCATATCCTAGCTAACTTATATTGTATTATACATGTATTCTAACATATATTATGTAATCTTTGGATACCATAAACATGAATACAATATTTTGACATATCATATCGACCCATCTATATATATATATATATTTCGGAACAACCTTAGACACTCTATATGCAGTAATGATTGAGTTAGCTATACAGGGTTGAGGTTGATTCCAAAATAATATATATACTTTGAGTTGTGATCAAGTATGAGACTTGTAGACACTGGGTCATGGATTGATCCGAGATATCATATATTGCTTTATTTATGTACATCTAACTGTGGACAACTAGTTGTAGGTTACTAACGAGGACTGCTGACTTAACAAACTCAAATCTTTAAAATGTAATAAAAATGTTGTAAATATATTTTGAACATACTTTGATATATATGTACATATTCGTTATAGGTTCGTGAATCAACCAGTGGCCAAGTCTTACCTCCCGACCAAGTAAAAAATCTGTAAAAGTGAGTTATAGTCCCACTTTTAAAAATTTAATATTTTTGGGATGAGAATACAAGCAGTTTTATAAATGCTTTACGAAATAGACACAAGAAATCAAAACTACATTATATGGGTGAATGATCGAAGCCGAATATGTCCCTTTTTGCTTGGTAGCCTAAGAATTAGGGAACATCACGAATTTTTGAGAATTAGTGCACCCCTAATTGACACGAATCCTAAAGATAGATCTATTGGGCCTAACAAACCGCATCCAAAGTACCAGATGCTTTAGTACTTCGAGTTTTTATATTATGTCCAACGGATGTCCCGGAATGATGGGGAGATTCTTATATGCATCTTATTAATGTCGGTTACCAGGTGTTCACCATATGAATGATTTTTATCTCTATATAGAGGCAAAACCTCGCAACGAAATCAATTAATATGGAACGTTTATAATCAATATGAACGGGACATTTCACATATGACAGGACATCTATCTCTGCTCTTGAGTGTTCATCCTATTAAGGGAGGTTATGTTGCTTTTGCTGGAGATAAGGGTGGTCACATTATAGCTCAGGGTTTGTTGAGAAATGAGAAAGTCAGCTTTAATAAAGTGAATTATTGTAAAGATCTTGCTAACAATTTGTTATCGGTTTCGCAGATCTGTGAAAAATCCTTCAAAGTTTCCTTTGATGATGAATATAGCTACATTTTGAAACCAGAATTTGTGATTCCACCCAATATGATTTTAATGAAGGCTCCAAGACAAGCTGATTTGTATATGCTGGATATGAATGTTGATACTTCAACTATTGAATATCATCAAGCTTTTGTTTCTAAAGTAACTGAACAAGAGTTTATCATATGGCACAAAGGCATGGGTCATTTAAGTTTTCGAAAAATGAATCATCTTATTCACAATAACCTTGTGGAAGGTGTTGATCTTCGATTTTTTCAGATTCCAGGAACATGTGTTATGTGTAAGAAGGTAAAGCAGAGCAAGAAAGCTCATAAGTTGGTTAAGTACAATCCAATCTCTGCTCCACTTGAGTTGTTACATATGGATCTTTTCGGTCCAATCCGTTTTGAAAGCATTGATGGAAGTAAGTACTGTCTGGTTATAACTGATGATTATTCAAGATTTTCTTGGGTGACGTTCTTGAAAGAAAAGTCTGAGACTTTTGAGAATTTGAAAGTGCTACTCAATAGATTAGAAACAGGTTTTAATCTCAAAGTGAGAAAGATTCATTGCGACAACGGCACAGAATTTAAGTATCAGTATCTTGCAGGTTTCTGTATTGAAAAGGGTATCAATATGCAGTTCAGTTCTGCATATGCTCCTCAAATGAATGGTGTTACAGAAAGAAAGAATAGGGTTTTGATTGAGACAAGTAGAACTATGCTAGCTGACTCATCTCTTCCTGTTCATTTTTGAGGAGAAGCTGTTGCAAATGCTTGTTACACAATGAATCGGGTTCGAACTGTTAAGCGATTGGGTAAAACTTGTTATGAACTATTACATGGGAGAAAACCTACACTAAAGCATCTAGAACCATTTGGGGCACCATGTACCACCTTGAAGAGAAAACCAGGTAGTAAGTTTGATGCTAAGGTAGTTACCGGCGTATTTCTAGGGTATAGTTCTCCTAACAAGCGAGTCTTCAACAATAAAACCAGATGTGTGGAAGAATGGTCTGAAGTTGATGGTCAGAGAAATCAACAGAAAACTACTCCTAAGAACCATCCTTGGATTTATAACTACGATGAGCTGATTGACTCATTTAATCTTGCTCCGGATCATGTGGAGAATGAAGTGCAATTACAAATGCTGTTTGATTTACAGAATGTGCAAGAAGTGTCTGCACCTATTAAAGCTCCTGATATGACGCCATCTGTTGTTGAACCAGTTCAAGAATCTGATCAAGATCCCATTTATGATACCTACGGATCTGATATTTCAAGTGAAAGTTCAGAGAATCCTAAAGATATGAATTATTCTACGAATCTACATCACAATATACCTGTTCCTGCACAACCAGTTCCCAGAACTACAGCTGCTCATCCTAGAGAGAATATTATTGGCGATCCTAATGCGTGTGTTCGAACAAGAAGACAAGTTCAGTTTGATGGTCAAGTTGATACTCATATAACAGCTGCTGCTGCATTCTTTGAGTATGCATGTCATATTTCCAATATTAAGCCTAAGACAACAAAAGAAGCTTTGAAGCATGTTGACTGGGTAATGGCCATGCAAGAAGAGATTCAACAATTTCATCGGTTAGACGTTTGGAAGTTGGTAACGAAGCCGAATGGTGTTAAAGTCATTGATCCTAAATGGGTTTGGAAGAATAAGTATGACGAAGATGGCAATGTTATCCGTAACAAAGCTAGGTTGCAAAATCAACAACAAATCTACATCAGGAGGATGTCAATTTCTTGGTGAAAGGCTGGTGACTTGGCAGTGCAAAAAGTAAACTGCTGTCGCACTTTCAACATGTGAAGCTGAATACATAGCTGCTGCTAGCTGTTGCTCGCAAGCTGTCTGGATTCAACAGCAACTTCACGATTATGGGCTAAGAATCTCTCTCTCTCTCTCTCTCGTCTATTTATTGATAATACTGCTGCTATAGCTGTCACTAAGAATCCTGTTCAACACTCTAAGACAAAGAATATAGGAGTTAAGTATCATTTTATTCGTGATTGTCATGAGAAAAGGATCATAGAGGTTAAGAGAATAGGCACTAAGGATCAAAGGGCTGACCTGTACACTAAGGCTTTTGATAAACCTAGTTTCTTGCTCCAATTAGAGATGAATGGCATTGTTGATTGAGACAAAGTGATTTTGCATGTAGCCTACATGACTTTTAGATAATTAGTTTATGCTTTTCTGTACTGCATATTATCAAAGCTGTCTGCATAACTCTGCATAAGTTACTTAATTATTGCATGCTAGTCTTTAGATATTTTCTGCTTTAAATTTTGTTTAAAATGCTAAAAGACAAAAATATTTATGTTTTTAGTATTTTAGGGGAGTAAATGTTCCAACAGAAATACCTAAAAAGTGAAAAATTGCCTCATCAGAAAACCTTAAAAAGTTGAAAAATTCGAAAAAGAGTTGTGCTGGTTATGTTATTGTTGGAGATGAAGAATTTACTGTACTGAGAATTGATATAATTGATTAGTAAAGACCGATTTGAACGTTTATGTTTATCTGTTGTGTGATGTACTGATAGACATGACTTACGAATTCTTGGCATTAGACAATCATACTAAGAATAACTATCATCTAAGAATCAAAAATCATTAGAAAAGGTTGGTGTTGGATTAAGGGGTTGAGAATAATCTGTTTGGCTAGTGCATACCACGTTGTCACGGGCCTAAGACTTAATAATCGAAACTAAACTCCAAAAATACAAAGAAAATTAGTTTATGTCGAAGTAAGTGTCCCTTCTCACTTAAATTTGAAAAGCATGATTCTTTATTGCGGACCATTCAAGCATTTAAGAGAGAACACCTTCGAGTGATCTGAGCACACAACAAAGAAACATGAGTTAATGCATAAAAATGGAAAATCCATTCATGATGGCGTTCAAAATCAATATATCAAAAGACAATGATATGCTGAAAAAGTAAAGTATCAAAAGAAAATCACTGTCAATAATAATTGGCATATCAAAATGACAAAGTGATTAGCTTAGATTCATATATTGTTATTGTATTTGTTTATCTTGATCATTACATGTAATCTTGGTTATTATAAGCTGATAACTATTACTTTGTTCATGTGTTTATCATTGTTCATCTCAAATTCATCATTGAAAGGACCCGTCCTAATCCATCCGGACTAAGTCCATATCGATTATAAACGATTCACAACAGTTGATTACATCGCGAGGTACCTGACCTCTATATGATACATTTTACAAACATTGCATTCGTTTTTGAAAAAGACAAACTTTCATTACATCGAAAGTTGACGACATGCATACCATTTCATAATATATTCAAATTATAAATGACTTGATAATAATCTTGATGAACTTAACGACTCGAATGCAACGTCTTTTGAAATATGTCATGAATGACTCCAAGTAATGTCGCTAAAATGAGCAAATGTACAGCGGAAGATTTCTTTCGTACCTGAGAATAAACATGCTTTAAAGTGTCAACCAAAAGGTTGGTGAGTTCATTAGTTTAACATAAATAATCATTTCATAATTTTAATAGACCACAAGATTTCATATTTCCATTTCTCATAAACATACGTCCCATGCATAGAGACAAAATATCATTCATATGGATTGAACACCTGGTAACCGACATTCATAATATGCATATAAGAATATCCCCATCATTCCGGGATCCTCCATCGGACATGATATAAATTTAGAAGTACTAAAGCATCCGGTACTTTGGATGGGGCTTGTTGGGCCCGATAGATCTATCTTTAGGATTCGCGTCAATTAGGGTGTCTGTTCCCTAATTCTTAGATTACCAGACTTAATAAAAAGGGGCATATTCGATTTCGATAATTCACCCATATAATGTAGTTTCGATTACTTGTGTCTATTTCGTAAAACATTTATAAAAATTGCGCATGTATTCTCAGCCCAAAAATATAAAGGGTAAAAAGGGATTAAATGAAACTCACGCATATAAATATTATAAAACAGTTAATAAAACATTTGCATGTATTCTCAGCCCAAAAATGTAAAGAGTAAAAGGGGCAAATGAAACAAACCTATTGTATTTTGTAGTAAAAATACATATAACGATATTAAAAAATGTTGGGTTGGCCTCGGATTCACGAACCTATATCATTCATTTATATATTAAAACGTATACTGGAAGTCACATAATTTCATTTATTAATACATGTTATTTATGTAATTATGGTTATATAAGATTTATACTAAATTTTTGTTTAAAGTCATATATTTATATTATACCTTAAATTATGAGTTATATATATATATATATATATATATATATATATATATATATATATATATATATATATATATATATATATATATATATATATATATATATATATATATATATGTATATATATATATATATCTAAAATGATTATTGTAGTTATATTAGTATCTATATATATTTAGTATTATATTAAAAATACTTAATTTGTAATATGTAACTATATATAAAGTGATAATACTAATTTTTTTAATAAAATGATAGATAAAAAAAATATTAATATTTTAGTACTAAAGATAGTAATAATAATAATACTTATGATAATAATAACTATACAAATAATACTTGTACTACTAATGATAATGAGTTTAATAATAACATCACTAATAATCATATTAATAATTTTTAATGACAATACTAGTAACGATAATAATATTAGCGATAATAATAATTATTTTATAAATCTTAGTATAGAATAATAAATGCTAATTACTAATAATAGCAAATAATAATAATAATAATGATATTTAGTGATAATACTAGTAATAACCATAATCAATAACAATAATAATATCAATAATCAATAATAATAATAATAATAATAATAATAATAATAATAATAATAATAATAATAATAATAATAATAATAATAATAATAATAATAATAATAATAATAATTATAATTATAATAATAATAATAATAATAATAATAATAATAATAATAATAATAATAATAATAATAATAATAATAATAATAATAATAATAATAATAATAATAATAAAGGAAATGATAATAAAAAAAAAGAACTACCTTTAATGAAAAGGCTGTCTAAAAAAAATATGCTCCATTAGGGACTCGAACCCCCGACCACTCGAATACCCGAGAACACTCCTGACCATCTGGGCTATGCCCATTTTCTGATTTAAAACAGACCCCATTTATATTTAACCCGACCTATTTCCTGGCTCTTTCTTCTTCTTCAGTTCAAAGTCGACCAGAGTAAATCATACTAGCAAATTTAATTCTTTGTTTTAATGCTTTCAATATGAAACAGAAACAGCAACAACCATGACGTGGTTGGATTAAATTTTCCAACAGAAAAATAAAAAAAAGAAACAGCAACAGATATGAAAAAAAAACACGTTGCATCTGTTTTGAAACCAAAAATCAAATTCGTATATAGGGACTGTTACAGACCACGATCACAACACAAAATATGTTTCAAATCCCTCCTAGAAACTATCTGACTCCTCAATTAATCTTAAAACATAACATAATTATCGAATTCGATTAAAGAACCATCTGTTGACTTTTTGACAATTAAGTTTGACTTCCAAATTTGAATCTGTTAAGATGAATTGGAGCTTGTGGTTTTGTGAGAAGTTTAAGTAAAAGATTACTGACATATCCACATTAACAGAATTTGAAATTGATTGCATAATCGAAAATAAAAAAAAACGAACCAAAACAGAACACGACCTGTGTTCTTGCATTTTATATATATATTTTTTTAATTTAACATATAAAAGCTGATATACTTTATAATTGATGGTGAGTATGTACAGGTGATTGAATGTGTCAATAACCGTGAATAACTCGCTTGTTATATAAAAATTTTTGAGTCGACAGGTTCATTTATCAGGAAAATAAAATAAATAAATAAATAAATGAAATAAAGGTGAGAAAACAATTGCTAACTGATTTTGGATTATGTTGTTGTATGATTCCTGGTTCATACAGAGATTGATAATTTGAGAATCATTTAACTACAGTCTCGATTGAGACTTCAAACAGAAAAGGGATCCTATATAATTTTGTTTATATTACATATTAATATTAAGAATTTGTAAATGTAATTAAATATATTAATAATAATAATATTATTAGTTTCATTGAAAAATAATAATAATTGATAATAGAGAATAATAATAATATTACTAATCAAAATTAATACTAATATTAATAATAGAAATAATAATACAGATAATAATATCACTATTACTAATATTAATGATAATAAATAATGACAATTATAATAACTATAAAAATGGTGATGATCATATTATTAATGATAATAATGAAAAATATGATTTCTTTTTTGGTAGTACTTAATAATAATACAAATATTAGTACTGATATTAATATCAATACTAGTGATGAGGGTAATGCTACTAATGTTGATACAATAAATTATGTTTATCAATTCTCATGTTTTTATCTTATGTATTATTATATTATGTGATGACTTTTACTGAGTAGATAATATTCATAAATTTTATATATATATATATTTGTAACACTTGTTCGTGAATCATCGGGCATGGTCAAAGGTTAATTGATTACATGAATATAGATTTCAAAGTTTTCGAGACTCAATATTACAGACTTTGCTTATCGTATCGAAATCATATAAAGATTAAGTTTAAATTTAGTCGGAAATTCCCGGGTCATCACAGTACCTACCCGTTAAAGAAATTTCGTCCCGAAATTTGAGTAAGGTGGTCATGGCTAACAATAAAAATGTTTTCATGACGAATATGAGTTGATAACTAGAGTTTTATCATCGCTAAGTAACTAAATAGAATAATTAAATTACTCGGAGCGTATGAAAGAAGCTATCGCAAAAGATTTGAATAGAGATTCGCCTTAGCTTTTGACGTAATCAGGGTTGAATTTAGAAAATAAAGTGCGTCTTAACTTTTGATGTAGTCATGGTTGAATTCCGGAATTCAAGGGATTAAAAAAAAAAAATCTTCGAAATCTATAAGATTTGATTCTTCGAGATTTAAGGAAATTAGAATCTCTTTTAATTAAATGAGGTCATCTGCCTCGATTTCTCTATCGGGTATTTTCCATTATAAATTAAACTTTTTCCGTTCCATTCTTTTCCACCACTCCCATTTTCTATACTTTCATTCTTAATTCTTACTTCTAAAAGATTTTGAGAATGCTTCATCCAGTTCTAATCAATGATATTTTCCTAATTATCCTTTCTGTCATCCTTCTTTCCAATCTTCCACCTGACGAATCTGTTTACTTCTACTTTTACCTTGGGGGGATACTATTCTTAATTATACCGTGTCTTTATATTGCTATTCGTATTAATATCCCCGGTTTGAAACCTCCGTGTTGTTATTGGGTTTTATATTTTCTCTTATATTTTGGAATACCTGTTTCCGTCTTCTATAATCATTGTGATTCACAGTTAATGCTCTCTCTTATTTGCTGCAATTTATACCTCATTTCTATCTCGGAGCTTCATGCTTTTGTTTTCTTTTTGCAAGTAACGGTCTAGAATTCATAGGTGTGGAGTTTCGAATGAGCTTAATGTTCTAAACAAGAAAGAACGTATTAGCACGATTTGATTTGTCAAATTACTAGAATCACTAAGAATAGAACTATCAAGAATATATTTTCTTGATATGATCAGAAGTTAATCAGAATGAAAGAGTTATGTAACATGACACATGATGACGTTATAATCTGTGAATCATCATGTTCCATTTAGAAACTCAGCATGACTTACTGTAATATAATCACGTTGATCAAGTGTCATTATATTATACTAACTCATGCATCAGTTCTCAACATTACTTCAATAACATTCATATTTTAAGCTTGAAAATTTACAGAATATAGAAAATAACAGTTTCTATATGATGTAACACTGATATCATGAAGTGATTAATAATTTCAGATAAGATTAGTTATGAAAATATATTCAGAAGTATCGAGGATATTTATAATGAAAGATACGATAATATCTCAGAATATCTAAGATCAGAGGATGATAGAAACTATTGTCCTCAAGGGTTTATAGTAAAGAGCAAGATATTCGCTAAAGACTTTAGCAGGCATTGAATCATTTGGATTCTTTGAAGTCAAACTTATTCTTTGTGATTTGTCCATGACTTTCTTCATAGTTTCACATAATCTGCTTTTCGGTACTAAATTTTCTATTGAATGTTTCCAATATAATGATACACGGAAGCACGAAGAGGTATATAATTTCGGACGAGAATATTTTTGAAAATATCCTCAGAAATATCGAAGATATTGATGATGATATTTTGGAATTTCTAAGTTCGATGGTTGATGGAGAAAGATTTTCCGCAAGATTTTAGCATGACTTCGGAGTAAGATATTCTCTAAAGATTTCATTGGATCCAGAATTACCTGGATTCTTTGGATATAGGGTTTGGTCCTTGTATTTGTCCTTGGTCTCCTTCATGGTTAGCTCATTCCGTTTTTTAATACCAAATTTTCTATCGAGCGTTCCCAACACTCCATTCTTTATCATCAAACTCTTGGCCATTTAGGCCATCTACAATTTTACTATTTCCTCTGCATTTAATGCAGCCATATTTGAATTATCGGTTGTCAATCCGAGGTGGTTTCAAATGAATTGTGTTTTTAGATGATTAAACGCCGATGGTAATATGGTAGAATATAAAAGGTTCTCCGGTAACGATAAAAGAGCACACATATATATCAAAGTTATAATAAGACTGTTTCAACGAAAAGTCAAAGTTGACTTGCTGGAGCTGTGACAAAATTGGCTAATTTGAAAAGAGATTGAAAAGTTATTTTCGTTAATAATAACGCTAAAGGGATTAGCACAGCTACGCGTTAAACGTTTTCTCAGTTTCTGATAGTTTTCAGGTGCATATCTATATGTATCAATCTTTTCTTTCGTAGATGAAGTGCGGTTGGTTCATCCTCTCGATTGATGTGTTTTCAAGTATCATGAAAAGTTTGAACGCAGATCGTAATTTTCAAGATATAATTTGAAGTTTAGGATGAAATCAAGTGGCAAACTCGAAGAATTATTTAGTTTCAAATTTTATAATCAATATTTTAATTTATTTTAATTGTCCAACATTATTAGTCCACAGTCAACAGTCCACAGTCAACAATTCAATAATTCATATATATATATATATATATATATATATATATATATATATATATATATATATATATATATATATATATATATATATATATATATATATATATATATATATATATATATATATATATATATATATATATATATATATATATATATATATATATATATATATATATATATATTCGAATTAATTAATATGTATCGTGACCCGTGTACATGTCTCAAACTCGATCACAACTCAAACTATATATATTATTGTAGAATCAACCTCAACCCTGTATAGAGAACTCGACCATTACTGCATATAGAGTGTCTATGGTGATTCCAAATAATATATATAGATGTGTCGATATGATATGTCAAAACCTTGTATACGTGTCCCGATATTTAAAGTGCGTAAAATAAATAACAGAAAATAAATGACGATAAATAAAGTGCGTAAAGTAATAGAAATTAAATGACGATAAATAAAATTGCGAGTATTTAAATTGCGATAAATAAATTGAGATAAATAAATTGCAATAAATAAAATGTATTACGGAATTAATTAGTTAGCTAGGAACAATTAGCTAGGAACAGTTAGCGTGGATTCTTAACAAAATTTCCCATAGTTAATTTGTTTGTTTCTAACAAATTTTATTTTGTCAAATGTTCTCTTCATTATGCCACTTGTTGGATTCTGATAGATCAAAATACAAATATGAAATTGAATGAAAAGGGTTATTCTGCGGTGAACGGATACCTATATCAGTGGTTGTAAGTAGGATAGTAAATGACTGTTGAATCAGCTTTGAAGAATGTACAGTGTAACTTATTATGGTGAAATCTGTATATTCCTCGGGTATTACCTACCCGTTAAAATATTTTCACCATTAACCGTTTGTACAAAAGAATTTTTAGTTACAATCTTTATGAAAACATATATACATATATATTTTCTTCAGATGTAATCATGGATTTAATGAGTTAATATGATATTAAACTCATTTGGTTTATGGTTAGAACTAGAATACATAATCTCTAAAACATTAGAGATTACATAATCGCCATGAAGAACGAAGATAATTGATGTAGAATGATACTTAAAACGATGATTATACTAGAGGTACAAAATGAGATGTTGAGGCATGGATTGTTGATGGTACTGGTATTGGTGTTGGTGGTACTGTTGGTGCGGGTGATTTGCTGAAGCTGGTACGTTTTGCACCATATTTTATGGATTGATTACTCAAGCGCGAAGCTCGTTGACTTCTTCTATTACTCCGGGATGATTGTCGGTTGGAACAAGCGGATGAATAAGGTTGGGAATTTTGGGATATCATACAATCATCGTGAGATATCCTGGAATTGAGGGTAAATATGGTGTTTCGGACTGGTTCGCTGATAAGTGCTTCAGGTTCATCGCCAAGAGATAAATTCGGTTGGTGAAAAGGATCGCCTTCTTCACGTCTCCATTGATTAAGTCGACTACGAACTCATCAGATGAATTGGGGATGGATGATTGGTTGATTCATTCTGGTTATACTGCTTTCGGAGTTCGATTGGAAATCCTTATCGGAATAGCTATCGGAATAACTATCGGAATAGTTATCGGAATCTGAGGGACTCGAACTGGTTGAAGGATTCATCTCGTACGATCAGATGAAGGATTTTCGATAAAAAAAAATAGATTATAGGATGTAGATTAGTACCCTGTAATACATAATTTACATATGCATATATAATACTAAAATCCCATAAGTTACGGAGGAATCTACAGAAGTTGTCAGGCAAAGTCTACAGTAACAGATATGCTAAGATATGAATTAGCCGATACGTTAAGATATGAATTTTTTCTATACACTATTCATGCAATCCAGGCAGTAAGATATGTCTAGATTAAGAATGATAAACAAGTGATTCCCTAAGAATGATAAGCAGGTAATTTTCGATACGAAATGATAAGCAAAACTTTTGACATGCAGACACGGTCGAAGTCCAGACTTACTAATGCATCCTAATGACTTATCAGTTAGACACACTAATGCAGACCTGGTTCACTAAGACCATCGCTCTGATACCAACTGAAAGGACCCGTCCTAATCCATCCGGACTAAGTCCATATCGATTATAAATGATTCACAACAGTTGATTACATCGCGAGGTACTTGACCTCTATATGATACATTTTACAAACATTGCATTCGTTTTTGAAAAAGATAAACTTTCATTACATCGAGAGTTGACGACATGCATACCATTTCATAATATATTCAAATTATAAATGATTTGATAATAATCTTGATGAACTTAACGACTCGAATGCAACGTCTTTTGAAATATGTCATGAATGACTCCAAGTAATGTCGCTAAAATGAGCAAATGTACATCGGAAGATTTCTTTCGTACCTAAGAATAAACATGCTTTAAAGTGTCAACCAAAAGGTTGGTGAGTTCATTAGTTTAACATAAATAATCATTTCATAATTTTAATAGACCACAAGATTTCATATTTCCATTTCTCATAAACATACGTCCCATGCATAGAGACAAAATATCATTCATATGGATTGAACACCTGGTAACCGACATTCACAATATGTATATAAGAATATCCCCATCATTCCGGGATCCTCCATCGGACATGATATAAATTTCGAAGTACTAAAGCATCCGGTACTTTGGATGGGGCTTGTTGGGCCCGATAGATCTATCTTTAGGATTCGCGTCAATTAGGGTGTCTGTTCCCTAATTCTTAGATTACCAGACTTAATAAAAAGGGGCATATTCGATTTCGATAATTCAACCATATAATGTAGTTTCGATTACTTGTGTCTATTTCATAAAACATTTATAAAAATTGCGCATGTATTCTCAGCCCAAAAATATAAAGGGTAAAAAGGGATTAAATGAAACTCACGCATATAAATATTATAAAACAGTTAATAAAGCATTTGCATGTATTCTCAGCCCAAAAATGTAAAGAGTAAAAGGGGCAAATGAAACTCACCTATTGTATTTGTAGTAAAAATACATATAACGATATTGAACAAATGTAGGGTTGGCCTCGGATTCACGAACCTATATCATTCATTTATATATTAAAACGTATACTGGAAGTCACATAATTTCATTTATTAATACATGTTATTTATGTAATTATGGTTATATAAGATTTATACTAAATTTTCAATTAAAGTCATATATTTATATTATACCTTAAATTATGTGTTATATATATATATATATATATATATATATATATATATATATATATATATATAAAATGAATATTGTAGTTATATTAGTATCTATATATATTTAGTATTATATTAAAAATACTTAATTTGTAATATGTAACTATATATAAAGTGATAATACTAATTTTTTTAATAAAATGATAGATAAAAAAATATTAATATTTTAGTACTAAAGATAGTAATAATAATAATACTTATGATAATAATAACTATACAAATAATACTTGTACTACTAATGATAATGAGTTTAATAATAACATCACTAATAATCATATTAATAATTTTTAATGACAATACTAGTAACGATAATAATATTAGCTATAATAATAATTATTTTATAAATCTTAGTATAGAATAATAAATGCTAATTACTAATAATAGCAAATAATAATAATAATGATATTTAGTGATAATACTAGTAATAACCATAATCAATAACAATAATAATATCAATAATCAATAATAATAATAATAATAATAATAATAATAATAATAATAGTAATAGTAATAGTAATAATAATAATAATAATAATAATAATAAAGGAAATGATAATAAAAAAAAGAACTACCTTTAATGAAAAGGCTGTCTAAAAAAAATATGCTCCATTAGGGACTCGAACCCCCGACCACTCGAATACCCGAGAACACTCCTAACCATCTGGGCTATGCCCGTTTTCTGATTTAAAACAGACCCCATTTATATTTAACCCGACCTATTTCCTGGCTCTTTCTTCTTCTTCAATTCAAAGTCGACCAGAGTAAATCATACTAGAAAATTTAATTCTTTGTTTTAATGCTTTCAATACGAAACAGAAACAGCAACAACCACGATGTGGTTGGATTAAATTTTCCAACAGAAAAATAAAAAAAGTAAAAGCAACAGATATGAAAAAAAAACACGTTGCATCTGTTTTGAAACCAAAAATCAAATTCGTATATAGGGACTGTTACAGACCACGATCACAACACAAAATATGTTTCAAATCCCTCCTAGAAACTATCTGACTCCTCAATTAATCTTAAAACATAACAGAATTATCGAATTCAATTAAAGAACCATCTGTTGAATTTTTGACAATTAAGTTTGACTTCCAAATTTGAATCTATTAAGATGAACTGGAGCTTGAGGTTTTGTGAGAAGTTTAAGTAAAAGATTACTGACATATCCACATTAACAGAATTTGAAATTGATTGCATAATCGAAAAAAAAAAAAACGAACCAAAACAGAACACGACCTGTGTTCTTACATTTTATATATATATATATATATATATATATATATTTTTTTTTTTTTTTAATTTAACATATAAAAACTGATATACTTTATAATTGATGGTGAGTATGTGCAGGTGATTGAATGTGTCAATAACCGTGAATAACTCGCTTGTTATATAAAATTTTTTGAGTCGACAGATTCATTTATTAGGAAAATAAAATAAATAAATAAATAAATGAAATAAAGGTGAGAAAACAATTGCTAACTGATTTTGGATTATGTTGTTGTATGATTCCTGGTTCGTATAGAGATTGATAATTTGAGAATCAATTAACTACAGTCTCGATTGAGACTTCAAATAGAAAAGGGATCCTATATAATTTTGTTTATATTACATATTAATATTAAGAATTTGTAAATGTAATTAAATATATTAATAATAATAATATTACTAGTTTCATTGAAAAAAATAATAATTGATAATATAGAATAATAATAATATTACTAATCAAAATTAATACTAATATTAATAATAGAAATAATAATACTAATAATATCACTATTACTAATATTAATGATAATAAATAATGACAATTATAATAACTATAAAAATGGTGATGATCATATTATTAATGATAATAATGAAAACTATGATTTCTTTATTGGTAGTACTTAATAATAATACAAATATTAGTACTGCTATTAATATCAATACTAGTGATGAGGGTAATGCTACTAATGTTGATACAATAAATTATGTTTATCAATTCTCATGTTTTTATCTTATGTATTATTATATTATGTGATGACTTTTACTGAGTAGTTAATATTCATAAATTATATATATATATATATATATATATATATATATATATATATATATATATATATATATATATATATATATATATATTTATATATATATTTGTAGCACTTGTTCGTGAATCGTCGGGCATGGTCAAAGGTTAATTGATTACATGAATATAGATTTCAAAGTTTTCGAGACTCAATATTACAGACTTTACTTATCGTATTGAAATCATATAAAGATTAAGTTTAAATTTAGTCAAAAATTCCCGGGTCATCACAATCATATCATTACTTATTTGATCTAAAATTTGCATTAGATTCTTGTTTCTAGATCTAAAGATCCTAGCAACTGATGCAAGGGATTCAACAAATGGTATGAGAGCATAAGATCAAACAAGATTCGATTAATCAGTTGCAATTTGATGAAATTGAGTTTTGAATATCGGTTTGACTTTTGTTGACTTTTTAGGTTTTGGAGATTTAGGACTAATTAAAGAGAACTATGAATGAGGAATGGTTTGTAATCATCTTTTGATTGATTCCTCAAAATATCAGCTTCTAACTCCAAGAATTGATCGAGTTATAAGAATATTTCGTTTTCGTGTTCTTGAGACTGAAATCGATTGATTATGTGATTTTTAGAATTTGTTGATGAAATCCATTAATGGGTTTATTGTAATAACCCACCTTTTTCCGTTAATTTATTTTAACGCCGTCTGTTTTCTTTTTTAAATAATATCTTTCGTTATCTAAATTCGTATCTTCCGTTAATTAGCATTTTCAATATTCCTGTTATTTAATTATAACATCTTCTGCTAGATTACGTATCTAAAATAATTCGTTGGGTTAATTCACGCACCCGCTTCCAAACTCGAGGGACCAAAGTTGCCCAGGGGCCAAACTAGTTGACCAGGTCAACTAGTCAAACCCCGCCACCACCACTCATTCATCACCTCCTATTTTCTTCTTCTTTCTACTACTTCCACTTTTTGCTCTTAAACTCCCAATTCACTAAATCATCATCTAAATCCGATCTAGGAGGCTAACATCAAAACAAATTGTACTTTTGGAATCCTCTCTTCATCCTCTACGTTTTGGTACCAATTTCATAGCTTGGGGTAAGCTTTTCAAAATCTCTAATTTTCATAAATTAGACCTTTAAACTTAAAAGTGTGTTAGTTAGTGTCTATGGCTCGAGTCTAACATGAATATGTGATTTATTTGCTCGATCTCGTTATTTTGCATAAACTAGCATGAATTTGAAAATGAGTTTGTTTAATCTTTAGTTTTGGGTGATTTAATGTTGTTAAATGTTAAAGCTCATGTATTAAAAGTGTTACTAGCATCATTAGCTTCGTTTCGGTATGTAGGTTGACATGGAAAAACTTCATTAACATAAATGTTGAATTCATGATTCTTGGTTAGGGTTCGATAGTATTTAAAATGAACTTTTGATGCCTTGAATGCTATGAGACGTTGTTGGTAAGTGTTTAGTTATATTGTATGCGTAATTACCTACGAAACAGCATATTATATGTGTGTAGTAAGTTCCCGAACCATGAAATGCGTTTTACGAACTTGAAACTTTAATGATGAACTTTTAACGATCATTCGACGAGTATTTGGTCATTTTAAATGATGTAATTGTTTGATGATATATGTTTAGTTTATTTCTCTTTAAAATACCTTTTCAACGATGTATGGCATGCGTTTTAAGTGTTTACGGTTCATTAGTTGTGTTAAAATGAAGTTTGGTTCGAGACTTGAACACTTGAAACAGCACAGGGATCAGCCCACATGTATTGCCGCGGCGCGGCCCACCTTTGGTGCGGCACGGCATTTGCCTGGATTGGGGGCTGTTCAACTTTGCGTTTTCACGTTTAATTCTAACTATGCTACGCACCTCCGATTAACATGTAACTTGTCCTAACATACTCATATATGAATATATAACTCAGAAAAATTGTCCGAGACCCGACCCGAACGTGTTGAGTTTTTCGTTGACTTTGACTTGACCAAAGTTGACTTTTATTCAAACTTAACCAATACTTTATTTAATCGTTATAACTTTGCTCTTATTCTTGATTCTTGCATGAAACTTGACAACTTGATTCACATGCTATATAACCGAGTCGTAACGAGCAATAAGACTAATTGAACACATTTCGCCCAACCTTGTGTCTTACCCGATATTGATACAACTTACTTGTTTAGGTCAAGACTAAACAACTTTCATGCACACGTTTACTTTGTGAAGTACCTTTATACTCGTGCACTCAAGGTGAGATCATAGTCCCACCTTTTCAACAACTTTTACTCTTTAAATTATGGGATGAGAAACATATACGTATCATACTTTTATGCTTTGAACACAAGTACGAAATCAAACATTCCACAGTGAGTTAGAACAAAAAGCCTCAATTCAATTATCATTAGTTACACTTGTAGGGTGTAAACGTGAAGTTATGTTGTGTGGAACCATACGGGCTTGACGTGCCCTCATTCGCAAGGTTCGCTACCGTTAGTAGATGGAATATATTTTTGGGTATAGTGTATGTTCTAACACTACGTAACAGGGTACAAAACAGTTGTCTTGATAATTGAGTGCTCGCGAACGTACAACAACTTTGGAATGCAAACGATTTGGATAATCAACTTATACAAAATCTTGTGGTTCAAAAACAACTTTTACAAATACACCTATGATTTCATGTTAGGACCCCGAAGTTGTATAGTGTTAATGTGAAATAAGCTTAATGGATGGTTCCTTAGAAGAGGGCTATATAAGGAACCTAATTAGTCCTAATTAGATAGCTATTGCATTGTAACTGAGTTCTAGAAGCTGTGGAATGTAAATCTTGTTAATTCTCTCTAATACCGAATCTCCTTCACACTTACCGAATCTCATTCTAACTTGTCTTTTCTTCTAATCTCTTATACCGAATCTCCTTCACACTTACCGAATCTCATTCTAACTTGTCTTTTCTTCTAATCTCAACATGATCTGACCTATCATTTGGTATCAGAGCTTCCAGGGAGTGATATTACATCACTAGATCGATCCAGATATTGAAGATTACAGAATCTGAACACTCTCGGTATTTTGAATCAGATTCGGTATAATTGAATCTGATAATCTGACGTTCAGATTCCTGTGATAAGTTCAGCGAAGGTGTATTAGGTTGATTAGAAAGAGTTTTAATCATCATTACAGCTTTTTATCATTTATGGAGAATCAAGTTGATTTTTAGAGTTCTTGGCTAAAACTCTCGGTATTCATCAATTACAGCTTGATTATGTAGTTAAGTAAAGATTTGAGGCTTCAGTTGTGATCGTGAGGTGTTTAATCACATTTCTGACGGTTTAATTTTATCAATTCTTCAAGTTTTGAAGATTTGATACACATTCGGTATCATAACTGCCATACCGAATCTGCTTCAAAGCTATTAATTCTCATTAAGTGTTGCAGTTTATGGTGTGTTTGTGATTCTAGCACATTCGATTTGATCATATGTAGCTAATTGGTGTGATTTGAGAAAGGATTCGTTTGAATTCTAAGTTTTCATACTTAGACTCGGTATTGTCAACTGCTACAGTTGACATTCGGTATCCTATACATTCGGTATCTTTGATATTTTGTGTGATACTAACTTGTTTCCTTGTGCAGCAAGGTTACAGAATCTAATTCAAAGGAATTGAATTGTGTTTGAATTCTCATACAAAATTTGACTACCGAGTCAGACACCGAATTAGAATCTCAGTATCACTTAATTCATTGGTTTTAAGTGTTCTTAGGTTACAAATCTTATGGTTTCCGAATCTATACCGAATCTGGGTGTGTTACTTGTATTTCTGATCAGTTTCTGATACAGAATCTATTTTACCGAATCTGCTACAGTACAGAATCTGTACCGAATCTGCTACAGTACCGAATCAGTTACCGAATCTGACATTTGTGTTATATTTTTGTGATTTTTCATCTTAGATTTGAGCAATACCGAATCTTTACCGAATCTACCTCATTTTCAAGATGTCTACTCAAGATACTTTGATCATTGGATCAGATTCCCGTCCTCCAGCGTTGTTTGATGGCAAGTACACTCAGTGGCTTCACCGTATAGACTACAAGGGTGAGAAAGCAAAGTACATATGGGCTTCTCTGAGAGATGGTCCAGTTGTAGATTTTCATCCGTATACTAGTATGCCAATTCCAGTCTATGAACTTTCTGGTGATAAACGTGAGTGAGCTCAGGGTGACATAGAGGCAAAGAACATTGTTATGCAAGCTATCCCATATGAGTTGTTTGAAAATGTTTATAGCAACAGAACAACAAAAGATATATGGGATGAGATCAAACGACAGCAAGAAGGTTATGACATGTCAGATGTTACTAAACTGAATAAGGCTCTGGGATTTTATGAAGATTTCAAGCAGGAACCTGATGAACCACTCAAGGATACCTACGTCATTTCAATGGTGTTCTCAATGAGTTGAAAAGGTGCAAGATCATAAAAATAAATGCTGAAGTCCACATGAAATTTCTCAAAAAGCTCAATGTTGATTGGCTTCCTTATGGAACCATTGTTCGATCAACCAAAGAGATTGACAAGTTGACTATTCATGAGCTTGTTGGAGTTCTTATGCATTACCAACCTGAAGTGTCTAAACTTCAAGAAGGAAGGAAAGAGTCATCTCCAAGTGATCCTCTTGCTCTCATTGCTAAAAAGAAGAGCAAATCATTTACAACTTCCAAAAGCTTGTCCAAGAAAGTGCTTGTTGAAGATTCAACTGATTCTGAAGAATTGAATCTGTCTGATGTTGATGACTCTCACCTTGAATTAGTCAAGATGGCCGCCAAGTTCACAAAAGTCTTGAAAAAATACAAATTCAAAGGAAAATCAAGCAATCAATGCAAGAATTCATCATCTTCCTCGTACTACAAGAAAGTTGATCAATCAAAACAACAACAACGTGCTGATGATTCCAAGAAGGATGATTTAATCTGTTTCAATTGCGCCAAAGCTGGTCATTACTCTCGTGAGTGCAAGATGCCTAAGAAGAAGGATGCAGCTTACTACAAGAAGAAAATGTTGATGGCTAAGATTGTAGAAACTGGGGGAGAGCTAAAACTGGTTGATGATACTTGGTTTAACTGGACTAACGATTCAAATTCAGAGGTTGAACATGCAAATGTTTGCAAGGTGACTAAGCTCATCAAAGCTACGGAAGTAATGGAGAATTCTGACTTAGCATCTGATGATGATGAGGTACAATCATCTGAAATTCCACCTGATTTTATCAAAATGCAAAATGACATGATGAAGAATTTGGTCTCAATGTCAAAAGAGGTCAAAGGTTTAAAATCTGAAAACAAAGTTTTAAAAGATGAAATCAAACTTTTTGAGACCAAACCATCTTCATCTAAATTACAATCGGAATTGCAAAGATTGACTGTCCAACTCAGCTCTACAGAAACTGAGTTGGAAGATCTTAAAAAATCAGTTCATTCGATTAAGGTTGAAAGGACATATTATCGTCTAAAATTGAAACGACTTGCAGAAAAAGTTCAATTTCTAGAAAAAGATCTTTCTGATTTGAAAACTCAACATGAACCCACACTTTCAAAGCTAAACAATAAAATTATTCAATTGGAAAACACCATCATTGAAAAGGACTCTGAAATCTCTTCGTTATCAAAAGAGTCTTTTCAAATGAAAGCACAACTTGCTCGATATGATGAAAAACTCTATCGAACAGATCAATCCAAAGCTATCATGAATATGGAACTTTAAAAACAAACGATTTTCATGAATAGACCAAAAACAATTCATGGTGACAAGTGGGGGTTGGGTTATGAAGATCCTAAGATCTTAGAAAATGCTTCCAAAAAGATTCCATGATTATATCATTCTCATTACTTTCAAGCTGGTTTACCATATCATTTTGTGCATGCTTCTGATGCTGATTTTGATGATATTATTGTTAATCGCAAATCTAGGAAATACCATCAAATTAGCTTAATGTATGAGAAAATCAATGCTAAAATGGGTAAATCAAATCCTGATTTCTTGAAGGAACTTGTTGAAACTGAAAATAATATGCAACATGAAAATTATGTGCCTAAGCGTAGACTGGTTTATATCCCAACACTCATGCTAGAGAAATACATTTTAATGCTTGAGAATGAAGTGTTTAATAAATCTAGTTCTAGCATTATTGCCATAGATGAGGTGTTTGATGAACCAACTTTTGATGTGAAACCAATTCTACCAGCTTTGCCTGCATGTTCTGATAATGTTTTCCGTGAAGACCTAGAACATGAACTAACTGTCTTCTTTGAGACAGAATCCCTAGGTCAACCTGATTTAGATGTAAAGGTAGAACCTCAAGATGAACTAAATGTTGAAAACATGATAGACTTTGACACAACAATTAATGAATTTTATGAAAACATACCTGTTTTACGAAACTTGAAACATATATTAGGTATAGTTGAAAAGGAAAATGTTGATTTGCAACTTAAGTGTCAATCATTAGAACAAATGCTTGCTTTGTGTGATAAATTGCCTCCACTTCCTAAGAAAAAATGTATTTATGATTTTACGGAAGGTGAAGTGCTTGTTTCTGTAGAGGAATTATGTCTTGAAATTAAGAGCTTAAAACAAAAAATAATTCAACTGAAACAGGCTAACACACTTAAGCAATCATCTACTGTTGAAACCAATGTGTCTGAATGTGTTGGTGGGATTTATAAGAAGGGGAAGGGAACAAAAAAATCTACGGATGCAAAACCCTTTACTATTCTTAAAAACCCACTACATTCTCAATTTGGTAAACGTGTATCAAAAGTTGCACCTTCAACACAATTTGTTGTCAAGAAAGTTCATTCTCCAAATGGTTCTGTGTTAACTAAAAAGATTCCTATGATTCCAATGTCAAATCAATCAAAGGAAAGTCTTTTACTGAAATCAGTCAAGTCAACACAACAGACGAGTTCAAAACTTGATTTGAGTGAGTATGATGCAAAGGAACGTAAAATCAAATTGGAAATTTTGCAAAATCAATCATCTCATGTATCAACTGAAAAGTTTGGACGTCTAACTGACAGAGGTATTTTTCGTGTCACAGGTTATAATCCAAATTTGACTTACAAGTCTGTATGGGTTCCTAAGTCCACGACTAAGAAAGTAGCAACTAAACCAAAGAAATCTGCTAATCGACCTAGGAAATCATCTCATGTTTTTCGATTTTCGTCTGTGAACAAAACATCTACTTGGAATAAGTTGTGTGTTAAGACTTCTAATAACGATGTAAAACTTGATATTGCGTATGATGCTTCATGTAATGTGGTTTTAAATGATGCTTTATTGTCGAAATTGCATGATGCTTTACGTGATTATCTCATTGTTGATCCAAAGTTTATTGTTGGTACTAACCGTAAAGGACCCAAGAAACTTTGGGTACCTAAACTCTAGGACATTAACGTTTACAGGGTTTCGAGATCTGTGTTTGGTATATCGATTCCGGTTGTTCTCGACACATGACGGGCGATAAATCCTTGATTGCCAATTTCGTTGACAAATTCCTAGGAACGGTTACTTTTGGAAATGATAAGATTGCAGCAATACCGGGTTATGGAGATTTTGTGAAAAATGGCATAACGATCAAACCGGTCTCATATGTTGAGGGTTTGGGGTGTAGTTTATTTAGTGTCAGCCAATTTTATGACGGAGATCTCAAAGTTTTGTTTGAACGTCGTCAATGCTCGGTGCAAACCACTGATGGAAACGATCTCCTTGTTGGTAAACGTTGTGCTTCACTTTATACTATTGACCTCAATGATGCACTATCACATGGAACCATGTGTTTGGTCACTCGTTCAACAAAGGAAAATTCATGGTTATGGCATCACCGGATGTCTCACCTGAATTACAAGGGTATTAATCGACTGGTGTCTAAAGACTTAGTTGATGGTATTCTAAGCTTTCAATATGATAAGCATCATGTGTGTCCATCATGTGCAATGGGTAAGCTGAAACGGACTAATCATCCACTTAAGCAACACCCTAGTACTTCATCGTCCTTGCAATTATTGCATATGGACTTATGTGGACCCATGAGGATTTCTAGTCTTGGTGGCCGGAAACATGTGCTTGTCATTGTTGATGATTATACCCGATTTACATGGATTTTTATTCTACGAACAAAGTCAGAAACCCCCGCCATTATCATTGAGTTCATTAAAAAGACTCAACGCTCTTTTAACAAACATGTTAAGAGTATTCGAACTGATAATGGGACGGAAATTAAGAATGACCTGCTTGATAGTTATTTGAAAGACCAAGGCATTGAACATCAGTTCTCTACTGCACGAACCCCTCAACAGAATGGAGTAGTCGAACGATGTAATCGTACATTGTGTGAAGCAGCTCGAACGATGCTTGCTTACTCCAAACTACCTCTAAAAATGTGAGGGGAAGCCATTTCTACTGCATGTTATACCCAAAATCGCTGCATAATTAATAAACGTTTTGATAAAACTCCTTATGAGTTACTATATGGTAGACGCCCGAATGTCAAATATTTCCGTGTCTTTGGTTGTATATGCTATGTGCTTAACGATTTTGACAGCCTCAGAAATTTTGATCCTCATGGCGAACATGCCATATTTCTTGGTTATTCTTCGAACAAAGTTGCCTATCGTGTTTATCACAAACGGACAAAGACGATTAATTAAAGAATTAATGTAAGGTTCGATGAATTATCGGGAATGGCTTTTGAATAACTCAGTTCAAAACCCGATCCTAACCTCTCTATTACTTCTTCCTCACGAAACTCAATTTTCTTGAAGAAGGGTGTTCCTACAGTAACAACAAAGGAACTGGATATCTTGTTTGATAGTCTTTATGCTGCTCAACGGAATACAAATATTCAAACCGTACCAGTTACACCATCACAGTCAACTACCGTGGAGACTCAATCAAGTCTTTTTGATGAAGATACAACACAACTGATTCACCCGTTGCTTCTTCATCCTCCCTTCCTCCTCTAGATACAGATAATCTTGAACCAATTCAAGATTCATCCGCTGATACAACTCTAGTTGCTTCTCCAGATACTCAATTGAATCTATTAGATAGTGTTACATCAGATCAAATGGATCAAGGCTCAACGTCAACAACGGTTGATGTTTCAATGGATACCACTGATGTACAACCTCTTCCACATAATAACCGATGGACTAAAAGTCATCCAATTGATCTTATCATTGGTGATGCATCTGCTCCAGTCTCAAATCGAAGGGCGACTCAGAATATATGTTTATACACTGCCTTTCTTAGTAAGATTGAACCAACAATGGTTGCTCAAGCTTTACTAGATCCGAACTGGGTAGTAGCAATGCAAGAAGAGATCAGTCAATTTGATCATTTGAAAGTGTGGCGATTAGTTCCAAGACCAACGGGTTAACGACCAATAGGGGTTAAGTGGATTTTTAAGAACAAGAAGGATTCTGATGGAATTGTGGTTCGAAACAAGGCACGTCTTATGGCCAAGGGATATCGACAACAAGAGGGTATTGATTATGATGAAACATTTGCTCTGGTTGCTAGGATTGAGGCTATTCGTCTTTTCCTTGCATTTGCTTCTCATATGAAGTTCACAGTGTTTCAAATGGATGTCAAAACTGCTTTTCCGAATGGTCATCTTCAAGAGGAAGTTTATGTTGATCAACCATAAGGCTTTGTCGATCCCATTCATCCAAACCATGTCTACTACTTGGAGAAAGCTTTATATGGTCTGAAGCAAGCACCCCGTGCAAGGTATGAGACCTTAACAAAGTATTTGCTGGACAATGGCTTCTCTCGTGGAACGATTGATACAACGCTATTCATCCGTAAAAACCACGGTCACATTCTCTTGGTTCAAATTTACGTTGATGATATTATTTTTGGTTCCACATCCTCAGCCTTATGCAAAGAATTTAGTGACCTTATGGCCAACAAATTCAAAATGAGCATGCTTGACCAGTTAAATTTCTTCTTGGGGTTACAAGTAAAACAATTACCAAATGGGATTTTTATTAGTCAAACAAAGTATATCAATGATATGCTAAAAGGTTTTAAAATGACTGATTTAAAACCAATGACAACCCCAATGAGGACTTTACTGGATACTGATGCTAATGGGGAGCCCTTTGACGTTATGCTTTATCGAAGCATGGTTGGTTCTTTAAAGATGACTGCAAGTCGACCAGACATTACACTTGCTGTAACTGTCTATGCCCGCTTTCAGTCCAACCCTAAGAAATCTCACTCCAAAGCGGTTGTTAGGATTTTTCAGTACCTTAAAGGTACACCTAACCTTGGGATATGGTATCTTCATAGATCCGATTTCAATCTCACTGCTTATATTGATGCGGATCATGGCGATTGCCATGTTGATAGAAAAAGCACATCTGGATCAATTCAGATGTTGGGGAATAGGCTAGTTGGTTGGTCTTTCAAAAAGCAGAACTGTGTGTCTTTATCAACAGCTGAGTCTGAGTACATTGCTGCAGCTCACTGTTGTTCACAAGTTTTGTGGATGCAAACTCAACTTTTGGACTATGGCTTTAAGATTTCTAAGATCCCAATTTACTGTGATTCACAAAGTGCTATTGCAATTACGAGCAACCCGGTCCAGCATTCTAAGACTAAACACATTGATATTCGTAATCATTTCATTAAGGACCATGTAGAAAAAGGGGATGTAGAGTTATACTTTGTACCTACCAAAGTGCAATTAGCTGACATGTTCACTAAGCCCTTAGATGAACTTAGGCTAAAGTTCTTGATCAAAGAAATTGGCATGGTAGAGTATAGTGCTTGACATTCCTTAGATCTGTTGGGACTTATACTTAGGATCTTGTGTTTAGGGGGAGTAGATACATTCTAGGGGGAGCAACTACTTCTTTTGCTTTAGATAACATCTTTAAAGGGGGAGCCTTACTTTTAGAATTCTGTTAACTTCCTGGGATTAAATTTCAATGGTTACGAAAGGGGGAGGTAACTCATTGATATCATATTTCAAGGGGGAGTTAACTCATTTTCTTGGGAATATATCAAAATGGTGATTTACTTTCTTGTATATCACATTTTGAGGGGGAGAAAAAGGGAGAAAATGAAAAGAAAATTGTTTTTCAAAAGTGAATTTGATACATTCCTTGTTTTTATCTGAAATAATTCACTAAGGCTTGTATACATCTCAGTATGCAACCCGTTTTAACAATTGGTATCACTGAAGATTTGTACTTTGTACATAATTCAAAATTTTCTAAGTACAAATCTTGTTTTGATAAAATTCATAAAGATTGGAAAAGATAAAATCCAAAAAGGTTTGAATTTTAATGAATAAATACTAATTTTAGCATTATACCGAATCTGACAACCAACAGTGCAGATTCGGTAAGTTCAAAATTTTCAACAATTGTCTCAGAAATGTTTTTCATCAAAAATGTGATAATCTTGAATGATTTTTGATAAATATTTGTCAAAGTTTGAAGTACAATGTGTTTAAAAATGAAAATGGAATGCATTCGGTACTTAAGGCCCATTTAGTAAAGCCCATGTCTTCAAAACATTCGGTATCTATAAATAGCAGGGTCAAAGTCAAACTTTCTTTTACTTTTACCAAATTGCATACCGAATCTGATATAAACTACCAAGTCTACCTAATCTACCGAATCCGTCTCTCTGTATCTTCAAATCTTTGGTATATTCTTGTTTTAATTGAATTTAAGTATCACATATTGTAGATCTGAGATAATTGAACATACATAAACCAGAAAATAAAGTAAATAACATGATTGTGACACTTAATTTTGAAAAATGTTGCTTATACCGAATTTGAGTCGTATTTCTTAATTCTTTGATTAAATTCATCTGATTTGGTTTATTAACATGAAATCTTGTCAAATCTATGTTAAATTAGTTGATCTATCAATTAACCGAGTCTGATTACATGTTTAATTGAGTATTTGATAGATTTTGTACATACCGAGTGTGTTCTTGCTACAGTACAGAGTCTCTTCAAGTCATTAACATGTTTTTCTGATTTGTTTGAGTTGTTAATTGATTGTGACTATGTTTTTGCATGATATAAGACTGAATATGCATGTTTGAGTGACAATATGTGATTTTTGAAGATACCGAATCTGTTCTTGGCATTATACCGAGTCTGCTATTTGGTACTTTCAAAATTTAAGATTTTCAACTTGATAAATCTTGCATGTTTTATTTAAGTCTTTGGTATTAAAACTCAAGCTTATTTGGTTACAGAATCTCAAGTTTTCATGACTACCGAATCTGCTTGATTTGTGCTTAAAATTGACTAAGTGTTGTTCTGATTCTTCGTATTATATAATTAACTTTATACTGTGATGAATATCATATGAATGTTATGTTTGTCAATTACTTGTTCATATTTGGAATAAATGATGTTTTTAACTTAGAAAAATTATAAAAATTATAAAATTTGAAAAATACAAAGGATTTCAAAGGCAAATAAGAATAGAGATATGTGATGTATGTTAAATATATTGTGGTCTTCTATTTCTTATTCATACAGCTAAATGGTGAACAATCACTTCATCAACTCTGAAACCAACATTCCTTGCAATTACTGGACTGCAATACTAGAGAGGCATACACTATGGCCTGCTCTAAGCTCAACTGTCAGTGTATCTGTGACAGATCTGGAGCTACTCAATAGAACCATTAGGTTTATGGAAGCTACACAACATACTGCTGCAAATCCAGAGGGTACACAAGCTCGATTTGAGTTTGAGTTAAGAGGAGTTCAAAGGAGGAGGAGTATCACTAAGGTTGATTTTAGGAGGATCTTTAGGCTTTCTCTTGTACAGAATGCTCCTGCTTTCCCTGCTACTCAGCAGATGATGTCATCAATCTTTAATCTTGGTTATGTTGGAGCAAACAATGTTCCACCAGCTAAGTTTCAGAAGAAATACCTGCACTCAAGGTGGTATGTGATCTTCTCAATCATCAACAGATGCTTGCTGATGATCAGGAGTGGATCTGACAGCCTGACTGTGCCAATGCTGAGATTGTTCTACTCTTTCACAAGAGTAGAGACTCCTGATTATGCAGAACTATTATGGGATTTGGTTCAGGCACAAGTTGATAACCCAAGGGGTTCATACAACCCTTGTGAAAGGTTTTTCTGTATCTTTATCCATGATGCTATCACTGCTTGTAGAAATGCAAATATATTTGTTCCAGGTACACATGGATTACAGATGAAAAGATTTGGGGAGCTGAAGATGAATACCCAATGGTATCTGACAATCAATTCACTGCGCTGATTCCAAATTGGCTTGTGGGTCTAGCTGCACCCCAAGACGTTCGAATGCGTACTTATTTTGAGGATGCAGGAATACCTCTTCCAAACCTGACACAACAAGAAAAAGTTGAACCCGCCGCGGTTCCAGCCCTAGAGGTTGTAGAGGAACCTGTAGTACAACAACCCGGGCTAGCTAATCCTCCACTTAGGGTGAACCTCAAACGTTCTAGGGCAGCACATCAAGCACAACCCGTGAGGATCAGGGAGCCTAGTTCACCTAGGATTGAACCAACCCTTTCAACAACACCCGAAGTGAGCAGTGACACTGATTCTTCAGTAACTGATTCATCTCCTAAACATTCTCCTAAGAGAACTCGATTTATACCTGATGAGATGATTCAGACTTCGTCAACCTAACGAGTAACTAGATCTAGGAATTCGACACCCATTGTCCGCCAAACAGTTACTCCAACTGTTGGTGATACAGATCAAGTCCTAGAGCCAATTACGTCACCCTCACCCATCTCCGTATCACATCCAATAATAACAGTAACCCCTACGCTAAATGAAGCGCAAGCTTCGGTAGGCAACAGAGCTAAACGCAAGGATGGTAAAAAGACCACTAAGCCCATCCAATCTAAACATGACTTAATAATAAATCTTACACAGCAAGATGCTTCGGCATCTAAGGAAGTAAAGTGTTCCTCTGCAGTAAAGTCTGCGTTGACTCAATCCATTGAGGAAACTCAATCATTGAAGTCCAGAACGGCCGAAGGGGAGCCAAAAAATCTTGAAAAGGCACCCTGCGTATCGGCTGAAAATCCTCCTGTGCCTCAACGTATAATAGGGTCTCGAGGTCTGGCTTATCTTAATGAGGGAGATCTGCCGCGTCCCATGGAAATGTGTCAACATGATAATCCTTCGGGATATTTATCAAACTTCTAGCAGACTGATCCCTTGCTTAATGAAAGTGATCCATTGGTTCAAACCACTTCTCTTTCGGATTCTGAAAATCAGGGTCTGGAGGAAGAGTCGTTAACTGAAAGAGATGTACCACCTCATGGTATATCAATGATTTCAAGAGTCAGAGATAGCAATATCTCTGCGAGATCAAAACCGACAGCTAGTTCTACTACTTTGTCAGTGTCCCATGAGACTAAAGTCATGGAGGCGGATGCTTTGAAAGAAATTTCACCGATGACAACTCCGGTTGTTGCCCAACCTCCATCAGAAGGGGATATCACGAATTTTACTAGTAGTATGTACAGCCCTACATATAACTATAATAACGCACATATATCCTTACCTGCCCTCACGACAAATTAAACACTTCCACCAACATCGCCTCCAACAGATGCTGCTGATACTGATGTTGTTCGTGGTTACACCGTTGCTTCACCAACTGGGTAACCTTCTCGGATTTCAAATAGATATGGATTGCAATATCTCTCTGACAATGGGGTGGAGGAACTATATCTTGCTGAGTTTGCTAAACGAACTGATCTTGATGAAGTTCGAGAGACTATGATGATTTATCTTGAGCAAGCAAGGATATTATATCCTTTATCTCCATGCAAGTCACCTGGACCAATTCACATGCCTGATCATGATGATTTTGATTCCGAAAATCTTCATGAGGGGGAGAATAGACAAGGTGGTTATCGGTCCAGTGGTTTTCAAAGATCAACGTATGAAGCTGGTACATCTAGTCAACATAAGGATCAAGATGTTGTTGATATATCTGATTCTGAAAGCGATAAAATTGAGGAAATTCAGTGTGAAAGTGTTCTAGATGAATCGGAAGGTCAGAGAGAGGGTGACTTAGGGATGCTTATGATTATGGATTCAGCTGATCAAGTAGAGAATAAGTTAGCTCAAGAGGACAATCAAAACTTCGATAATATTGAAGATATTTTGAAGGGGTCGTCGAGTGTCGCCAATGAATTCAATAATCATCAATTTGTTAACTCATCATCTCCAACTGATGAATTAGGGATACACTTTGAGAAGGAGATTTTCTCTAATGGCAAGGAAGATACTATGACTCCTCCTGATCTGAATGATCCATTTCAAATTGCAGAGATTGTTCTTGAGCGTGATGCTGATTTCCAATTAAGTGAGAAAGAAGAGAAGATGATTCTTCGTTCACCATTCATTGAACAACAAGCATATAGAATCTATGGTGATTCTGATCTCGTCCTTTCTGCATCAATGAATGTTCTGGGTGCATGAAAATATTATAAGAAACCAGAATATCTCAAAGCATATATGAGTGTTCGTGACAAATATAAATTGAAGAATGAAGAGAAACTTCAAGTTCAGCGAAATTCAGAGATCAAAAGCATAAATAAGATTTTGATGATTAACAAGGATGGAGTGAAGATGCCATTGTTTCAAGTAACAAGAATGGATAATGAATATTATCAATTCTCTGAAGTAGATTTTGACAGATTGAAGATGGACGACATTATTTTTATTTACAACTACTTGATTAACTTGAATGAATCTGCAACAATTTATCATGCTACTGTGATGAAGGCAGTCTACAGATTTATTCTTGACTCGATGAGATGGATGTCCGTTCATGATTTTCAAATGGGGTTAGAATCTGGACACAAAAAGCTCGGAATCAAACCGCCAAATCAAGTAATTGAAGAGCTAAGATATATGTCCTTACTTGAAGTAAGTGACAATCCTTATGGGTTTGTGTTTGTCAATTCTCACTATACAAAGATCTTCATCAAAGTCTCAGATTTCAGAAGATACTAAGACGGAACGTTGATATATGCCTTTAAATATTTGAGATGGAGACTGATCAATAACTGCTATTCAACTGAAGATAATGAGATTTTAAAATACATTCTCACAAGATTGAAAAGTCGTCTAAAGACAAGAGTGAACATACGAAGATATGAGAATCTCAAGAGATTCAAATCCAAAGTTCACTTCAGAGGAACAAAGTTCCTTTAGATGTTTCAATAGGATTATATTGTAAAGTTCACATTTAACACTAAGGGGGGAGATTGTTAGGACTCCGAAGTTGTATAGTGTTAATGTGAAATAAGCTTAATTAATGGTTCCTTAGAAGAGGGCTATATAAGGAACCTAAGTAGTCCTAAATAGATAGACATTGCATTGTAACTGAGTTTTAGAAGATGTAGAATGTAAATCTTGTTAATTCTCTCTAATACCGAATCTCCTTCACACTTACCAAATCTCATTCTAACTTGTCCTTTCTTCTAATCTCAACATGATCTGACCTATCATTTCACCAACGTTTTTCGTTGACAGTTTTCTATATGTTTCTCAGGTTCATACTTGGCTACTTGATACATGTTTCCGCACACTTCGATTACTTGTTTAGGGTCAAGCTACATGCATACGCTAGTGATAGCACATTTGGATTCAAACTTAAAGCTTACATACTTACGCTATTTATAGCAATCGTAATTTTCAACTTATATTATGTCGCAAGTTATTTCATTTATACTTATTAACTTTTGTAAACTTATACATGTTGTCGAACCGTTTGGTTTACTTAAAACTTTGCAAGTCATACACTTTTCAACTGAATGCGACATAATTTTGGTCAAACGAGTCTCATTTAGGGACTATGACCACGTAACGGGACCTAAGTTAACGGCGCCGTCAATGGCGATTTTGTTGGGTCGTCACAGTTGGTATCAGAGCATTGGTTGTAGGGAACTAGGATATGCATTAGCGTGTCTGACAGAGTCGTTAGGAAGCGGTAGTGAATCTAGACTACAACCGGATAGTTAACCATTGCATTCTGACTTGCATTTGCTATAGATAGCACTTACTTGACTACTTGTGCATTTATACTTGAATCTTTCTTAAGTGAACTTCTTAATGGTACCAAATTTTCATCATATGAACTCGTACTCTGCCACTTTCAGGTAAGACACGTAAAGTTAAGATTGATACGCACAAGGAGGACGACGACTTCATTAGTTATGCTCATTCGGGAACTCTGTCTCCCAGATTGTTATTCACCACCGTCCCAACTCACTATCCACAAGTACTATAAAGTTTCCACCACTATGGTAATCATTAGCCACTACCGATGTTACACCCATGTTCTTCACTGTCTACCACTTCTTGTTACTACCACTACTACTCTAGGACATTATTGTTTGACTTGAACCGCATTGACGTGAACAACCAGTTATACACTTCCCTCGGGAAACGCATCTTCATAGTTGCACTAATTCTTTCGATTTAATACTAGTCACGTTAGAGATGCCGTTACACTTTGTTCATTTTAAATCTTCACGATTACACGAACTTGATTCTATGGAGTGATGTGGGAATGGAGGTATGAGTTAGTGTAATATAACGACACTCGATCAATGTGGTTATATTATGGTAAGTCAAACCAAAGTTCCAATGACTCGTGATGGTGATTGGACTCGATCAACCTAATCACCACCATGTGCCATGTACATGACTTTATTTTTCCTTGTTGCCATCCGAAAACTTCGAGAATATTGATAACAACCATACCAGGGACACATCTTGATATAGCCAAATCATATTGATGCTTCTGAATAAACGACCAATTCTTTCAACTTCAAAACATGTGTTATTCGTGTATACTATCTCGTTTTCACGCAGTTTCATCAACGAACTACAAAATGCTTGGTATGCTCCCATCGAGGCAGAAACTTCTCTTGCATTACACTCGTACTTCCGTATAAGGAAATCTTTTATCTAAATTCTCAATGGAGAGAGAGACTTCACATTATACTAGTAGTCACCACGAGGGTGAATAGTCCTAACGAACGTTTTTAGAAACCAATAAGAAACTTGTTCTAAAAAACGTTTTTCAGAAACTGACAAGATGGGAAAGACTTGTACAACTATACATTATAGGAATTCTATCTCGACACAGTGTGCCATTGTCATTTATTTCGGATTGAAATACTCGTTTCACTTCTAAATTTCGGAGTGCCTTACAAAAAGCCTTGGGAACACGTTTAGACATGAGTACCGCGTTCCATCCACAAACTGGCGGACCAAGCAAACGTACGATTCAAACCTTGGAAGACATATTACGAACTTGTATTGTTGTCTTTAATTGATTCCTCTTACAACAATAGTTATCATTCGAGTATTAACGCCGCACCTTTCTCGAAATTCTATATGGCCGTAAATGTCGTTCTCATATTTGCTGGGCCGAAGTTGGTGATAAGCAAATCCCCGGACCGAACTCATTCATGAAATAACCGTTAAGATCATTCAAATCCAAGAAAGGCTTAAGACGGCCCGTAATCGCCACTATGCCGATGTTAGATGTAAAACTCTCGAATTCCAAGTGGGTGATCGCGTAATATTAATAGTCGCAACTTGAAAAGGTGTAATCCGTTTCGGGAAACGTAGGAGGCTTAATTCGCGATATTTTGATCCTTTTGAAATCTTGGAATGTATTGTACCCATTTCTTACAGTTTCGATATCCCGACTCAATTGAGCTCCGTTAATCCTAAATTCCATGTATCAAACTTGAAAAAGTGTCTTGCCAAACAAGAACTTGTTATTCCTTTCGATGAGCTTACTGTGACAACCCGGAAATTTCCGACCAAATTTAAACTTAATCTTTATAAGATTTTGACACGATAAGCAAGTCTGTAATGTTGAGTCTTAAAAATTTTAGAACTATATTCATGTAATCAATTACCCTCTGACTGTGCTCGACAATTCACGAAACAATTATGAGTATATAGATATGTATATATAAAATATATAGTTATATTAATTGAAAACGTTAACAAAGTATTAGATGTATAATACTTTACATGAACGTATTTGACTCAATATATGTTTAATATATTTACCGACGAAATTAGAACATAATATCAAATGATTGATTTATCAGATACATTATGATATGATTATGGGTCTCTGTTGAGAGGTTCACTTTGATTTAGGAAACCTTTTCTTTTTAACGGTATTCGGAATAATTTGTAAAGTGATTTACAAGTAGGAACAAAGTGTCAATTAACGGGAACTAGACAAGAGTTAGTGGAGTTTCCTGTTCGATTTCATATATATGCGTTAACTAGTTAACTTTCATATTATTTAGGGTGAAAGTGAAATTTTTGGAATATAGATAACTTAGAAAATGGATATCGACAAGTTAAGAAAAATGACATTTTACATTAAAATAATTTCATACATTTATCTAACCTTCGGACTTTATCTTACGCTGCATTAACATACGGTAATTTAAAAACTTGAAACTAATTATGAGTTATTGATGTGCAGCGAGGTGTACGTGAAATAGTTATTATTTTTACTACGGAAAACGTTACAAATTTACACAAGTTTTAATTATTTATTTACAGATGGGATATACCTAAACCTTGCTACAACACTATAGGCAGTGTACCTAATCGTAGAGTAGTATAGTTTTTAGTAAGTCCGGTTCGTTCCACATGGAGACGGCTTATTGCGTACACTATATTTTTAAACAATTATATTTGTGTGTGTATATATATATATATATATATATATATATATATATATATATATATATATATATATATATATATATATATATATATATATATATAGTATTATTATTATAAAAAGGGGTTTTTACCGTTTAATGACCGGTTTGTCGATTTTAAATAAAGCGTAAAGATAAATGACGATAATATAAATGACAGAATTTAAATTGCGATAAAGTAAATTGCAGTAATTAAAATGACAGTAAATAAAGGTACGATGAAATATGAAATAAAAATATTATGCTTATTTAAACTTCCGTAATCATGATGTTTGATGTGTTGATTTTAATTTATTACCCTGGGTTAATTGTCCTTTGTCCTGGATTATTCGATATGTCCATCTGGTTTTTGTCCGTAACAGTCCATCAGTCATAAATATAAAGTGCGAGTGTCCTCATCAAATTATCCTTATATCCGAAGTCAAATATTCCAACTAATTGGGGACTTAAACTATAATTATACCAATTTTCCTTGTATATAATTCACCCCTGTTTTAATAAGTCCATTGACTATTAATCTATTCCCGTGTCCGGTTAAATGAACGATTATTAGTACTTATAAATATCCCGCCCATCGTGTTCGATCGAGTGTATGTGGTTATTTATAGGTACGTCCAATTGTAAATCTTTATATTAAATTAACAAACTATCATTTATTAAACAAATATAAAGCCCATTAATAGCCCATAGTCTAGTTTCCACAAGTGTCGTTCTTTTGTCCAAACCCCAATTATGGTACAAAGCCCAATTACCCCATCTTTAATATTTAGCCTTACATCATGATTACTTCGATTTAAATAAGCATAATAATAACTTAATTACAAGACATTAATTTAAAAAGGAGAACTTAACTTACATTGAGTATTTATCGCGTAGCTTTACACAGACAGAACTTCGACTTTAAAACCCTAAAATAACCTTTACATAACCCAAACTAACCTAATATAAAACTAAACTAATATATATTATAAATATATATATATAATATATAATATATATATATATATATATATATATATATATATATATATATATATATATATATATATATATATATATATATTAAGATACAGAGAGATATTGATATTGTGTACCTAACTCGTTCGAAAAACTGACTTTTTATAGAACTTGGCCTGCTACAGTAACTCATGCGATCGCATGAGATTTTAGTGCAAATATCATGCACTCGCATGGGTTTTATGCCTATTTCTCATGCGATCGCATGACCGTCAGATCCAGCTCACATATTTTTTGTTTTCTAGTTTGCCGACGTTATTTAATATAATATATAATATATAAATAATTTATATAATTATTTAAATATTATATTATATTCTTGTGCATAGTTGACTTGTAATTTTAGCTCCGTTGCGTCGCGCGTTGATAGTTGGCTCAGGTCCCGGTTCCAGTTTTTCGAACGTCCTTTCGTATAATTTAATATCTTGTACTTTGCGTTTTGCGACTTGTACTTTTGTAATTTTGAGACGTTTTTCATCAATATTTCGAACCACTTGGATTATACTTTGTACTTTTGAGCTTTTTGGTCGTTTGCGTCTTCAAATCGTCGTTTTCTTCTTTTGTCTTCGCACTTATTTATTTAAACGAATATTACATAAAAATAGAACAATTACAACTAAAAGATTTACATATTGGAAGGATATTGTGCCTAAATATATGTTCATTTGGAGCACTATCAAATATCCCCACACTTGAGCATTGCTTGTCCTCAAGCAATACAGAACTTGAAATTAAATCACACGAATCACTTCTTTATTCTTCACACTTTATACATTAGTGATTTTGATACGGCGCTATAAACAATGATAGTAACGATGTGGTTTACAGTCCCACATGACTATAAAAATTTAGATCCTTAAGGAAATTGGATCTTTATGAAAACATTTGATCTTTTGAAAATTCATTCTAGCTTTTACCCTAGATAAGTTTTCCAGAATAACCCTTCACCGGTGTTTGCAAAATGTTTTTGTGATTTTGGTGGGTTTCAGATTTGAAAATTTTAGCTCAAAACTTATGGTTTTGTGTCACCCACTTGCTAACCTTGTATTAGGAAAGCAACACGTCAAGTATACTTGCTCCATATATTACCTTTCGGTAAACTACCGTCCGGTTGTAAAGGAAAGCATTGAACAAGCAACTGTTAAGGCGATGTCTAATGACATGCAGATGTTCATGGTCTACAACGTGTCGGATGCAATTACTATCATTTGTAGGAGCAATAGTAAAGATCACCCTGTAATTTTTCGGTTTGGCACAAAATCCTGTCTTCGACCATGCTATGCAACCACCGTTCTTACGGTTGACACCTGATTTGGTTCAGGTGACCTAATAAATTCCATGTGAATTCCTAGGATTTTACGTTCAATGGTAATGAACGCATTGAAAATAGGTTTTCAGAAAACAAATTGGTTTGTAATTTGATCAAAATATTTTCTCGTTCAAGCTCGAGTTTAGATTTCATCGAATTCCATGAGTTTGTAATTCCCAATATTTAAAGTCAATCTCAAGGATTGAGTAATATCAGGCTTAAATACTAATTTTTAATCTTTAAGGAGATTATCCTTTTCTGGGGGTCTGATTCATTAGTCTTATCAAGCTAATTTGCACGGCGCCCTCCCCATTTTACGAGACAGATTCTCTCATGGTTAGGATAAGTCTGTCCACTTGGCGACCTTGTTTGATGCTGAGGTCCGTGGATTTCCTGCTGATTTTAGAGATGACTTTTCTAGATTTTTCGTCAACCTACAGCTGGTCTGGACGACAACTTTCTGACCTAAATCAAGAAGCGCGTGTCTTTTTCGGAAGACTTTACTTCCTTTTAATGATGGAATTGATTCATCGTGTAGATCCATCTTTCATTACAGTAAATCGGGTAAACCAGTTAATTTAGTCCAAAATAAAAGCACCTGCAATAACTTTACAAAAACATGTGATAGATAGTTTTTAATTGAATAACTTGGTACATTCTCCCCACACTTGGCTTTTTTCATGCGTCTTTTTATATCTTAATAAATAAATTCAAGCGTTTTAGTTGTTTCTCAATTTATGTCCTTTCCGAAGTAACAATAATTTCGGCATTAACACATAGTTTTATCGTTCATAAATATGTTTAAACATGATTTTGAATTCATTTAGTTGAAATTTTTTTAAAATTTTCATAAAATTTAGAAAATAAGCCAAGTATAAACCCGAGAGAATTTATAACCCTTCCCCACACTTGAGATCATGCAATGCCCTCATTTGCATGAAATCAGACTCTAATTATAAATTCATGAGGGTGATTAGTGTAGAAAATGATTAAAAATACCCAGTTTGTATTTTCAAAGCTCGTCGAATGATAGATGGTGCACCTCATCGTTCATCCCTTCTTGTTTTATCACACATGTTTTTTTCCTTCAAAAACGGCTGCTTTTCTGAGCTGTTTGTTAATATTTGAAAATGCGTCTTTTACCCTTACTTATTATGCATGTTTATTAACGAGTTATGCACTAACCCGAACCCCGAATTTAACGTTAAGTGGGGTTAGACTTCCCCATACTTAGCTGAGGACATGTGAAGTCGGTAGAATAAGTTCCACGAATTAAAATAGTGAGCCAGTTTTTTACATCTCGGGTGGTATAAAATATATCAATGGGTTTAAAGTTTAGACCCACCCGATCGTCACTACTTAATTCTTTTTTAAGTGTAGCTTTTAGTAAATGGATATGTCTCTTTTCTGGTTCTTGGTCAAATGGATCGATATACACCGACATACATATTTCTATAGGGTGGACAATTCCTAACATTTCCTTCCGTTTATTCTCGGGATCAAAGTTTTCACCTCTATTACCCAATTGGGTGAAATCTGAGGTGTCATTATCTATTACAGCTCGTAGTTCATCTTCGGTAGATGACTCGTCTATTGAGAATATTGGGTTGGAAGGTTGTGGAATGGTGAATTTCGGGATCGAAGCAGATTCTTTTTCATTAACGGTACTTATCGGTCCCACCACTTTGGTCTCGAGGGTAAAGTTTTCAATGTTATCGTTTTCCTAAGAGTACCAAATTGTCACCCTTACTTCTTCTTCATCCATTAATGGATCGATGATTTCGTCGGTAGAGGCTAATGTGTCGATATGTTGTGAAATTGGTAAAGTTGAATAAAAAGTATCATCGGGATAATTGGTGATTTCGGAGCTCTCGAATTCAACAAAATTTGATTATATGAGATTTTCTTGCACAATACTCCTCAGATCAACATGTGTGTAATCTGATAGAGTTTCTGCTTGTCGATTTACAAACTCTCTCATTTGTTCATTTTGAGCATCGAGTTCTTCGAGTTTGATTTTCATATTGTCTAAAAGATTTTCAGACACATAATTTTCCTCGTCTTCTGGTTGTTGAGTTTGGAAATATTCTTGGGAATAATCCCAATTTGAATTGTATTCTTCATAATCATTCCATTCAGGTTCCGTGGGTGCGTAATTTTCCATAGCAACGTAATAAAAACATTCTCATGTTGAGTGATAATCTCCACAGATTTCACAACCAGTTATTGTTTCGTCATTCGTGATCCAAGATTGAACGAATGAATTTTCATTAACACTCGTTTGAGAGTATTGATTTAATTGATTTTGCATGTCAGAAAGAGTTTCCAAAATATTCTCGAGATTTTCCATAATGCACTTATTACCAAATTTTAGCTACAATGTGGTGCATTTACTAATTATCCTATTAGTTATAAAACTAAAAATTATATAAGTTATCAAATTAATAGACTTTTCTGATTTTGCCCACCTTTCGAATAGCCAATAGATGCAGTAGGTAGCCAGAACCCTTTAAATCGGAAGCTCACAACTCAGCCACTAACAAATCCAACTATTACTACGAACCAGAAAATTTTGGATGTCTATCAATTTAACCGCTTAAAATAATTTTTCGTTGAAATTTAAAGAAATTTTAGAGAAGAAATAGAAAATTCTATGTCCTAAAAACTAGAGCGGCGAGAAATAAGAAAGAAAAAGAGCGCGTCGAAAAACGTCGAAAAATAAAAGGTCAAAAAATAAATGTCGAAAAACAAATAGTCGAAAAATAAAAATAAGAAAATAAAGCATCGAAACTTAGTATTCTAAAAACTAAATATTAAAAGTTATGTCTAAAGGTATTAAAGCTTAAAAGGAATTCTATATCCAAAACGGCAATAACTTAAAAAGTACTGAAATTTTAAAATGGCGTTGCAAAATTCTAAAGCACCTAAATTTTAGTCTAAAGAAAAGGCACTTAAGGGATTTTACGGTAAAGTCTTAAAAGCTAAAAATAAAGTAACTACGGCAAAATACTAAACTTAAAACTATATATTACGAGCGACAAATATACAAATTACGATTAAACAATAAAAAAAATATAATTTATAAAAAAGAAACTAAAAAAATAAAATTACAAATTTATAAAAATATTATTTTTATATTATTATTTATTAATAGTATTAATTTTTAAATTAATAAAACTAATTAAAACTTAAAATACAAATTTAATTAAAACTAAAACTAAATATTATTAAATTAAAACCTGTAATTAATGTCCTAGGTTGGCCCTGTCAGGTCAGCCATGCGACCGCATGGTTTTACAACACCCGGATCATGCGATCGCATGGGTCTGGGTTCCAGTTTTTTTTTTAAATTTTATATTGTTTTTCTAAATATATATATAAATATATTTATACAAATATATATTAAAAATTATAGCGTTTCGCCGAGTCCCCGGCAGCGGCGCCAAAAACTTGATGTGCAGCGAGGTGTACGTGAAATAGTTATTATTTTTATTACGGAAAACGTTACAAATTTACACAAGTTTTAATTATTTATTTACAGATGGGATACACCTAAACCTTGCTACAACACTATATGCAGTGTACCTAATCGTAGAGTAGTATAGTTTTTAGTAAGTCCGGTTCGTTCCACAGGGAGACGGCTTATTGCGTACACTATATTTTTAAACAATTATATATATATATATATATATATATATATATATATATATATATATATATATATATATATATATATATATATATATATATATATATATATATATATATATTAGTAATATAGTAGTATTATTATTATAAAAATGGGGTTTTACCGTTTAATGACCGGTTTGTCGATTTTAAATAAAGCGTAAAGATAAATGACGATAATATAAATGATAGAATTTAAATTGCGATAAAGTAAATTGCAGTAATTAAAACGACAGTAAATAAAGGTACGATGAAATATGAAATAAAAATATTATGCTTATTTAAACTTTTGTAATCATGATGTTTGACGTGTTGATTTTAATTTATTACCCTGGGTTAATTGTCCTTTGTCCTGGATTATTCGATATGTCCATCTGGTTTTTGTACATAACAGTCCATCAGTCATAAATATAAAGTGCGAGTGTCCTCGTCAAATTATCCTTATATCTGAAGTCAAATATTCCAACTAATTGGGGACTTAAACTATAATTATACCAATTTTCCTTGTATATAATTCACCCCTGTTTTAATAAGTCCATTGACTATTAATCCATTCCCGTGTCCGGTTAAATGAACGATTATTAGTACTTATAAATATCCCGCCCATCGTGTCCGATCGAGTGTATGTGGTTATTTATAGGTACGTCCAATTGTAAATCTTTATATTAAATTAACAAACTATCATTTAATTAAACAAATATAAAGCCCATTAATAGCCCATAGTCTAGTTTCCACAAGTGTCGTTCTTTTGTCCAAACCCCAATTATGGTACAAAGCCCAATTACCCCATCTTTAATATTTAGCCTAACATCATGATTACTTCGATTTAAATAAGCATAATAATAACTTAGTTACAAGACATTAATTTAAAAAGGAGAACATAACTTACATTGAGTATTTATCGCGTAGCTTTAACAGACAGAACTTCGACTTTAAAACCCTAAAATAACCTTTACATAACCCAAACTAACCTAATATAAAACTAAACTAATATATATTATAATATATATATATATATATATATATATATATATATATATATATATATATATATATATATATATATATATATATATATATATATATATATATATATATATAATATATTAAGATATAGAGAGATATTGATATTGTGTACCTAACTCGTCCGAAAAACTGACTTTTTATAGAACTTGGCCTGCTACAGTAACTCATGTGATCGCATGAGATTTTAGTGCAAATCTCATGCACTCGCATGGGCTCATGCACTCGCATGGGTTTTATGCATATTTTTCATACGATCGCATGGCCGTCAGATCCAGCTCACATATTTTTTGTTTTCTAGTTTGCCGACGTTATTTAATATAATATATAATATATAAATAATTTATATAATTATTTAAATATTATATTATATTCTTGTGCATAGTTGACTTGTAATTTTAGCTCCGTTGCGTCGCGCGTTGATAGTTGGCTCAGGTCCCGATTCCGGTTTTTCGAACGTCCTTTCGTATAATTTAATATCTTGTACTTTGTGTTTTGCGACTTGTACTTTTGTAATTTTGAGACGTTTCTCATCAATATTTCGAACCACTTGGATTATACTTTGTACTTTTGAGCTTTTTGGTCGTTTGCGTCTTCAAATCGTCGTTTTCTTCTTTTGTCTTCGCACTTATTTATTTAAACGAATATTACATAAAAATAGAACAATTACAACTAAAATATTTACATATTGGAAGGATATTGTGCCTAAATATATGTTCATTTGGAGTACTATCAGTTATATATGATTTTACTTTCTTAAACGAAAACGTTTTGCGATATAATAGACCTTTATTATTAAAATGATTTCATTTAAATAACGTAATTTGATTATATATATTAAGTTAGAAAATTAATTGTTAGAATTAATTATATAAATAACTTCTGCTAATAAAATGATTTTGAATGTAATATAATTTGATTATTAAAATGTTTTTAGTTAATAAACGTTTGTGCATAAATGAGTTATTTCAATTTTAAGCTTTAAAATGCAAACGTTACGAAATAATACTTTCTATTACTTAAACGATTTCAAAATATATATAATAAGCTTTGAATATAATTAGTTTTGAAATGTTATATTATTAAAATATTTCAATTATATATAAAATGTATAAACTTATATTTCTAAATAAAAAATATATATATTTTACGATGTGATAAATATAATATTAATTTAGTCTTAAAATGTTTGATTTAAAATAATATATTTTGATAAACAATGAGACATTAATTTATAGAAGCAAATGACCAAAACACTCAAATGAATAAGTTACACTTTGAGTGGGATAGTTTTTCATTAATTTGAGTCTTGTATTTATAAAGGTACATTATACGAAATGTAAAGTACCAGTTTTCTAAAGAGTACGAAAATACGTTGGAGGAATCCGAACCAGGACATTGGTAGAGCGACAACGTACGAGTCATTGGAATTAAATTTACAAATTAACTATGCACATAAATATAATATTTAAATAATTATAAAGATTAAATATATTATATAAATAAAAACGTGTGTCGGTAGAATGAGTTAAACATTGTGACCAGTTCCAGCTAGCCATGCGATCACATGGCCAAACCAAGTATATCTCATGCGATCGCATGAGCTGTGAAATCAGAAATCATCTATAAAGCTCGTTCATTTCCTGGCCGAATTCATTCATCATTTTCTCTCAATCTTCTCTCAATCTTTCTTCACTATATATATGTATATTAATATTATTATTATTAGTATTAAGATTAATATTATTATTATGAATCGTATTATTATTATTAGTAGTATTATTATTAAGTCTTTACTACGACGAATTCATGAGCGAGTTATTTCAAAATGGGTTTTACGAGAGGGCTAAAGCTAAGGAAATTATGGGTTATAGCTATGGAGGTTAAACTGAAATGTCCCGTTCATATTGATTTTATAAACGTTCCATATTAATTGATTTCGTTGCGAGGTTTTGACCTCTATATGAGACGTTTTTCAAAGACTGCATTCATTTTTAAAACAACCATAACCTTTATTTTATCAATAAAGGTTTTAAAAACATTACGTAGATTATCAAATAATGATAATCTAAAATATACTGTTTACACACGACCATTACATAATGGTTTACAATAGAAATATATTACATCGACATATGTTTCTTAAATGCAGTTTTTACACAATATCATACAAACATGGACTACAAATCTTGTCCTTATTTTAGTATGCAACATCGGAAGCTCTTAGTATTCACCTGAGAATAAACATGCTTTAAACGTCAACAAAAATGTTGGTGAGTTATAGGTTTAACCTATATATATCAAATCGTAAAAATAGACCACAAGATTTCATATTTCAATACGCATCCCATACATAGAGATAAAAAGCATTCATATGGTGAACACCTGGTAACCGACATTAACAAGATGCATATATAAGAATATCCCCATCATTCTGGGACACCCTTCGGATATGATATAAATTTCGAAGTACTAAAGCATCCGGTACTTTGGATGGGGTTTGTTAGGCCCAATAGATCTATCTTTAGGATTCGCGTCAATTAGGGTGTCTGTTCCCTAATTCTTAGATTACCAGACTTAATAAAAAGGGGCATATTCGATTTCGATAATTCAACCATAGAATGTAGTTTCACGTACTTGTGTCTATTTTGTAAATCATTTATAAAACCTGCATGTATTCACATCCCAAAAATATTAGATTTTAAAAGTGGGACTATAACTCACTTTCACAGATATTTCCTTCCTTGAAAATAAGACTTGGCTACGGATTGATTCACGAACCTATACAAATATGTACATATATATCAAAGTATGATCAAAATATAATTACAACCATTTTTATTATGTTTTAAAGATTTGAGTGTATTAAGTCAGCTGTCCTCGTTAGTAACCTACAAGTAGTTGTCCACAGTTAGATGTACATAAATAAATCGATATATATTATCTTGAATCAATCCACGACCCAGTGTATACACGTCTCAGGCTAAATCACAACTCAAAGTATATATATTTTTGGAATCAACCTCAACCCTGTATAGCTAACTCCAACATTACTGCCTATAGAGTGTCTATGGTTGTTCCAAATAATATATATACATGGGTCGATATGATATGTCAGAACATTTGCATACGTGTCTATGGAATCCCAAGATTACATAATATATTAGAATACATGTATAATACAATATAAGTTAGCTAGGATATGATTTGTATAGATTTGTTAAACATTTCGCGTAGCTAAAAAGATCAAAAATATCCAATCTTGTTTTACCCATAACTTCTTCATTTTAAATCCGTTTTGAGTGAATCAAATTGCTATGGTTTCATATTGAACTCTAATTTAAGAATAAAAATAGAAAAATTATAGGTTTATAGTCAAAAATTTAAGTTACATGTCAATTACTAAAAAGGTAGTCATTTCCGTTGAAAGAACGACATCTTGATGACCATTTTGAAAAACATACTTTCACTTTGAGTTTAACCAAGATTTTTGGATATAGTTTCATGTTCATATGAAAAATCATTTTCCCAGAAGAACAACTTTTAAATCAAAGTTTATCATAGTTTTTAATTATCCAAACCAAAACAGCCCCCGATTTCACTATGACGGCGTATATCCGATTTTATGGTGTTCATCGTGTTTCCAGGTTTTAAATCATTAAGTTAGCATATCATATAGATATAGAACATGTGTTTAGTTGATTTTAAAAGTCAAGTTAGAAGGATTAACTTTTGTTTGCGAACAAGTTTAGAATTAACTAAACTATGTTCTAGTGATTACAAGTTTAAACCTTCGAATAAGAAAGCTTTATATGTATGAATCGAATGATGTTATGAACATCATTACTACCTCAAGTTTTCTGGATAAAACTACTAGAAATGAGAAAAATGGATCTAGCTTCAAAGGATCCTTGGATGGCTTGTAAGTTCTTGAAGCAGAATCATGACACGAAAATAGTTCAAGTAAGATTTTCACTCGAAATAAGATTGTTATAGTTGTAGAAATTGAATCAAATTTTGAATATGAATATCACCTTGAATTAGAAAGATAACCTACTGTAAATAACAAAGGTTCCTTGATCTTAGATGATTATTTGGAATGGATTAGAAAGCTTGGAAGTAGACTTGCAAACTTGGAAGTATTCTTGATTTTAATGAAACTATACTTATGGAATTTATGAAGAACACTTAGAACTTGAAGATGGAACTTGAGAGAGATAAATTAGATGAAGAAAATTAAAGAATGAAAGTGTTTGTAGGTGTTTTTGGTCGTTGGTATATGGATTAGATATAAAGGATATGTAATGTTGTTTTCATGTAAATAAGTCATGAATGATTACTACTATTTTTGTAATTTTATGAGATATTTCATGCTAGTTGCCAAATGATGGTTCCCACATGTGTTAGGTGACTCACATGGGCTGCTAATAGCTGATCATTGGAGTGTATATACCAATAGTACATACATCTAAAAGCTGTGTATTGTACGAGTACTAATACGGGTGCATACGAGTAGAATTGTTGATGAAACTGAACGAGGATGTAATTGTAAGCATTTTTGTTAAGTAGAAGTACTTTGATATGTGTCTTGAAGTCTTTAAAAAGTGTAAGAATACATATCAAAACACAACATGTATATACATTCTAATGGAGTCGTTAAGTCTTCGTTAGTCGTTACATGTAAGTGTTGTTTTGAAACCTTTAAGTTAACGATCTCAATTAATGTTATTAACCCAATGTTTATTATATCAAATGAGATGTTAAATTTTTATATTATCATGATATTATGATGTATGAATATCTCTTAATATGATATATACATTAAAATATCGTTACAACGATAATCGTTACATATAAGTCTCGTTTCGTAATTCTTGAGTTAGTAGTCTTGTTTTTACATATGTAGTTCATTGTTAACACACTTAATGATATATTTAAATATCATTTTATCATGTTAAATATAGTGTATCAATATCTTAATATGATACATATATATTTAGTAGACGTTATCGTAACGATAATCGTTATATATATATCATTTCGAGTTTCTTAACTTAGTAATCTCATTTTTTATGTATATCACACATTGTTAATATACTTAGTGAGATACTTACTCATCATAATCTCATGTCAACCATATATATATGTCTATATATACCACAACATGTAGTTTTTACAATTTTGTAACGTTCGTGAATCGCCGGTCAACTTGGGTGATCAATTGTCTATATGAAACTTATTTCATTTAATCAAGTCTTAACAAGTTTGATTGCTTAACACGTTGGAAACATTAAGTCATGTAAATATCAATCTCAATTAATATATATAAACATGGAAAAGTTTGGGTCACTACATAAACTAGTGTTTATCATATCCGTTGCATCTACGTACTTTCCTGCAATATTGAATCACAATATTGATACGTGAGCATTCATATCTCATCTCTTATATATTAATAGTGTATCCCTGACTAGTGCTCGAGTATATATGATTATGCATGCTTGTATGCTTAATTTTGTCATTAGATAGTTTTGATGAATCACAAATTTAATACGTATACTACTGAGATAAAGTATATGATATGCATGTCGTTGGAAAGCTGAAGAAAAATTAATAACTTTTCATTTAGAAATCGTGTGGTTTCGATGAACGGATTAAAAGATATGGTCAACTGAATTATTATTAATTCTATTATTATTATTATTATTATTATGACTATCGTCGTTATGGTTATCGTTATTATTATTAGCTAATAATAATATTATTATTATTATTATTATTATTATTATTATTATTATTATTATTATTATTATTATTATTATTATTATCATTATCGTTATCAATATAAGTATTATCATTAAAATTGATATTGTTATTATTAATACTATCATTATTATCACTAAGATTATTAATATTATTATTATTATTATTATTATTATTATTATTATTATTATTATTATTATTATTATTATTATTATTATTATTATTATTGTTATTATTATTATTATTATTATTATTATTATTATTATTATTATTATAATAATAATTAGTATTATCATTAGTATTATTATAATTATTAATATTAGTATCATTATAATTAAAACTAATATTAGTATCATCTAATTATTATGATTACTATTATTATTATTATTATTATTATTATGAATGTGATATAAAAGAGGACTAAAAGCTATTAAACAAATTAATTAGGAAATAATGAGTATAAGTATCATGATGAAATAAAAATATTGTAAGATACTGATTTAGATAAAAATATTGTTTTTATTATTTTTATTATTATTAAAAGTATCATTAATATTAAAACTATCATTTTTATTAAAATTATCATTTTTAATAGAAATATCATTGTTATTATATTATATTATTATTATTATTATTATCATTTTAATATTATTATTATTAAAATTATCATTTTAAATAGAATTATTATTTTTACATAAAAATATTATTATTTTTACAGTTAATATTAAAAAGTATCTTATTATTATCATGATTAGAATTATCATTTTATCATAATTAATATCATCATTAGTAAATATAAATATTGTTATTAGTAGAATAATAATAATAATTATTATTATTATTACCAAATAATACAACTTTTAATTATTATTATTATTATTATCAATATTATTTTATCAAATAAATATGTGATACAAAGATATTTTTACCACACGTAATATAATTACATTAATAATACATACCACTATATTTTTATGATATTAAGTGAACTTTATAAATTTTATTACTTAAGATATAAAAGTATATTTTTTTATCATATATAAATTTAATATAAATTTTTATTTATTAATAAATGACTTGTATTATTTACTCTAATAAAATCTGATAAATATATTTAAATATATAAACAACTATATTTAAGTTATATAATAAACATATATAGATTTTGGAAGTCATTTTGGGTCAAGTTGACTTTTGTTGACTTTTACATATCGGTCTCGAGCATTAGGTTTGTGATACACTACGACTTGACCTAAATTGTTAGACAAATATTGACCAACATATAAATATATACAATTAATATAGGTTCGTGAATCCGAGGCCAACCCTGCACTTGTTCAGTGCCGTTATTTGCATTATTGCTACGAAATACAGTATTGTGAGTTTCATTTGCTCCCTTTTAAATGCTTTTGCAATATATATATTTGGGCTGAGAATACATGCGTTGTTTTAATAAATGTTTGACGAAATAGACACAAGTACTTAAAAACATTCTACGACTGAATTACTATACCGGATATCACCCCTTTTTACTTGGTAAGCTAAGAATTAGTGAACTGGACACTAATTGACGTGAATCCTGAAGATATATCTATGGACTTTGACACGTCCCATCCAGGTTATGGATGCTTTAGAACTTCGATTTTTATATATAGATGAGTGTTCCTGTATATTTGGGGATATTCTAGATTCATTTTGTTAATGTCGGTTACCAGGTATTTATTCGTATGAATGGATTTTATACAGATGAGTGTTCCTGTATGACGATTTTTACAGATGAGTGTTCCTGCAGTTTAATTATAGAAATGAAATCTTGTGGTCTATTAAAATTATGGAATGATTGATTACGATAAACTAATGAACTCACCAACCTTTTGGTTTACACTTTTAAGCATGTTTATTCTCAGGTATTAAAGAAATCTTCCGCTGTGCATTTGCTCATTTAAAGATATTACATGGAGTCATTCTTGGTATATTTCAAAAGACATTGCATTCAAATCATTTGAGTTCAAAAAGGATTGTTGATAGATGAATGATGGATTAGTCAATTATATTTGGGAAACATGATAATATATTTGGTATGCATATTTGTAAATTTTGATTGAGTTGAAAGTTTGTCTTTTAAAAAGAATGCAATGTTTGTAAAATGAATCATATAGAGGTCAGAATCTCGCAATGTAATAAACTATTGTGAATCGTTTATAATCGATATGAACCGGTCCTTTCAGTTGGTATCAGAGCTGGTTTAAGCTGTGTCGTCGGCTTAATCATAGAGGGGGTTCTCACAGTGTTACCTGTGATGAAGCATTGGCTCTTACTCCTCGCGGTCCGATTATGGTTGGCTTTCGTCGAGAGGTGGGCCATAAAATCAGTATCTAAGGTACGCTCAGTGGTCACCAATTGGTTAGCTGGGAAGGCACTGGGTGGGCCGTGGTCCCCAACAATTTTAGCTGGTATCAGAGCGGAGTTCTTAGCGAACCAGGTCATGCATTAGTGTGTCTAACAGATAGTTATTAAGATGCATTAGTGAGTCTGGACTTCGACCGTGTCTGCATGTCAAAAAGTTTTTCTTATCATTTCTTGTCAAAAATTACCTGCTTATCATTCTTAGTCTAGACACATCTTACTGCATTGATTGCATGAATAGTGTATAGACAAAATTCATATCTTAGCGTATCAGTTACTATAAACTTTGCCTGACATATTCCGTAAATTCCTCCGTAATCTACGAACATTTTTTGTTCTATATATATATAGATATTCTATGTAATTAGAATACCATCCGATAGCCGGAAATCATTTCATATCGAAAAATCCTTTATTCAATCGTACGAAATGGAACTCGCCACTAGTTCAAGTCCTTCGGATTCCGATATGGAGTTTCACTCGGGCTCTGAAAGCAGTGTGACCGAAATAGATCAACCAATTAGCCATCATCTATTCTGTATGAATTGGGTATGGGTTCGTAGCCTACTTAATCATTGTAGACAAGAAGAAGGTGATCCCTTCCATCCACCACATTTCCCTCTTGGCAAAGAACCTGAAGCACTTACCAGCGAACTAGTCCGAAACACCATTTACACCCTCATTTCCTGAGTATCCCGCCACGATTATATATTGTCTAAACTTCTAGATCTTATACATTCGCTCGTTCCAACTGCCAATCATCCCGGTGTACTAGCAGAAGTCAACGAGCTTCGCGCTCGAGTAGTGACTTTGGAGAATATGATGCACAACTTGCAGGTATTACAGGAACCATCAACATCAGCATCAACAGTACCACCGACAACAACACCAATAGTACTATTACCACCACCAACAACAACCGCACCTTGAACATCAACTTCACAATTTTTCCCACGAGCATCAACATCATACGCACTATAGGTACCAAGGAATCCCAACAACAACAAACGATGAAGTATTGATTTATAACTTCATCAAAGAAATATTCTGCAGAGAATATGTGGTTTCTAAAAGTTTTAGAGATTATTTATTCTAGTTCTAATTGTAAACCAGATGAGTGGGCGAATAGAAATGATGAAATGAAACCCTGACCGGAATGATGCACGATTTACAAGCTAGACTTGTTATACCAACAACATCAACAGTACCGTCAGCATCACCAGCACCATCAGTACCGTCAGTAACGTCAGCACCAGCAGCATCTACAACATCACAAGCTCAGCCAGTTCCATAATCACCAAAATCATCACAAATCAATAACGAGTATACTGTATCCACGAGTTATGAAGTATTAACTTATTCCCAATGAAGAATTTATGTGTATATTATATATGAATTTTTAAACCACAATATATCTTTTCGTACTAAGCAATTATGTGTGAATTTTAAAGAGTAGATACTACTCGGTTAATTCATATTACTAATAGACTATGATGTACATGCATCGTTAACAACTTAACCATCGTCAACTATAATCTTTGCTTAAACTCGATAGATTCCATTTCATGATAAACCAAGTGTATTATTTAAATACATGTTTGATATTACACTTTCATTTTCGATGTACTCGAAACTTTCTAGGAAACATCATTCGTGCCTAGAGGCGTTCACAAGAATTCCACGAACAATAACATTATTCACCGAAGAAATATCAATAAAAATGAATAATGAAGTATTAATTCATAATTTCATTTACGTTGAATCAATAATCCGCGAAGATTACGTAATCTCTAAAGTTTTAGGAATTATTAAATTCTAGTTTCATACGTAAACCAAATGAGTTTAATTTAATACTAACACATAAAATCTATATTACATCTGAAGAAAATATACATACATATATTTTCATAAAGAGTGTAATAAAATTCATTTGTACAAAATATTACTTGTGAAAATGTTAACGGGTAGGTAATATCCGAGAAATGTTTAAGCTCACAATTAATATGTTACACTGTACATTCTTCTATTCTAAATCATTAACTCTACTCACTATTTTCACAAGCGATGTACATTCTTTCACAAAAAGCAGGACAAACATTTTCATAACAAATTCCATTACATATTCTGATCTTGGACAGATCAGAAATTCAAGTCAAGATTTTACAGGAGACATTACCCTTAGATTTCTACGTCTTTCAAAAATCATACCCTAAATTCAAACTATACTAAAAAATCACTTTTATATTCGTATCATTCAAGATTCACGACAATTTCATCATATAGATATTGACGATGACAACCTGCATCTAAACCCTTCAAAATTCTTGAAAACACCTCAACTAAGGAACAATCAATAGGATGAACCAATCACACGATACATGCGAAGAATATATGCACCTGGAAAACTCTCAAAACCTAAGTAAAAATTTAACACATATCTGTGTCAGATCCTTTGGCATTTATTACCAAAAATAACTTTGCGATCCCTTTTCAAAGTAGCAAATTCTGTCACAGCTCCAGCAAGTCAACTTCGATTTTTCAGTCCGACTAGCCTTAATATAACCTCGATATATACATGACCTTTTGCCATTGTTATCGGGGAACCTTTTACATTCTACCACATTATCAGTAGATGTACCAGCAACTTCATTACCCTTTGGCGTAAGTCTCTCCGAAAAATCACCCTATGTATTCATTAAAACCCTATCATGTATCATCTGCATCTTGTGACGATAATTGTCATAACAAATACCAGGAAGTATCAATAGTTATTTTCGAATCTCGCAGCGTTTCTATGATAACAATTATATATATACATATAACGTTATCTCCTGAAAAATTATAATTCTAAAATTCTGAAAAGCACTCAGTTTACGAATCAATACACTGAACTTTGAAAAAGCTGAATGAAGCAGCAAAAACTGTAGATAACCGTAACAGTCAAAAGTTGATGATAGAGAATAGTGTGTTAGCAAAGCACAGAAAAAGAGAAGGTTTGAAACTGAAAAACGGATTGAGCAAACCCTGAAGGAGGCTGTGGACAAATCACATGGACTAAATCTGCCTTCAAAGAATCCAAATGATTCAGTGCCTGCTGAAGTCTTTAGCGAATACCTTACTCCTTACTCTAAACCCTTGAGGACAATATTCTTCATCATCCTCTTATCTTAAATATTCTAAGATATCATCATATCTTCCATTTTAAATATCCTCGATATTCCTGAAGATATTTTTCGTAACCATTCTTATCCGAAATTATTTGTTTCTTCGCGCTATCTGCGTTACATCATAAAGGAAACTGTTTCAGTTTCTAAACTTTGGAAAATTCGAATTTAAAATGTGAATGTTTTTTTAAAGTAGTGTTGAGAACTGAAGCATGAGTTAGTATAATATAATGACACTTGATCAACGTAATTATATTACAGTAAGTCATGCTGAGTTTCTAATGGAACGTGGTGATTCACAGACCATAACGTTATCATGTGCCATGTTACACGACTCTTACATTCTACCTAATCTCCAAACATATTAAGAACATATCTTCTTGATAGTTCTATTTTTTTCGGATATTCTGGTAATTTGACAAATCAAGATCGTGTCATTACAATTTCTTCCTTAGAACATTAGTTATGTTCATTCGAAATTCCATACTTACGAATTCTGGATCATTACTTGCTTTGCTTAAAGTCGAGAAGAGAAAACAAAAGCATAGAGCTTTCAAAATATATATAGGAGTATAAATTGCAGTAAATAAGAGAGATTATTAACCGTGAATGTCAATAATTATGGAAAGACAGATACAAGGAAGGATTATAAAAAGCATCACCCCAAGAGCGAAATAGAAGTAAACAGATTACTCCGGTGGAAGTTGAAAGAGGAGGATGATTGTTGCGATAGTTAAAAACATATCAAGGATCAGAACTGGATCTAGCATATTGACGAATGTTTTGGAAGTATGAATTAAAGAAGAAAGTATAGAAGATGGGAGATGTGAAAATAAGGAAACGAAGGAGGTGGATTTATAGTAAAATATCAGACAGAGAAATCAAGACAGATTATCGTATTAGATCGAAAAAGATCATAATTTCCTTAATCACCAAAAAATCAAATCTTATATAGATTTTATTTAATCCGGAGATCAAACGTGATGATATCAAAAGATAACACGAAACACTATTTTCTAATTTCACTCTTTTATGATGGCTTGACTCATACACTTCGAGTAATTGAATTATTATATCTATATTTCTCAATCATGATAAAATCCTATGTACCAACTCATATTCGTCATAATAACATTCTTATTGTTAGCCATGACGACCTCGATCAAATTTCGGAACGAAATTTCATTAACGGGTAGGTACTGTGACAACCCGAAAATTTCCGACCAAATTTAAACTTAATCTTTATATTATTTTTGACACGATAAGCAAAGTCTGTAATGTTGAGTCTCAAAAATTTTGGAACTATATCCATGTAATCAATTACCCTCTGACTGTGCTCGACGATTCACGAACAATTATGTGTATATAGATATTTATATATAATATATAGTTATATTGATGGAAAACGTTAATAAAGTATTAGATGTATAATACTTTACATGAACGTATTTGACTCAATATATGCGTAATATATTTATCGACGGAATTAGAATATAATATCAAATGATTGATTTATCAGATACATTTTGATATGATTATCGGTCTCTGTTGAGAGGTCCACTTTGATTTAGGAAACCTTTCCTTTTTAACGGTATTCGGAATAATTGGTAAAGTGATTTACAAGTAGGAACAAAGTGTCACTTAACGGGAACTAGACAAGAGTTAGTGGAGTTTATTGTTCGATTTCCTATATATGCGTTAACTAGTTAACTTTCATATTATTTAGGTTGAAAGTGAAATTTTTGGAATATAGATAACTTAGAAAATGGATATCGACAAGTTAAGAAAAATGACGTTTTACATTAAAATAATTTCATACATTTATCTAACCTTCGGACTTTATCTTACGTTGCATTAACAAATGGTAATTTAAAAACTTGAAACTCGTTATGAGTTATATATGATTGTACTTTCTTAAATGAAAACGTTTTGCGATATAATAGACCTTTATTATTAAAACCTTTTTATTTAAATATCATAATTTGATTATATATATTAAGTTAGAATATTAATTGTTAGAACTAATTATATAAATAACTTCCACTAATAAATTAATTTTGAATGTAATATAATTTGATTATTAAAAAGCTTTTATTTAATAAACGTTTGTGCATATATGAGTTATTTCAATTTTAAGATTTAAAATGCAAACGTTACGAAATAATACTTTATATTACTTAAACGATTTTAAAATATATATAATAAGCTTTGAATATAATTAGTTTTGAAATGTTATATTATTAAAATATTTTAATTATATATAAAATGTATAAACTTATATTTCTAAATAAAAAATATATATATTTCACAATGTGATAAATATAATATTAATTTAGTCATAAAACATTTGATTTAAAATAATATATTTTGATAAACAACGAGACATTGATTTATAGAAGCAAATGACCAAAACACTCAAATGAATAAGTTACACTTTGAGTGGGATAGTTTTTCATTAATTTGAGTCTTGTATTTATAAAGGTACATTATACGAAATGTAAAGTACCAGTTTTCTAAAGCGTACGAAAATGCGTTCGAGGAACCGGAACAAGGACATTGGTCGAGCGACAACGTAGGAGTCATTGGAATTAAATTTACAAATTAACTATGCACATAAATATAATATAATATTTAAATAATTATAAAGATTAAATATATTATATAAATATAAACGTGTGTCGAAAGAATGAGTTAAACATTGTGACCAGCTCCAGCTGTCCATGCGATCGCATGGCCAAACCAAGTATATCTCATGCGTTCGCATGAGGTGTGAAATCAGAAATCATCTATAAAGCTCGTTCGTTTCCTGGCCGAATTCATTCATCATTTTCTCTCAATCTTCTCTCAATCTCTCTTCACTATATATATGTATATTAATATTATTATTATTAGTATTAAGATTAATATTATTATTATTATTATTAATCATATTATTATTATTAGTAGTATTATTATTAAGTATTTACTACGACGAATTCATGAGCGAGTTATTTCAAAACGGGTTTTATGAGCGGGCTAAAGCTAAGGAAATTATGGGTTATAGCTATGGAGGTTATGGGTATTGTTCGGGGGTATAGCTCGTGAGGTCAAACTAGTGTTTATCATCTCCGTTGCGTCTACGTACTTTTGCTGCAATATTGAATCACAATATTGATACGTGAGCATTCATATCTTATCTCTTATATATTAATAGTGTATCCCTGACTAGTGCTCGAGTATATATGATTATGCATGCTTGTATGCTTAATTTCATCGTTAGATAGTTTTGACGAATCACAAATTTAATACATATACTACTGAGATAAATATATGATATGCATGTTGTTGGAAAGCTGACGAAAAATTAATAACTTTTCATTTAGAAATTGTGTGGTTTCGATGAACGGATTTAAAGATATGGTCAACTGAATTATTATTAATTCTAATATTATTATTATTATTATTATTATTATTATTATTATTATTATTATTATTATTATTATTATTATTATTATTATTATCGTTATTATTATTATCTAATAATATTATTATTATTATCATTATCGTTATCAATATAAGTATTATCATTAAAATTGATATTATTATTATTAATACTATCATTATAATAACTAAGGTTATTATTAATATTATTATTATGATTATTATTATTATGATTATGATTATTATGATTATTATTATTATTATTATTATTATTATTATTATTATTATTATTATTATTATTATTATTATTATTATTATTATAATAATTATTAGTATTATCATTAGTATTATTATAATAATAATAATAATTATTATCATTATAATAATTATTAGTATTATCATTAGTATTATAATAATAATAATAATAATTATTAGTAACATTATCATTAAAACTAATATTAGTATCATCTAATTATTATGATTACTATTATAATGAATGCAATATAAAAGAGGACTAAAATCTATTACACAAATTGATTAGGAAATAATGAGTATAAGTATCATGATAAAATTAAAATATTGTAAGATATTGATTTAGATAAAAATATCATTTTTATTATTTTTATTATTAATAAAAGTATCATTAATATTAAAACTATAATTTTTATTAAAATTATCATTTTTATTAAAATTATAATTTTTAATAGAAATATCATTGTTATTATAAAATATTATTATTATTATCATTTTAATATTATTATTGTTATTAAAAATTATTATTTTAAATAGAATTATAATTTTTATATAAAAATATTATTATTATTACAGTTAATATTAAAAAGTATGGTTATTATTATCATGATTAGAATTATCATTTTATAATAATTAATATCATCATTAGTAAATATAAATATTGTTATTAGTAGAATAATAATAATTACTATTATTATTATTACAAAATAATACAACTTTTACTTATTATTATTATTATTATTATCAATATTATTTTATCAAATAAATATGTGATACAAAGATATTTTTACCACACGTAATATAATTACATTAATAATACATACCACTATATTTTTATAATATTAAGTGAACTTTGTAAATTTTATTACTTAAGATATAAAAGTATATTTTTTTATCATATATAAATTTTTATTTATTAATAAATGACTTGTATTATTTACTTTAATAAAATCTGATATATATTTTTAAATATATAAACGACTCTATTTAAGTTATATAATAAACATGTATAGATTTTGGAAGTCATTTTGGGTCAACTTGACTTTTGTTGACTTTTGCATATCGGTCTCGAGCATTAGGATTGTGATACACTACGACTTGACCTAAATTATTAGACAAATATTGACCAACATATAAATATATACAACTAATATAGGTTCGTGAATCCGAGGCCAACCCTGCACTTGTTCAGTGCCTTTATTTGCATTATTGCTACGAAATACAGTATTGTGAGTTTCATTTGCTCCCTTTTAAATACTTTTGCAATATATATTTTTGGGCTGAGAATGCATGCGCTGTTTTTATAAATGTTTGACAAAATAGACACAAGTACTTAAAAACATTTTACAACTGAATTACTATACCGGATATCACCCCTTTTTTCTTGGTAACCTAAGAATTAGTGAACTGGCCACTAATTGACGCGAATCCTGAAGATAGATCTATGGACTTTGACACATCCCATCCAGGTTATGGATGCTTTAGTACTTCGATTTTATATACAGATGAGTGTTCCTGTATATTTGGGGATATTCTAGATGCATTTTGTTAATCTCGGTTACCAGGTGTATATTCGTATGAATGGATTTTATACAGATGAGTGTTCCTGTATGACGATTTTTACAGATGAGTGTTCCTGCAGTTTAATTATAGAAATGAAATCTTGTGGTCTATTAAAATTATGGAATGATTGATTACGATAAACTAATGAACTCACCAACCTTTTGGTTGACACTTTTAAGCATGTTTATTCTCAGGTATTAAATAAATCTTCCGCTATGCATTTGCTCATTTTAAAGATATTACATGGAGTCATTCTTGGCATATTTCAAAAGACATTGCATTCAAATCATTTGAGTTCAAAAAGGAGTGTTGATAGATGAATAATGGATTAGTCAATTATATTTGGGAAACATGATAATATCTTTGGTATGCATATTTGTAAACTTTCGTTGAGATGAAAGTTTGTCTTTTAAAAAGAATGCAATGTTTGTAAAATGTATCATGTCAGAACGTCGCAATGTAATCAACTATTGTGAATAGTTTATAATCGATATGAACGGGTTCTTTCACTTACTATCGATGACAAACTCCACCTCATAGGAGTACCGGTTGAAATTATGGATCGTGAAGCCAAACTATAAAAACAAAGTAAAATCCCTATTGTCAAAGTTCGTTTGAATGCCAAAAGAGGATCCGAGTTACTTGAGAAAGACAAGATCAAATGAAAAGGGAGTGCCCCCACTTATTCGTAGAATCAGCAACGCAAAGTCTCGAGAAGGAAACAACAACTACTACTTTCAACTAAATTTCGGGACGAAATTTCTTTTAAGGTGTGGGTAGTGTAATAACCCGCCTTTTTCCGTTAATTTATTTTAACGCCGTCTTTTTTTTTAAATAATATCTTTCGTTATCTAAATTCGTATCTTCCGTTAATTAGCGTTTTCAATATTCCCGTTATTTAATTATAACATCTTCCGCTAGATTGCGTATCTAAAATAATTCGTTTGGTTAATTCACGCACTCGCTTCCAACCTAGAGGGACCAAAGTTGCCAAGGGGCCAAACTAGTTGACTAGGTCAACTAGTCAAACCCCACCACCACCACTCATTCATCACCTCCCATTTTCTTCTTCTTTCTACTACTTCCACTTTTTGCTCTCAAACTCCCAAGTCACAAAATCATCATCTAAATTCGATCTAGGAGGCTAACATCAAAACAAATTGTACTTTTGGAATCCTCTCTTCATCCTCTAGGTTTCGGTACCAATTTCATAGCTTGGGGTAAGCTTTTCAAAATCTCTAATTTTGATAAATCAGACCTTTAAACTTAAAAGTGTATTAGTTAGTATCTATAGCTCGAGTCTAACATGAATATGTGATTTATTTGCTCGATCTCGTTATTTTGCATAAACTAGCATGAACTTGAAAAAGGGTTTGTTTGATCTTGAGTATTGGGTTAATCTTGAGTTTTGGGTGATTTAATGTTGTTAAATGTTAAAGCTCATGTATTAAAAGTGTTACTAGCATCATTAGCTTCGTTTCGGTATGTAGGTTGACATGGAAAAACTTCATTAACATAAATGTTGAATTCATGATTCATGGTAAGGGTTTGATAGCATTTAAAATGAACTTTTGATGCCTTGAATGCTATGAGACGTTGTTGGTAAGTGTTTAGTTGTATTGTATGCATAATTACCTACGAAACAGCATATTATATGTGTGTAGTAAGTTCCCAAATCATGAAATGCGTTTTACGAACTTGAAACTTTAATGATGAACTTTTAACGATCATTTGACGAGGATTTGGTCATATTAAATGATGTATTTGTTTAATGATATGTGTTTAGTTGTATTCCTCATTAAAATACCTTTCCAACGATGTATGGCATGCGTTTTAAGTGTTTACGGTTCGTTAGTTGTGTTAAAATGAAGTTTGGTTCGAGACTTGAACACTTGAAACAGCCCAGGGATCAGCCCACGTGTATTGCCGCGGTGCGTGTGACGCCCCATAAAAAATTAACGTGTATGGATCATCAATAATAGGATCATTATAAGGTCAAACACTATATGTTGTTTTAAAATAAGTTTGCATTCATAAGAAAAGGTGACGTCATAACTAACGTCAAATGTTTAACATACGATAGCGTGCTTCTATGAATAGAAGGCAATAATAATAGTACGTGACCCAATGGTCATTACAAATTCATTGTTTCAAAAGTAACATAGTTTGAATGAAAAATAATTGTTCATGCGGAGACATCTCTAACAGAAGCAGCGGGTGTCTACACAGCAATACTACAACATCGGAAGCAATCAAACCTCTAAGCACCTGAGAAAACATGCTTAAAAACGTCAACACGAATGTTGGTGAGCTATAGTTTAAGTATAACAGTAATGTAAGGTAGGCCACGAGATTTCAGTATTTCAAAACAGTAACTCGGATTAAGACGAGGCCTAAATCGAAAATCATCTACTCGAACCGAACTAACTGGAAATCAACTTTCTAGTAGCCCAGGTGACCTGATCAGACCCAGAAAATAGTAAGCAAAGTGTTCCGGTAGGTTCTTGGTGCTTGATGCTCATCACGGTTCTCATTCTTGATGCGTATAGCTTCAAGTGTACAACTCAATGATTGGTTTGCATCTTCTTAACCAAGGTTTGACCATCATAACACTAGTGTATGTCTAAGATAAGTAGCACAACACATTTAAGGGTTGCAAGTAGGTTGATGAACCAAAGTTACATCAAGATCTTAGATCCGACACATACATGAGTTCTAGTAGTAATATTAAGCTATAAACTTGAAAGTAAACTAAATAAACAAGATCTTAAGTTGTAGAACCTAGATCTTAGTTAGATCTAAAAGATCCTAGACTAGAAAGTCTAGATCTAGTGTTCTTAAGTTAGATCCTAAGTTATAGAACTTGGATCTTTACTTCAATAAAACCATAAGTTATGAAACTTAGATTTTCATCTTGTAAAATGTATATAAGCTTATAAGCCCTTGTTTACAACAAAATTGGAAGACTATAAGTTATAGAAACTTAGATTCAACATAAGTGTATGAAGTTATAACTAGAAAGTTAAACTTCCATGTTCTTGAACTTACAAAGTTTAATCTTTAGTTTCAAGAAAAATGAAATCAAGATTAACTAGTAATACTTGACCAAATAATACATCACGAATTTAAAATATATAAAATGAAGAAATAAACTAAAGTTACAAGTAACAAGTTCATGTTTGTTCATACTTCAGAAGATTCAAGCCAAAGCTTGGATCTTTAAGAAAATAAAACTTAAATTTACAAAACATGAACACAAGTATGATTATAAAGCTTATGAACTCTAAATCTTTATAATACTTAAGTGTAGAACCAAAACTTATAGAAACTTAGATCCTGATGGAATTTAACAAGTTCATAAAACATGTTCTTATAGTTAACATAATTATAAAACCAATTTGTAGTAGTGTTAAAGCAAGCGGAAGCAAAAGTTTAAGTTCATGTTTATATGTAAAGCTATTAAGTTAAATTCCATGATAATATCAAGTCTTGGATAAATGCTTACAAATATAACAAGTAGAGAAGATATATATACCTCCTCAAGCTAGTTGAGGGTTGTTTACAAGTTGCAAGATGATGATGAAGATGATGAAATTGGAGCTTCTAACTTGAAGCCTCAAGCAAGTAATACCCCAAGCAATAACCCTAACACCCTTGCCTTTAGTTAGGATTTGAATAACACTTGAAATTAACTTGCAAAATGAGTTTGAAGGACTTGTTTGGGAGCCTCAAACCCCACGGCCAAAATGGCTGCAGAATGCAGTTTTTTTGTTGTTGCTATTTTTCTTGATATGTTTGCATGTATGTTAGTAGCATTGAGTCAATGAACTTGCTTATAGATAGATGGAAAAGTGTGGTCAATCCAAGAAGGAATCTTAGCATGTTTTCTTTTGTCCCAATTCCACTTACATTCATTTAAATAAAATGTTTTTAATAGATTTTATAAAATCCATTTTATAAAACTTTCAATAAATTTTATAAAATACATTTTATAAAACTTCCATTTTATTTATTATGTGTACATCATTTATAAAACCTATTTTATAAAATGTAACATAATTAATTAATTATTTAACCTATAAATAATTATATCCATATCATATAAATTATTCCATAATTTATATATACATATCAAGTGTCATAATTTTGGAAACCATTTTATTAAATTCAAGTGTCACGTATTCAATCAACGATCCAATCGCTAAAATCAAATACGAATAAGGTGTTGGTAAGCTTGTTATTGGGTATGACCCGACTTGGATCAAAACATATTAGCCACGCTAATTTAATATGTCTCTCGGGCATACGAAAAACCTTCAATCTCCCACTTGCACGAGAAACATAAGAAATTAATGCAAGTGATGGATACCACCTAACTACCGTCCATCACCCCCAATATGTTATGACTTTGTGCCATTCAATAACATCATCCCTTTCGAGTTCCATCTCGAATATGAATAGGTGAATCTTTCATTCTATCCTTTCGTCCTAGATGTCTTGTTAAATCCAAGAGACACAGAGTGATCACACTCTTTTAGATTTAACTTTATCAGGCCTTAGACATCTGACTCTCAACGAATAAGAGGGACAAATTCCATCTTGACTACATACGTCCTAAATATATACCTTGCATTATACCTGAGCTCTTCCTTATGAACTACCATATTTCAGAATAGCGAAGGAAAGAATCAAGGTACAATAATTAGTGAATATCCGAACCCAATATGCATCTCAGGTCAGAGGATACAATGATATTCGCCTTTACTCAAGATTACATGTGATCAACCACAAAGGCTCCATTTAGTAAATCTTGAGGGCGGGTCTTCCAATATTTGTATCCCACAAATATCTATGAACCTTGGTTGCAACCTTGCCCCACATTCAACCCGTGAAAGTATACCAATCCGAGTTCATAATAGTCTAAACCTCACACTTGTTCCCACAAATGTAATCGACTACGGAATTTAGAATAATTACTTATTCATGGATAAAATATGCAAAATAGGAACATAACTCAAAATAAATTAATACCATAATTATATTAATGAGTTTGAACAATTTTGTTCCGTTACAATACTTAAAACAGATCATGACCAATCACTAGAATATCGAAGCCCTAATGCACAAACATGTCCTGCATGTTTTGCTCCATGTAAGAGCTTCGTGAGAGGATCCGCTATATTAAGATCTGTGTGAACTTTGCGAATACATATCTTTCCTTTTTTAACTTCATCCCTTATGTAGTTGAATCTCCGCTCAATGTGACGTGTCTTTTGGTGAGCACGAGGTTCCTTGATTTGAGCAATCGCACACTCGTTGTCACAAAAGATCTCAAGAGGGTCCTGAATGGAAGGGACCACTCCTAAGTCGTCTATGAATTTCTTCATCCATGCAGCTTCCTGAGCTGCCAATGAGGCGGCAATGTACTCCGACTCTGTAGTGGATAATGCAACAACATCATGTTTTGAACTCTTCCAAGAGACCGCACCACCATTTAATGTGAAGACATAACCGGACTGTGATCGAGAATCATCTCGATCAGTTTGGAAACTCGCGTCCAGGTAACCTTTCACAGCAAGTTCCTCCTCACCAGACCCATATATTAGAAAAATATCCTTAGTTCTCCTAAGGTATTTCAATATACTTTGGACAGCAATCCAATGACTGTTTCCTGGGTTATTCTAGTATCTACTTGTCAGGCTAAGAGCGCATGGCACATCTGGTCTAGTGCATATCATTGCATACATGATTGACCCAATAGCAGATGCGTACGGGACTTTCTTCATTCTCTCTTGTTCATCTTTCGTGGTAGGACACTGGGATGAACTGAGAAGCGTTCCCTTTTGAATGGGTACCAAACCTTTCTTAGAGTTCTCCATCTTGAACCTTTTCAAGACCTTTTCAATGTATGCACTTTGATTCAAACCTATCAGTTTCTTGGATCTATCCCTGTAGATCCCAATCCCCAAAACGTATTGTGCTTCTCCAAGATCCTTAATGGAGAAGCATTTACTTAGCCAAGTTTTAATACCTTCCATTGCCGGAATATCATTTCCAAATAACAATATGTCATCCACATATAGTACAAGGAACATGATAGTGCTCCCACTAGCTTTCTTGTATACACAAGCTTCATCACCATTTTTAATGAAGCCAAATTTCTTGGCCTCCTCATTAAAACGATGATTCCACATTCTAGATGCTTGTTTCAATCCGTAGATTGACTTCTTTAACTTGCATACCTTTTTAGGATATTTCGGATCAACAAAACCTTTAGGCTGAACCATATATACATCTTCCTCAAGATTTCCATTTAGAAAAGTGGTCTTGACATCCATTTGCCATATTTCATAATCATAATGAGCAGCAATGGCAAGTAATATCCTAATAGACTTTAGCATTGCCGCAGGCGAAAAAGTTTCATCATAGTCAACCCCTTGAGTTTGAGTGAAACCTTTTGCTACAAGTCTAGCTTTATATGTATCCAAGTTTCCATGTATGTAGGTTTTCATTTTGAAAAGCCATTTACAATCAACTAGCCTTGAGCTAGTAGGTTGTTCAACAAGTTCTCAAACTTGGTTTTCATACATGGATTGCATCTCAGCGTTCATGGCTTCCTGCCATTTATCCTTATCAATCCTTGATAAAGCATCTTGGTAGTTTGTTGGTTCATTCAAATCAACCACATAGCAACCATCCATGAGAAACCGATATCTCTCAGGAGGATTACTAATCCTACCAGACCTGCGAATGTCTTGTGTATTTTGATCATCTGTTTGATCACTCTCAACATTTTCATGTTGAGTGCTAGTGTCAACCAATTGTGTATCATCTACTTGATCTTGAACCTCTTCAAGATCTATCTTCCTTTCACTATTTCCTTCCATTAGGAACTTAGTTTCAAGGAATTCAGCCTTTCGAGCAACAAATACATTTTGTTCGATTGGATCAAAGAAATAGTATCCCATATCATCCTTGGGATATCCTATGAAGATACACTTCGTGGATCGAGCATTCAACTTATTAGAGACGTAACGCTTAGGATAAGCTTCACATCCTCATAACTTTAAGTATGATAGAGATGGAGGTTTTCCAAACCACATCTCATGAGGAGTTCGTTCCACTTTCTTGGTCAGGTCCATATTTAGAATACGAGCCGCGGAGCATAGACAATAACCCCAAAATGATAGAGGCAACGAGCTTCTAGCCATCATAAATCAAACCATATCCATTAGGGTTCGGTTCCTCCTTTCGGAAACTCCATTAAGTTGGGGTGTTCCAGGAGGAGTGAGTTGCGAGATAATCCCACAACTTTTAAGATGATCTTGGAAAGCATCGCTTAGGTATTCACCTCCTCTATCGGTACGAAGTACCTTGATTGTCTTATTGAGTTGATTTTGTACTTCGTTCTGATATTCCTTGAATGCTTCAAAAGTTTCGTCCTTATGTCTTAACAAGTAGACATATCCGAAACGACTAAAGTCATCAATGAAAGTGACGAAGTATCTTTCACCTTTCCTAGTCATGGGCTTAAAGGGTCCACATACATTCGAATGTATTAATCCTAATAAGTCTTTAGCCCTTTCATAGGTCCCTCTGAAAGGTGCTTTAGTCATTTTGCCTTGTAAACAAGATTCACATACATCAAACGAGTCTAGTTCATTTGATTTCAAAAGTCCATTCTTTTAAAGTGTATGCATTCGATTCTTGTTTATGTGACCAAGGCAGCAATGCCATAAGTAGGAATCACTCAAATCCCTTTTGAGTTTCTTGGTGTTTGCATGGAACATTGAGCTATTGTATGATGTGTCATCATGATCCAATTCATAAATACCATTCGAAGGTGAAGCCTTGAAATAGAACACATTATCTAAAGAAACATGGATATCATCATTAATGAAATTAAGATTAAAACCATATTGTTTCAAACGGGATACAGAAATAATGTTTCGTGATAAATCGGGTGCATACAAAACATTTTTCAAAATAAGCTCCAAACCACTTGGAAGCTTCAAAACAAAGTCCCCATGAGCTTTCACTTGCACCCTTGCTCCATTTTCCATGAAGAGACTTGTTGTTCCCGCATCTTGATTACTTCTTTTGAACCCCTGCAAAGAATTGCAAATATGAGTTCCACATCCTGTGTCTAATACCCATGTATTAGAAGAAGTAATACTAAGATCAATGTATACCATATATACATTACCTGAGGCTTGCCCTGCATCCCTCTTTTCCTTCAACTCCTTAAGGTAGACCGGGCAGTTGCGTTTCCAGTGACCCATTTTGTGACGACCCGGAGATTTCCGACCAAATTTAAACTTAAATCTTTATATGACTTCGACAATATAAACAAAGTCTGTTAAACTGAATCTCAAAAACTGTGAACTGTGTTTATGTATTTATTTGACCTTTGACTGTTTTCGAGGATTCACGAATAATTATGTGTAATTAAGTATATAAATATATATATAAGTTATATATAATATTTTGAATTAATAAAATATAATTAAATCAATTTGAAATTTAAAATGTAAAAATTATAAACAAAATAATTAAGTACAATTAAAGTGAATATATATAAACATGCATATGATGTTACTATTATGAAACTATATATGATTCCTATTAATAATTGGTATTATATTGTATAAATTATATAAATATTCAATATCTAATAAATGTTGTCATAGGATATATAATATACTTATTAATTATTAGATAGTTAATAAAATATAAATTCTACATATTAAATTTAATTACAAGTTAAAATATAAAAAGTTATATTAATAACCTTATTTTCAATATAACTGTTAATATTAATAATTGTATTATGAATATTGTTATTATGGAAAAGTATAAGTTATTATGTTATTATTATTTTAATATCATTAATAATATTATTATTATTATTATCAATTTCACTAAAATTATCATTATTATGACTTATTATTATTACTCTATTATTAGTATTTTTATCAATAATATAATTAATATTAGTAATATTATTATTATTAATTGTATTATTAATAATATTAAAATACATATACTTATAAATTATCAAAAATTACGAATTAGATAGGTAGATAAAATTGAAATCAGATGTTACACTTCACTATCATTGTTATACCTTTAAAGAATGACTAAGAGTGTGAAACAGATTCATAACACATTCATTGACAATCATTATCTATTTATTTATTTATTTAAATCCTTGATTTAACATATATGTACTTCTTGTCTACAAAATTTGTTATGTGTATCTTTCTTACTGCTTTTTTTTATTCTAGTAGCAAATTCAGTACCAATCACGATTTTAATAATAGAAGGGGTCAAAATCAGTTTGAGGTCTTTTCTGGTTTTATTTTCTTTTCTTTGTATTCTTCCTCTTGGTTATATTCTATCGACCTCTAGTACTATAACGGATTCAATCCAGTTGACATATAATATATCATGATTTTTCACTATCACATATCAAATACAATTAACTGCAAAACCCGTTTCTTTTATTAAATTAATCAGATACAAAGAATACCACTTGATACCTCTGTTCTTGAACGTTCACAACAACAACTCGACTTCAATTGAAATTTCGAAATCCATAAACGCAGTTCTGTGAGAAATCGTTTACTTAAACTACTTGCAAATTTTCAAAATCCAACTCCTCGAATTAAATTCAAATTTCGAAGTCAAAGGTAATTTTAAAAAGTCAAAAATTTGTGTTCAACTCTAAATTCGTAACCGTTTAAATATTTCTGTTAAAATTAATGACTCTGAAAGTTTATACGAACGATTTAGAACCTAATTCATGTTATAGTTTTTGTCCAAAACAGTCTTGCATTCGAAATTGATAATGGAGTTTTGAGGTGTTCTTCGCGTCTGTTTTAAATTTTTTTTGTGTGTTATTTTGTTGCCTGTTAATCGAAACCAATGATGTCAAATGGTTTACGTTACACATACCTATCTTAAATCACACTCTAACCTAGCTGTATCAGTTTCGTTTGATTTTTGGATGAATTGAATTCATGAGGAAGAAGAAGTAATATGCCAGATAATTACATGATATATAAATTAAGCGGGGTAAACATTATCAGTAAAACAGGCGATGGAGGAGTGGTTTGGGTACTTGAGGGGTGAGGGAGTGGTCGAGGGTTCAAACCTGGTTCATGGCATTCTTTTTAGAAAAAGCTCTAAAGGGTATACCCATTTATCTTTATTATTATTATTATTATTATTATTATTATTATTATTATTATTATTATTATTATTATTATTATTATTATTATTATTATTATTATTATTATTATTATTATTATTATTATTATTGTTGTTGTTGTTATTATTATTATTATTATTATTATTATTATTATTATTATTATTATTATTATTAATGTTAGTATAAATTATTTCATTAAAATATTATGTTACTTGTAATGTTAAGAAATAGGATTATTATTATTATCAATACGATTAGTAATATTATTATTAGTAATATCATTATTATTAGTATTGTATTAAAACAAGTAGTAAATATTATTTTATTAGGATTATAATGACAAGAATGAATATTATTATTATTAATGATAAATTAAGTAATACTATAACTATCATATTACAATTTATTATTATTATTATTATTATCATTAAATATTAATATTATCATTATTACTACTAATATTAAAAATAGGTATTGACAGGATTATGATTATTATTATTACTATTATTATGAAAATAATACAAGTTAGTGTTATAGATATTAGTATTGGCATCATTTGGTAAATACTAAAATTATTATTATCAACATAAGCATAATCATTAATGTGAGTATTATTATTATAATATAATTATCAAAATCATTATCAAAACTATCTTTAACATTGAAATTAATATTTTTACAATTATAATTATTATTATCATCATTAATAAAATTATTAACATTATTATCTTATTAATAATGTTAAGTATTATAACTATCATCATTTTTACAAACTATTAAAATTATTTTGGTATTATTATAATTACTATTACTAACATACAAATGATATATAAATATGTATATATGTTAAAGATATAATTAATACATATAACATAACAAAAATTAATATTTTTATATACAAAATGAATATACGAAACATATATATTATTAAAGGAATATAACTAATAAATTTATATATATATTTGTTCAATCTCCATTATGTATATTAATAAATATACAAATGATATAGGTTCGTGAATCCGAGGCAAACCCTATACTTGTTCAATGTCGTTCTATGTATTTTTACTACAAAATACATTAGGTGAGTTTCATTTGATCCCTTTTTTACTCATTACATTTTTGGGCTGAGAATACATGCAAAAGCTTTATTAACTGTTTTACAATATTTATATACGTGAGTTTCATTTGCCTTTTTTCCCTTTATATTTTTGGGCTGAGAATACATGCGCAATTTTTATAAATGTTTTACGAAATAGACACAAGTAATCGAAACTACATTATATGGTTGAATGATCGAAGCCGAATATGCCCCTTTTTTCTTGGTAACCTAATAATTAGTAAACCGATCTACTAATTGACGCGAATCCTAAAGATAGGTCTATTGGGCCTAACGAACCCCATCCAAAGTACCGGATGCTTTAGTACTTCGAATTCGTTTTTATCATGTCCGATGGATTTCCCAGAATGATAGGGGATATTCTTATATGCATCTTGTTAATGTCGGTTACCAGGTGTTCAATCCATATGAATGATATTTTTGTCTCTATGTATGCGACGTATGTTTATGAGAAATGGAAATATGAAATCTTATGGTCTATTAAAATTATGAAATGATTATTTATGATAAACTAATGAACTCACCAACCTTTTGGTTGACACTTGAAAGCATGTTTATTCTCAGGTACGAAAGAAATTTTCTGCTGTGCATTTGCTCGTTTTAGAGATATTACTTGAAGTCATTCATGACATATTTCAAAAGACGTTGCATTCGATTCATTGAGTTCATCAAGATTATTATTTAGTCGTTAATAGTTTGATATTTTATGAAATGGGATGCATGCCTGTCAACTTTCGATGTAATGAAAGTTTGTCTTTTAAAAACGAATGCAATGTTTGTAAAACGTATCATATAGAGGTCAAGTATCTCGCGTTGTAATCAACTATTGTGAATCATTTATAATCGATATGGACTTCGTTCAGATGGATTAGGACGGGTCATGAAAGTTGGTATCAGAGCAGTGGTCTTAGCGAACCAGGTCTTGCATTAGTGTGCCTAACTGATTGTCATTAGGATGCATTAGTAAGTCTGGACTTCGACCGTGTCTGCATGTCAAAAGTTTTGCTTATCATTTTTGTCAGAAATCATCTGTTTATCATCCTTAGGAAATTACCTGCTTATCATTCTTAGTCTAGACACATCTTACTGCAATGATTGCATGAATAGTGTATAGACAAAATTCGTATCTTAGCGTATCTGCTAATTCATATCTTAGGATATCTGTTACTGTAGACTTTGCCTGACAACTTCCGTAGATTCCTCTGTAACTTATGGGATTTTAGTATTATATATACATATGTAAATTATGTATTGTAGGGTACTAATCTATATCCTATAATCTATTTCTTATCGAAAATACTTCATCTGATCGTACGAGATGAATCCCTCAACCAGTTCAAATTCCTCAGATTTAGACAGCTATTTCGATATGGAGTTTCACCTAAGCTCCGAAAGCAGTGTCACCAAAATGAATCAATCAATCATCCATCCCCAATTCATCTGATGAGTTCGTAGTCAACCTAATCAATGGAGACGCGAAAAAGGCGATCCCTTCCACCAACCAAATTCACCTCTTGACAATGAAACTGAAACGTTTACCGGCGAATCTATCCGAAACACCATTTTCAGCCTCATTTCAGAGTAGTCGACACGATTATATTCTATCCACAAATTCTAAACCTTATTCATCCACTTGTTCCGACCGACAATCATCCCGGAGTAATACAAGAAGTCAACGAACTTCGCACTCGAGTAATCAATTTGGAAAATATGGTGCAAAATGTACCAGCTTCAACAACATCACCGGCGCCAACAGTACCATCAGTAACAGCACCATTACCATCAACAATCCATGCCTCAACATCTCATTCTGTACCTCGAGTATAATCATCGTTCTACGAATCGTTCTACATAAACTATCTTCGTCCTTCATGGCGATTACGTAATCTCTAATGTTTTAGATATTATGTACTCTAGTTCTAGCCGTAAACCTAATGAGTTTAATATCGCATTGACTCATTAAATCAATGATTACGTCCGAAGAAAATATATATGTATATATATTGTTTCATAAAGATTGTAATTAAAATTTCTTTCGTACAAACTGTTAATGGTGAAAATATTTTAACGGGTAGGTAATACCCTAGGAATATTTAAGATTTCACATTAATAAGTTACACTGTACATTCTTCGAATCTGATTCAATGGTTATTTACTATCCTACTTACATCCACAGATATACGTATCTATTCACCGCAGAATAACCATATTCATCCAATTTCATACTTGGATTTTGATTTATCAGAATCCAACAAGTGGCATAGTGAAGAAAACATTTGACAAAATTAAATTTGTTAGAAACAAACAAATTAACTATGAGAAATTTTGCTAAGAATCCACGATAACTGTTCCTAGCTAATTGTTCCTAGCTAACTGATTACATTTTATTTATCGCAATTTAATTATCGCAATTTACATTCTTGCAATTTTATTTATCGTCATTTAATTTCTGTTATTTACTTTACGCACTTTATTTATCGTCATTTAATTTCTGTTATTTACTTTACGCACTTTATTTATCGTTATTTAATTTCTGTTATTTATTTTTACGCACTTTAAATATCGCGACACGTATACAAGGTTTTGACATATCATATCGACGCATATATATATATATATATATATATATATATATATATATATATATATATATATATATATATATATATATATATATATATATATATATATATATATATATTATTTGGAATAACCATAGACACTCTATATGCAGTAATGATCGAGTTCTCTATACAGGGTTGAGGTTGATTCTATAATAATATATATACTTTGAGTTGTGATCGAGTCCGAGACATGTACACGGGTCACGATACGTATTAATTAATTCGAATAATATATATTAAGCTATATATGAATTATTGGACTGTTAACTGTAGACTATCAACTATGGACTGCCGACATTGGACAATTAAAAATGAATTAAAATATTGATTATAACATATGAAACTAAACAATTCTTCAAGTTTGTCACTTGATTTCCATCTTAAACCTCATTTGTATCTTGACAATTACAATATGCGTTCAAACCTTTCATGATATTTGAAAACACCTCAATCGAGAGAATGAACCAACCACACTTTATCTACGAAAGAAAAGATTGATACATATAGTTATACACCTGAAAACACTCGGAACCTGATTAAATGTTTAACACGTATCTGTGCTAGCTTCTTTGGCATTGTTATTTTCGAAAATAACAACGCAATTTCTTTTCAAATTAGCCAATTTTGTGACAGCTCTAGCAAATCAACTTCAAGTTTTTCATTCGAATAAACCCTATTATAAAAATTACCCTTTCATCATCATTACCGAAGAACCGTTTATATTCCACCACATTAGCATTAAACTTACTAGTAACTTCATTACTCATTAACTTAAGCCTCTCCGAAGAATCATTATATTTGTTCATTAAAACCCTATCATATACTCATCCGCATCTAGTAACAAGAACTGCCATACCAATTACCGGGAATCAGCAATCAGTACTTTGAAAACTCACAGCATATACACATCAATAGTTATATGTATAACATTTATCTCTTAGAATTATGGTCTTTCATTCTGAAATTCTGAACAGCACTCAGTCTACAAATCAATACTCTGAATGTTGAAAAAGCTGAATGAAGCAGCAGAAACTGTAGACAAATGTAAACGACCTTAATTGTCGGAAGTTTAATGATAAAGAACAGTATGTTGGAAAAGCTCAGCAAAATTGGAACTGAAAAACGGATTGAGCTAACCACGAAGGAGACCAAGAACAAATAGAAGGACCATACCCTATATTCAAAGAATCCAGATGATTATGTATCCGATGAAATCTTTAGAGAATATCCTACTCCGAAGTCATGTTAAAATCTTGCAGAAAATCTTTCTTCATCAACCTTCGAACTTAGAAATTCCAAAATATCATCATAAATATCTTCGATATTTCTGAGGATATTTTCATAAATATTCTTGTCCAAAATTATTTATCTCTTCCTGCTATCTATATTACATCATAAAGGAAACCATTTTAGTTTCTAAATTTCTTTAAAATTCGAATTTAAAGTATGAATGTTTTTGAAATAGTGTTGGGAATTGATGCATGAGTTAGTATAATATAATGACACTTGATCAACGTGATTATATTACAGTAAGTCATGCTGAGTTTCTAAATGGAACGTGATGATTCACAGATCATAACGTCATCATGTGCCATGTTACACGACTCTTACGTTCTGTCTAATCTATAAACATATCAAGAAAATATTTTTCTTGATAGTCCTATCTTTCCTTGAATTCTGGTAATTTGACAAGTCAAATTGTGCTATTACCGTTTCTTTCTTAGAACATTAACAATGTTCATTCTGAAACTTATATCTACAAATTCTGGACCATTATTCGCTTGACTTGAAGTTGGGAAGAGAAAACAAAAGCATAGAGCTTCTAAATATAAGGGAGAATACAAAGCCCAATAAGAACACATAAATTACAAACCGTGTATGTCAATGTTTATCGCAACATAAAGACACGGGAGAATTAAAAACACTATAACCCCAAGGGGGAGGTAGAAGAAAATAGATTCCTCCGGTGGGAGTTACAAAAGAAGGATGATTGTTGCGATAGTCAGGATAAGGACAAGGATCAGAACTGGATTAAGCATATTCTCAATCTTTTGAATTTGGGAATTAAGTATATGAGTGATAAAAGTAATGGAACGGAAGAAGTTCATTTATAGTGAAAATACCAGACAAAACAATTGAGACATATGATCGCATTTAATTAAAGAGATCTTAATTTTCCTTAAATCTCGAAGAATAAGATCTTATAGATTTTCAAGATTTTCTTTTGAATCCCTTGAATTCCGGAATTCAACCTTGACTCTGTCAAAAGTTAAGACAAATCTTTACTTTTGCTATTTCAATCTTTTGCGATAGCTTCACTCATACGCTTCAAGCAATCGAATCGTTTAATCTATATTACTCGGTAATGATAAAACTCAATTAATCACTCATATTTATCATGAAAACATTTCTATTGTTAGCCATGACCACCTCACTCAAATTTCGAGACGAAATTTCTTTAACGGGTAGGTACTGTGACGACTCGGAGATTTCCGACCAAATTTAAATTTAAATCTTTATATGACTTCGACACGATAAACAAAGTCTTTTAAACTGAATCTCAAAAACTGTGAACCGTGTTTATGTATTTATTTGACCTTTGACTGTTTCCGAGGATTCACGAATAATTATGTGTAATTAAGTATATAAATATAAATATAATATATATATATATATATATATATATATATATATATATATATATATATATATATATATATATATATATATATATATAAGTTATATATATTATTTTGAATTAATAAAATACAATTAAATCAATTTGAAATATAAAATGTAAAAATTATAAACAAAATAATTAAGTACAATTAAAGTGAATATATATAAACATGCATATGATACTACTATTATGAAACTATATGTATATGTATATGATTCCTATTAATAATTGGTATTATATTGTATAAATTTTATAAATATTCAATATCTAATAAATGTTGTCATAGGATATATAATATACTTATTAATTATTAGATAGTTAATAAAATATAAATTCTACATATTAAATTTAATTACAAGTTAAAATATAAAAAGTTATATTAATAACCTTATTTTCAATATAACTGTTAATATTAATAATTGTATTATGAATATTGTTATTATGGAAAAGTATAAGTTATTATGTTATTATTATTTTCATATCATTAATAATATTATTATTATCAATTTCACTAAAATTATCATTATTATGACTTATTATTATTACTCTATTATTAGTATTTTTATCAATAATATAATTAATATTAGTAATATTATTATTATTAATTGTATTATTAATAATATTAAAATACATATACTTATAAATTATCAAAAATTACGAATTAGAAAGGTAGATAAAAATGAAATCAGTTGTTACACTTCACTATCATTGTTATACCTTTAAATAATGACTAAGAGTGTGAAATAGATTTATAACAGATTCATTGACAATCTTTATCTATTTATTTATTTATTTATTTAAATCCTTGATTTAACATATATGTACTTCTTGTCTACAAAATTTGTTATGTGTATCTTTCTTACTGCTTTTGTTTGATTCCAGTAGCAAATTCAGTACCAATCACGATTTTAATAACAGAAGGGGTCAAAATCAGTTTGAGGTCTTTTCTGCTTTTATTTTCTTTACTTTGTATTCTTTCTCTTGGTTATATTCTATCTACCTGTAGTACTATAATGGATTCAATCCAGTTGACATATAATATATCACGATTTTTCACTATCACATATTCAATACAATTAACTGCAAAACCCGTTTCTTTTATTAAATTAATCAGATACAAAGAATACCACTTGATACCTCTGTTCTTGAACGTTCACAGCAACAACTCGACTTCAATTGAAATTTCGAAATCCATAAACGCAGTTCTGTGAGAAATCGTTTACTTAAACTACTTGCAAATTTTCAGAATCCAACTCCTCGAATTAAATTCAAATTTCGAAGTCAAAGGTAAATTTTAAAAAGTCAAAAATTTGTGTTCAACTCCAAATTCATAACCGTTTAAAGATTTCTGTTAAAATTAATGACTCTAAAAGTTTATACGAACGATTTAGAACCTAATTCATGTTATAGTTTTGTCCAAAACAGTCTTGCATTCGAAATTGATAATGGAGTTTTGAGGTGTTCTTCGCGTCTGTTTTAAAATTTTTTTTTGTGTTATTTTGTTGCCTGTTAATCGAAACCAATGATGTCAAATGGTTTACGTTCCACATACCTATCTTAAATCACACTCTAACCTAGCTGTATCAGTTTCGTTTGATTTTTGGACGAATTGAATTCATGAGGAAGAAGAAGTAATACGCCAGATAATTACATGATATATAAATTAAGCGGGGTAAACATTATCAGTAAAACAGGCGACGGAGGAGTGGTTTGGGTACTTGAGGGGTGAGCGAGTGGTCGACGGTTCAAACCTGGTTCATGACATTCTTTTTAGAAAAAGCTCTAAAGGGTATACCCATTTATCTTTATTATTATTATTATTATTATTATTATTATTATTATTATTATTATTATTATTATTATTATTATTATTATTATTATTATTATTATTATTATTATTATTATTATTATTATTATTATTATTATTATTATTATTATTATTATTATTATTATTATTATTGTTATTATTATTATTATTATTATTATTATTAATGTTAGTATAAATTATTTCATTAAAATATTATGTTACTTGTAATGTTAAGAAATAGGATTATTATTATTATCAATACGATTAGTAATACTATTATTAGTAATATCATTATTATTAGTATTGTATTAAAACAAGTAGTAAATATTATTTTATTAGGATTATAACGACAAGAATGAATATTATTATTATTAATGATAAATTAAGTAATACTATAACTATCATATTACAATTTATTATTATTATTATTATCATTAAATATTAATATTATCATTATTACTACTAATATTAAAAATAGGTATTGACAGGATTATGATTATTATTATTACTATTATTATGAAAATAATACAAGTTAGTGTTATAGATATTAGTATTGGCATCATTTGATAAATACTAAAATTATTATTATCAACATAAGCATAATCATTAATGGGAGTATTATTATTATTATATAATTATCAAAATCATTATCAAAACTATCTTTAACATTGAAATTAATATTTTTGCAATTATAATTATTATTATCATCATTAATAAAATTATTAACATTATTATCTTATTAGTAATGTTAAGTATTATAACTATCATCATTTTTACAAACTATTAAAATTATTTTGGTATTATTATAATTACTATTACTAACATACAAATGATATATAAATATGTATATATGTTAAATATATAATTAATACATATAACATAACAAAAATTAATATTTTTATATACAAAATGAATATACGAAACATATATATTATTAAAGGAATATAACTAATAAATTTATATATATATTTGTTCGATCTCCATTATGTATATTAATAAATATACAAATGATATAGGTTCGTGAATCCGAGGCCAACCCTATACTTGTTCAATGTCGTTCTATGTATTTTTACTACAAAATACATTAGGTGAGTTTCATTTGATCCCTTTTTTACTCATTACATTTTTGGGCTGAGAATACATGCAAATGCTTTATTAACTGTTTTACAATATTTATATACGTGAGTTTCATTTGCCTTTTTTCCCTTTATATTTTTGGGCTGAGAATACATGCGCAATTTTTATAAATGTTTTACGAAAATAGACACAAGTAATCGAAACTACATTATATGGTTGAATGATCGAAGCCGAATATGCCCATTTTTTCTTGGTAACCTAAGAATTAGTAAACCGATCTACTAATTGACGTGAATCCTAAAGATAGATCTATTGGGCCTAACGAACCCCATCCAAAGTACCGGATGCTTTAGTACTTCGAATTCGTTTTTATCATGTTCGATGGATTTCCCAGAATGATAGGGGATATTCTTATATGCATCTTGTTAATGTCGGTTACCAGGTGTTCAATCCATATGAATGATATTTTTGTCTCTATGTATGGGACGTATGTTTATGAGAAATGGAAATATGAAATATTGTGGTCTATAAAAATTATGAAATGATTATTTATGATAAACTAATGAACTCACCAACCTTTTGGTTGACACTTGAAAGCATGTTTATTCTCAGGTACGAAAGAAATCTTCAGCTGTGCATTTGCTCGTTTTAGAGATATTACTTGAATTCATTCATGACATATTTCAAAAGACGTTGCATTCGAGTCATTGAGTTCATCAAGATTATTATTAAGTCGCTGATAGTTTGATATTTTATGAAATGGGATGCATGCCTGTCAACTTTTGATGTAATGAAAGTTTGTCTTTTAAAAACGAATACAATGTTTGTAAAATGTATCATATAGAGGTCAAGTACCTCGCGATGTAATCAACTATTGTGAATCGTTTATAATCGATATGGACTTCGTTCAGATGGATTAGGATGGGTCATGAAACATTTCACCGTAACCAAAGCACGGATCTTCCTTGGGGTTAGCTTTTCCGGAAACCTTTTGCTTCTTGTTGTTGTTGGTTAGGGTAACCATCTTCCCCTTTCCCTTGACCTTGCCTTGGTAGGTGGATCCTTTCCTCTTAGCCGCCTTCGGCTTAGAAGTGTTATTGTTTTTGGACCCGCCTTCATTGATCGTAAACACGGGTGAAGCCCTTTTACCCATGCTTTCTTCTGCCCTCTTAAGCATGGAATGTAATTCGCCATTGCTTTTATCCCAACCGTTCATGTTGTAATTCATTACAAATGTGTCAAACCTTTTTGACAATGAGTTGAGAATAAGGTCTGAGGCTAATTCATTAGACACGTTGCAATTTAGACGGTTTGCTCGATCAATTAGGCTTTTCATCTTAAGGACATAAGATGAAAAGGATTGGGAGTCGTCCATCCGACATGCATGAAGTGCTCGGACCGTTTCAAAGCTCTCGACACGAGCTTGTTGGAGGAACATCTCCTTCAACTGTGTGATCATGTCATATGCACTATTGTAACGACCCGGATTTTTTCGATTATTTTATACCTATGAGATTAATATTTACATAAATTAAACCTTACCAACATGATAAGTAATCTAAATTGTTGAGACTTATGTTTTTGAAAAGAGTTTTACACAACGTTTGACCGTCCAATTTGACCGATGATATCACGAACTATATAAAATACGATAATTATACGTTTGTGTATATATATGTATTTTTATATATTTAACATGATCTAAGAATGTTTTAACATCTCATTGTGTACTAATAACAATGAGTTATAAGTATATTTTGAGACTACTAACTTAAGTTTTCAAAACGATAACTATATGTGACGTTCTTCGACTTAAATACTTAAAACTTATAATGCTTATACATGTATCGTATAGATATGTATTTTATCACTTTTAAAGGATTTATATACATAAAACAATATAAGTATATTTACAAAAGATAGCTATATTTGAATCCTCGTTCCGTTTTCTTAAGATTTTTATGCGTATATCTAGGGTATAAGTACCCGTATCATACCCAGCTTCTATACGTATTTACTATTGGTATATACACATCACAATCACTTTATTAGCAGCCATGAGTCAGCCAATTTTGGATCTTAGCATGCATGATTAATCAATTTGGCATATTACAAGACTTTTGTACAATATTACAAATTTATACATCTTTTCACCACCATTTATACTCCATTCCATTTTCATTTTTACTACATATTTTCTCTAACTAAAAACACACTCTTAGGAACCTTAAGTGTTCTTCACAATCTCAGCAAATAACCATGAAGATCTAGCTTCAAAAACAACCCTTAATCATCATAAGAAAATCCATTCAAGAACACTTCAAAAATCCTTCCAAGTAAACAAGTATACTTCCAACCTTTTGATCCAACTCCACCACTCTTTTGGTTCTAAGATTTTTCTCATATTTTACAGTAACTTTGTCCAAGTAACTTGAGGTAGTAACCTTGTTCATAACCTTATTCGATTCATATTTATATAGCTATCTTATTTTATGTTGTAAAATTTTAACAACAAGAACATAGTTTGAATGATTTCAAACTTGTTTGCAAACTAAATAGATCCTTCTAACTTAACATTTAAAACACTTCAAGACCTGTAATATATCATAATGATATGATAACTTAACAAGATATAACTTGGTTTTACAAAGAACACCTTAAAACTGAATCTACGTCGTCAGAGTGCAACCGGGGGCTGTTTTGGGTTGGATAATTAAAAACTATCTTAAGCCTTGAATTGGAAGTTCATGTTATGGAAAAATGATATTTCTTATGAATATGTTAACACATAAAAATTTCATGGTTTAACTCAAAGTGTAAGTATTTTTAGAAAAATGATCATTAAATGTTGTTTTTATGATGGAAAATGATCACTTTCATAAGTTTCACCAAAGTTTGACCTATAATCTGTGATTTCAAATACAAACTAAGGTATTTTCCGTTCATATTCTTAAAATTTGACTCGATCCAAGGAAGTGGCAAGTTGAACCAACAAAAATGGAGTTGTAATGAAGAAACTACGACTAAAACAAGATCGGGTATCCGAAGCTAGTTTAGCTACGAAAATATTTGGAGAAAAATTAAATTAATCATATATTTCTAATTAATATGATATTTCATATATATTTACTTATGATTTGATTTTATATATTTCAGGACCACCCGTAAACAACACGGGAAGATTAATCATAAGACCTCATGATTGTACGCAACACATCATTTGACAACACGGTACTTTATGTACGCAACACGTCATTTGACAACATGGTACCATGGGTCAAGATTAATTCTGATCAATACGAATACGATGGGGTCTTTATTTATTTTATTGAGCAACTAATTGTAGACCACTAACATCGGACTGCTAACTACGAACTAAGAAAATATTAAAAGTATTAAAAGTATATATATAAATATATGTAACGATTACTTAAAAAGAAAATATGTTGATATATTATATATATGGTTAGGTTCGTGATATCTATCGGAGACCAAGTCGTGATAAATACCTTCAAGGCAAAAGTGAGTATATAGTCCCACTTTTAAACTCTAAATATTTCGGGATGAGAATACATGCATTTTATGATTTACGTTATGGACACAAGTGAAAAAAATATATATTCTACGTTAAGTTGTACCACTGGCATACTTCCCTGTAGCTTGGTAACTACTATTTACTTGTGGTATTGTAAACGCGAATCCTGTTGATAGATCTATCGGGCCTGACAACCCCAACCGGACTTGACGACCAGTATTCAACGGTTGCACAGTACTTCATTTCGGTGACTACACTTGGTACAGTGTAGTGAGATTTCATAATAAAGGGAATATGCGACATTGATTAAATGTTAAGTATGGTTATCAAGTGCTCAACCACTTAGAATATTTTTATTAAAACGTTTATATATGAAATCTTGTGGTCTATATTTATAACGCTGCCGGCATTAAACCTATATATCACCAACTTTATGTTGACGTTTTAAGCATGTTTATTCTCAGGTGATAACTAAAAGCTTCCACTGCAACATGTTGAATTTAAGTAAGATCTTGAGTATGCATATTTGTGTCAAAAATAAAACTGCATATCGGAGGATTTGTAATGTAAAATATGTTGGAATTCGTATTGTTATTATCACATGTAAAGTTTGTAAGTCTAAGATTATCGCTAAACGATAATCATTATTAAGTTGTTTAAACCTTGTATTTGTAATAGAAGCTATGGTTTGTATTGTAAAAACGAATGCAGTTTTTGAAAAATGTCGCATATAGAGGTCAATACCTCGCGATGAATTCATATGTTATTGTATTCGTCCTTATGGTTAAGGTCGGGTTATGACATGTGGTATCAGAGCGTTGGTCTTAGAGAACCAGAAAATTTGCATTAGTGTGTCTTATCGAGTTTGTTAGGATGCATTAGTGAGTCTGGACTTTGACCGTGTTTGATTTAGAAAACTATTGCTTATCCCTGTTGGTTAAAAAAATTAATATGTAAATATTATGTGATGCTAACATGCTAGTTGTTATGTGATAGATGTCTAGCTTAGAACTTGTTATCACATTCAGCGACTCCGAACCAGAATCTTCAGATGGTGTTCCAGTCATTAACCTATCCGATGATGAAAATGACACCTTTGGGGAAGACTCACAAGTTCCGGATGAATCAATTGAAGAGGAACCGGAAAGTGATCCTGAGGAGGAAGAAATACAGGAAATTACGAAAGACAAGTTCGAACGAGGAAAGAAACGAAAGGCTACTGAAATGGAAAATCCAAATCCCGAGTCTAGAGAGGATGTTGTGGCACCAACTCCACCAGATACTTCCACACCTATTCCTGCTATTCCTATTAGTTCTATCCCGGCATCCAGTTCTTCAGCCCCTCCGCCAAAACGCAGGGAGACAGTCAAGATAACCTATAAGCGATTTCTTTGAACACAAACGTTTTGGGTTAAATGATGCTCTGTTGTTTTAAACCATGGGATCATATAACGTTTTGTATAATATTACTAGTGTGGTTTGCTTAATGTTTGATGTAAGATAAGCATATGTAAAATAGTGAAGTGTGAAATGCAATAATTTTCCATGGTTGAGTATTATTTGGGTGATAGTAATTGATTTATGTACTAAGCTATTAAGTATGAACTTTAACGGGTAGGTACTACCCTAGATATAATTATAAAACGCTAAAAAGAAGAAAAGGCTTTTATAATAATAACTGGTTTATATTATTAATAAGCTACGATGTACTGTAAATACATACTACATCTATAATATTTCATGTGAATAATTATTATTTTTCATTCTTATTGAAGATTATGGCGCGATTGAACCAAATGACGGAACAAGAAATCGAGGAACTCATCAATCAGTGCGTGGACGATAGAATGTTATGGGTCGAGGCTGCGAGAGGTGCTGCAGTTAACCCAAATCCTCGTGTGGGATGTACTTACAAAACTTTTCAAGGTTGTAAGCCCTCATCATTCAGTGGAACAGAAGGACCAGTCGGTTTAACTCGGTGGATCGAAAAGATTGAGTATGTGTTTAAAATCAGTGGTTGTATTGAGAAGGACATGACCAAGTATGCATCATGCACCTTACAAGATAGTGCACTCACATGGTGGAAAAACTATGTGAAGGCCGTAGGAGGAGATGTAGCTTATGATACTCCCTGGGAAGAATTCAAAACAATGCTAATCAACGAGTATTGTCTAAGGAACGAGGTTAGGAAGTTGGAAGCTGAATTACGAAGCCTGAAAGTTGTTGGTACTGAACTCACCAACTACAATCAGCAATTCATGGAATTAGCTTTGCTATGTCCTGAATTGGTACCAACCGAAGAACGGAAGATAGAACTGTACAAAGATGGATTGCCTAAAAATTTCAAAGCAAATGTTACAGCATCGAAACCCAAGACTATTCACGAAGCCATCACCATGGCGAACGAGTTGATGGACCAGATTATTCTGGATAAGAACACCGATGTCAAGACATCGGGAAACAAAAGAAAGTGGGAAGGTAATCATCAACAATCCAACAAGAAACAAGAAACCACGCAAGGTGCGGGTAGCGGTTCGAACTCAGGTTACAAAGGACAAAATCCTTTATGTAACAGATGCCACAAACATTACTCTGGTTATTGTAATGTGGTGTGCGAAAATTGTAATCAAAGGGGTCATCTTGCTGAAGATTGTCGGATTCATGTTACAAATATAAATGGCACCAAGACTCCTGCCACTAATGCAAATAGAACTGCCTTGGCCACTGTTACCTGTTATGGGTGTGGGAAACAGGGTCATTATAAGAGCCAGTGTCCGAATCCAGAGTAGAATAATGGATCTGCACGTGGAAGAGCATTTGTTATTAATGCTAGAGTGGCGTGTGAAGACCCGGAGCTTGTTACGGGTACGTTTACCATTAATAACTTATCCGCATCTATTATATTTGATACTGGTGCCGATAGAAGTTACGTGTGTAGAGACTTTTACGCTAAATTGAATTGTTCATCATTACCTCTAGATGCTAAGTACATGATTGAGTTAGCTAATGGTAAACTAATTAAAGCCGATAAAATTTGCCGTGATTGTAAAATAAATTTAGCCGGAGAAATATTTAAGATTGATTTGATACCCGTAGAATTAGGAAGTTTTGATGTAATAGTCGGCATGGACTGGATGTCCAAAATAGGAGCTGAAGTTGTGTGTGCCAAGAAGGCAATTCGCATTCCTCGTAAGGATAAAACGCTAGTAATGATTTATGGAGAGAAGGGTAACTCAAAGCTAAAACTCATTAGTTGTTTGAAAGCTCAAAAGTGCTTGAAGAAAGGGTGTTATGCTATCTTAGCACATGTTAATAAAGTCGAAATGAAGGAAAAAGTGAAGAGCATCAATGGCGTGCCTGTGGCAAGAGATTTTCCTGAAGTCTTTCCGGAAGAGTTGCCGGGATTACCTCCATCTAGATCTGTAGAATTTCAAATAGATCTAGTACCAGGAGCTGCACCAGTGGCTCGTGCTCCATATAGACTTGCACCGTCTGAGTTAAAAGAACTTCAGAGTCAGTTAAAAGAATTACTGGACCGTGGATTTATACGACCAAGTACTTCACCGTGGGGAGCTCCGATTTTATTCGTCAAGAAGAAAGATGGATCTTTTAGGATGTGTATAGATTATCGTGAATTAAATAAGTTAACTATCAAGAATCGGTATCCACTACCGAGAATTGACGACTTATTTGATCAACTGCAAGGATCATGTGTGTACTCGAAAATCGACTTAAGATCGGGCTATCATCAATTACGTGTCAAAGAAGAAGATATTCCGAAAACTGCTTTTCAGACACGTTATGGTCATTACGAATTGTTGGTTATGCCGTTTGGGTTGACTAATGCGCCAGCTGTATTCATGGACCTCATGAATCGAGTTTGTAGTCCGTATTTAGATAAGTTTGTTATCGTTTTCATTGACGATATTCTTATCTATTCCAAGAGTGAGCAAGAGCATGAGCAGCATTTAAGGTTGGTATTAGAATTGTTAAGAAAAGAACAGTTATACGCTAAATTTTCTAATTGTGCATTTTGGTTGAAAGAAGTGCAATTTCTTGGCCATGTTGTTAGTAGCAAAGGAATTCAGGTTGATCCAGCTAAAATTGAGGCCATTGAAAAATGGGAGACTCCTAAGACACCAACGCAGATACGCCAATTTTTGGGTTTAGCTGGTTATTATAGAAGGTTTATTCAAGATTTTTCCCGAATAGCTAAACCATTAACAGCGTTAACGTAAAAAGGGAAGAAGTACGAATGGACTTCTGAGCAGGAAAGTGCATTTCAATTACTGAAGAAGAAGTTGACTACAGCACCTATTTTATCGTTACCTGAAGGGAACGATGATTTTGAGATATATTGTGATGCTTCGCGACAAGGTTTTGGTTGCGTCCTTATGCAACGGAAGAAAGTTATAGCATACGCATCCCAACAATTGAAGATTCACGAGCGGAATTATACGACGCATGATTTAGAATTGGGAGCAGTAGTGTTTGCATTGAAGATATAGAGACACTATTTATATGGGGTTAAATGCACTGTGTTTGTTGATCATAAAAGCCTTCAACATATTTTTGATCAGAAACAGCTGAACATGAGGCAACGTAGGTGGGTCGAGCTGATAAACGACTATGATTGTGAGAATCGCTATCATCCCGGGAAAGCGAATGTAGTGGCCGACGCTCTAAGCAGAAAGGAACGGGAACCAATTCGAGTACGAGCGATGAACATAAAAATTCGCATGAATCTCAACTCACAAATCAAAGAGGCTCAACGAGAAGCTCTTACTAAAGAAAACATAGGAAATGAAATAATGAAGAAGTATGGGAAACAACTCGTTATACGGGAAGACGGAATTCGATATTTTGCAAACCGTATTTGGGTACCAAAGTTGGGTGGATTAAGGAAGTTGATATTGAACGAGGCACATAAGACAAGATACTCGATACATCCTGGAGTTGGAACGATGTATCAAGATCTTAAGACGCATTATTGGTGGCCTAATTTAAAGACAGATGTTGCAACATATGTTGGGGAATGTTTAACTTGTTCCAAAGGCAAAGCAGAACACCAGAAGCCATCAGGGTTACTTCAACAACCAGAAATCCCAGAATGGAAATGGGATGGTATTACCATGGATTTCATCACAAAGTTACCTAAGACTGCCTGGGGTTATGACACCATTTGGGTAATAGTTGATCGTCTCACCAAATCTGCACATTTCTTGCCTATAAAGGAAACGGATAGGATGGAGAAACTATTACGACTGTACATAAAGGAAATTGTTTCAAGGCATGGAATACCTATTTCCATTATATCCGATCGTGATAGTAGATTTACATCAAAGTTCTGGCAATCACTACAGGAAGCCCTGGGAACTCGTTTGGATATGAGCACCGCATATCATCCACAAACTGATGGGCAGAGTGAAAGAACAATTCAGACTCTTGAAGACATGCTCAGGGCATGTGTGATCGATTTTGGAAACGGATGGGATAAATATCTACCATTAGCAGAATTCTCGTATAATAACAGTTATCATGCGAGCATTAAAGCTGCACCATTTGAAGCACTGTATGGAAGGAAGTGTAGATCCCCTATCTGTTGGAATGAAGTAGGAGATCGACAATTAACTGGTCCCGAGATCATACACGAAACAACTGAGAAGATAGTACAAATCAAGGAGAGATTGAAAACAGCCCGTAGTGGCCAAAAGAGCTACGCGGATGTCCGAAGGAAACCATTAGAGTTTCAGATCGGTGACATGGTTATGCAAAAGGTGTCACCTTGGAAAGGTGTAATACGTTTTGTAAAAAGGGGTAAACTGAACCCAAGGTATGTAGGCCCGTTCAAGATCATCGAACGCATCGGACCGGTAGCCTATTGACTCGAGTTACCACAACAACTCGCCGGAGTACATAATTCATTTCACGTCTCAAACCTCAAGAAATGTCTTGTAAAGGAAGATCTCACCATTCCTCTTGAAGAAATCCAAGTCGATGAGAAACTACAATTTATAGAAGAACCAGTCGAAATCATGGACCGTGAAGTTAAACGGCTCAAGCGGAGCAACATACCAATCGTTAAGGTTCGTTGGAATGCTCGAAGGGGTCCCGAGTTTACTTGGGAATGAGAGGATCAGATGAAATGAAAGTACCCACATTTGTTTCCCGAGAACGCAAAATAGGTACAATTTTAAAATTTCGGGACGAAATTTATTTAACGGGTAGGTACTGTAACGACCCGGATTTTTTCGATCATTTTATACCTATGAGATTAATATTTACATAAATTAAACCTTACCAACATGATAAGTAATCTAAATTGTTGAGACTTATGTTTTTGAAAAGAGTTTTACACAACGTTTGACCGTCCAATTTGACCGATGATATCACGAACTATATAACATATGATAATTATATGTTTGTGTATATATATGTATTTTTATATATTTAACATGATCTAAGAATGTTTTAACATCTCATTGTGTACTAATAACAATGAGTTATAAGTATATTTTGAGACTACTAACTTAAGTTTTCAAAACGATAACTATATGTGACGTTCTTCGACTTAAATACTTAAAACTTATAATGCTTATACATGTATCGTATAGATATGTATTTTATCACTTTTAAAGGATTTATATACATAAAACAATATAAGTATATTTACAAAAGATAGCTATATTTGAATCCTCGTTCCGTTTTCTCAAGATTTTTATACGTATATCTAGGGTATATGTACCCGTATCATACCCAGCTTCTATACGTATTTACTATTGGTATATACACATTACAATCACTTTATTAGCAGCCATGAGTCAGCCAATTTTGGATCTTAGCATGCATGATTAATCAATTTGGCATATTACAAGACTTTTGCACAATATTACAAATTTATACATTTTTTCACCACCATTTATACTCCATTCCATTTTCATTTTTACTACACATTTTCTCTAACCAAAAACACACTCTTAGGAACCTTAAGTGTTCTTCACAATCTCAGCAAATAACCATGAAGATCTAGCTTCAAAAACAACCCTTAATCATCATAAGAAAATCCATTCAAGAACACTTCAAAAATCCTTCCAAGTAAACAAGTTTACTTCCAACCTTTTGATCCAACTCCACCACTCTTTTGGTTCTAAGATTTTTCTCATCTTTTACAGTAACTTTGTCCAAGTAACTTGAGGTAGTAACCTTGTTCATAACCTTATTCGATTCATATTTATATAGCTATCTTATTTTATGTTGTAAAATTTTAACAACAAGAACATAGTTTGAATGATTTCAAACTTGTTTGCAAACTAAATAGATCCTTCTAACTTAACATTTAAAACACTTCAAGACCTGTAATATATCATAATGATATGCTAACTTAACAAGATATAACTTGGTTTTACAAAGAACACCTTAAAACTGAATCTACGTCGTCGGAGTGCAACCGGGGGCTGTTTTGGGTTGGATAATTAAAAACCATCTTAAGCCTTGAATTAGAAGTTCATGTTCTGGAAAAATGATATTTCTTATGAATATGTTAACACATAAAAATTTCATGGTTTAACTCAAAGTGTAAGTATTTTTAGAAAAATGATCATTAAATGTTGTTTTTATGATGGAAAATGATCACTTTCATAAGTTTCACCAAAGTTTGACCTATAACCTGTGATTTCGAATACCAACTAAGGTATTTTCAGTTCATATTCTTAAATTCACTCGATCCAAGGAAGTGGCAAGTTGAACCAACAAAAACGGAGTTGTAATGAAGAAACTACGACTAAAACAAGATCGGGTATCCGAAGCTAGTTTAGCTACGAAAATATTTGGAGAAAAATTAAATTAATCATATATTTCTAATTAATATGATATTTCATATATATTTACTTATGATTTGATTTTATATATTTCAGGACCACCCGTAAACAACACGAGAAGATTAATCATAAGACCTCATGATTGTACGCAACACATCATTTGACAACACGGTACTTTATGTACGCAACACGTCATTTGACAACATGGTACCATGGGTCAAGATTAATTCTGATCAATACGAATACGATGGGGTCTTTATTTATTTTATTGAGCAACTAATTGTAGACCACTAACATCGGACTGCTAACTACGAACTAAGAAAATATTAAAAGTATTAAAAGTATATATATAAATATATGTAACGATTACTTAAAAAGAAAATATGTTGATATATTATATATATGGTTAGGTTCGTGATATCTATCGGAGACCAAGTCGTGATAAATACATTCAAGGCAAAAGTGAGTATATAGTCCCAATTTTAAACTCTAAATATTTCGGGATGAGAATACATGCATTTTATGATTTACGTTATGGACACAAGTGAAAAAAAATATATATTCTACGTTAAGTTGTACCACTGGCATACTTCCCTTTAGCTTGGTAACTACTATTTACATGTGGTATTGTAACCGCGAATCCTGTTGATAGATCTATCGGGCCTGACAACCCCAACCGGACTGGACGACCAGTATTCAACGGTTGCACAGTACTTCATTTCGGTGACTACACTTGGTACAGTGTAGTGAGATTTCATAATAAAGGGAATATGCGACGTTGATTAAATGTTAAGTATGGTTATCAAGTGCTCAACCACTTAGAATATTTTTATTAAAACGTTTATATATGAAATCTTGTGGTCTATATTTATAACGCTGCCGGCATTAAACCTATATCTCACCAACTTTATGTTGACGTTTTAAGCATGTTTATTCTCAGGTGATAACTAAAAGCTTCCGCTGCAACATGTTGAATTTAAGCAAGATCTTGAGTATGCATATTTGTGTCAAAAATAAAACTGCATATCGGAGGATTTGTAATGTAAAATATGTTGGAAGTCGTATTGTTATTATCACATGTAAAGTTTGTAAGTCTAAGATTATCGCTAAACGATAATCATTATTAAGTTGTTTAAACCTTGTATTTGTAATAAAAGCGATGGTTTGTATTGTAAAAACGAATGCAGTTTTTGAAAAATGTCACATATAGAGGTCAATACCTCGCGATGAATTCATATGTTATTGTATTCGTCCTTATGGTTAAGGTCGGGTTATGACAACTATGATGCTTAAAATCCTTTTGGAGTTCGGGTATCATAGTCCCAAGCATGAGGCAAGAAACTTGCAACAAATCGGTGCAATATTTCTCCCAATAAGCCATGCCTTCCGTATCATCCTCGTCCGGTTGATCGGGAATGAGGTCTTCCAACACATACGCCCTGTCCTCTAGTTTGAGGACAATTCTTAGATTGCGGAACCAATCCATGAAGTTCGTATGGTTGAGTTTTTCCTTTTCGAGGATTTACCTCAACGACAGGTTGTTAAAGTTTATTGGTGCATTTGGAATGTTGTTGTTATTGGCAGCCATCTACAAAATTTAACAAAGTTGTTTAAGTATTAATTTTAATTTAACAATCAATACCCTTTAAATCCAATTGATATTTATTAAATTTTAGAATCCAATGGTAAACCAAATTTCAGTTAGGTGACCTTTATCCCGTCATTTGATTTAGATAGGTAGTCATTATATGACAATTGCAATCCTTTTGCAACTTCTAAGTTATGGGATCATGCAATCCTTTTGCATGGAATATTTATCCCATCAACGCCTATTTGTTCCTCATGCTTCGTGACCCTAAGTTCATGATTCCCAAATCAAGTCGTCCTACTTGTGTAAACGTGTAAATTTAACTCACAAGTGGTTAGGTGACCTTTATCCCACAAGTGTGCGAAATTCACCTTAATCATATTAGTTTGCTCATAACGGTTAGGTGACCTTTATCCCATTATGAGTTCCCTAATATGCCTAAGTGTCACACAATAAGGATGGCGTTTAACTTGTTTACCTTGTTAATTAAAGGGATTTTAAGTTTCCATTATTTCTAGTTTAAGAAAACTTTTATGCCATACACCAACATGCATTTAGTGTATGGTACTTATGAAAAACCATTTTCATGTCTTGTAATTTAGCCAATTACTTGATATAAACCTTTTTATATATGTGATTCAATAACCATTTATTATAATCCTTTTAGTGTTCTTAACAACCATTTATTAATGTCCTTTTGCCACTTTTAATTTAACCAATTAAATCGTCGTTTTGCATGTCGTTAATAATGTCTAATTTAACCAATTAAATTGCCATTTTAGTTTGTTTTTAACTTGTGTGATTAACTTGTAGCATACAAACATACAATCCACAATCATACAATAAACAACCATGCATGCAAAACAAATATGTTCACAATCAAGCCATTTTGGTAGACATTTGTTTAGCCGAAAACAAATGCCACCGATAAGGTTTATAACACAAAGTAGGAGATTTCAAATCTCCCACTTAATCTTGCATCTTCCTTGTCTCCATCTTGCATCTTCATTTTTACAAAAAATATATCCTAATACATTTTTCTAAAAAATGAAAATACAACCTAATCTATTTTACATACCAAATATAAAATAAATTACATAACCAAAATAATAATATTACAAACCAAATTGAATGAATATTACAACCACATGAATGAATTAATATTACATACCAAATGAATTATTAATAATCATCCAAACATGCAACCATTCAAACAAAAAGTCAAGGCTTGATTGTGAACTTCAACATACAACAAATATGACCAAAATGGAAGAGCCCAAACCCACTTTTGGGTCTCCCAAAATCGGCCAAACAATGCAACCCTCCCAAACCCGAAAATTTTTGTATTCCATTTTCATGCATGTACTTGGGATGCAAATATAATAGGTTTAAAGACAAAATAAGAAGCATAATCCATAGACCTCAGCTCTAGATACCATTGATGGAATTTAACAAATTCATAAAACATGTTCTTATAGTTAACATAATTACAAAACCAATTTGTAGTAGTGTTAAAGCAAGCGGAAGCAAAAGTTTAAGTTCATGTTTAAATGTAGAGCTATTAAGTTAAATTCCATGATAATATCAAGTCTTGGATAAATGCTTACAAATATAACAAGTAGAGAAGATATATATACCTCCTCAAGCTAGTTGAGGGTTGTTTACAAGTTGCAAGATGGTGATGAAGATGATGAAATTGGAGCTTCTAACTTGAAGCCTCAAGCAAGTAATACCCCAAGCAATAACCCCAACACCCTTGCCTTTAGTTAGGATTTGAATAACACTTGAAATTAACTTGCAAAATGAGCTTGAAGGACTTGTTTGGGAGCCTCAAACCCCACGGCCAAAATGGCTGCAGAATGCAGTTTTTTTTTGCTATTTTTCTTGATATGTTTGCATGTATGTTAGTAGCATTGAGTCAATGAACTTGCTTATAGATAGATGGAAAAGTGTGGTCAATCCAAGAAGGAATCTTAGCATGTTTTCTTTTGTCCCAATGCCACTTACATTCATTTAAATAAAATGTTTTTAATAGATTTTATAAAATCCATTTTATAAAACATTCAATAAATTTTATAAAATACATTTTATAAAACTTCCATTTTATTTATTATGTCTACATCATTTATAAAACCTATTTTATAAAATGTAACATAATTAATTAATTATTTAACCTATAAATAATTAAATCCATATCATATAAATTATTCCATAATTTATATATACATATCAAGTGTCATAATTTTGGAAACCATTTTCTTAAATTCAAGTGTCACGTATTCAATCAACGATCCAATCGCTAAAATCAAATACGAATAAGGTGTTGGTAAGCTTATTATTGGGTATGACCCGACTTGGATCAAAACATTTTAGCCACGCTAATTTAATATGTCTCTCGGGCATACGAAAAACCTTCAGATCCTTGTTCTTGATTTCTCATCAAACAAAGATGGAAGAAACAAGATTCATGAAGATACAAACTATAAAGTTTGATCTTGAACAATCAAACAACAAACTAGAAGAAATGATGATGATAGATGTCGACTTCAATGGAAGAAAAAGAAAGAAAATAAAGTTTTGTTACTTACAAGTTTTGAGAGAAAAGTGAGAGTAAAAGAAGTGGTGTAAGTGTGTGTGTGTGTGTGTGAAATGAGATAGAAACACTAGTAAATAAGTAACAAAAAAATGAAATGGAACTCCCTCCACCCATCAAAAGGCCGACGGCAAAGGAGCTCCCAAATGGGGAAGTCAAAAGTGATCTTTCAAGTGTTGGATTGTGGTGTTTGCTAGGAAGGTGTAACAAGTTAAATGTATGGGAAAGAGGTCTTGCATGCTTGAACATTTTTGTCTCCTCATTAACTTAATTAACCTTGCTTAACATTAATAAGTTACTAGTAATATAGTGGGCTCACAACTAGTCCATTAAGAAAAGTAGGGTGGGTTTCCAAGTCCAAATCCATTAATAAAAGCTCAAGTCCAAGTATGTAACAATTAAATAAATAAAGACCAAGTATTTAACTACTTGCATTAGTTAATTAGAAATGATTAATAATAATTAATCATAAACGTAAATAATATTCGAAATATTCATCGTGAAAAGCACGTGTCGAAAAGTCAAGTCGGGACATGGAAAGTCAAGTACGGTAACAAGTAATTGTATAAGAATACATTTATTAAAGCGCAAGTATTAATAATAAATATTAATAAATAAAATTCAGAAAATCCAGGGTCGTTACAGCGCAGCCCACCTTTGGCGCGGCGCGGCATTTGCCTGGATTGGGGGCTGTTCAACTTTGCATTTTCATGTTTAATTCTAACTATGCTACGCACCTCCAATTAACATGTAACTTGCCCTAACATACTCATATATGAATATATAACTCAGAAAAATTGTCCGAGACCCGACCCGAACGTGTTGACTTTTTCATTGACTTTGACTTGACCAAAGTTGACTTTTATTAAAACTTAACCAATACTTTATTTAATCATTATAACTTTGCTCTTATACTTGATTCTTGCATGAAACTTGACAACTTGATTCACATGCTATATAATCTAGTCGTAACGAGCCATAGGACTAATTGAACACATTTTGCCCGACCTTATGTCTTACCCGGTATTGATACGACTTACTTGTTTAGGTCAAGACTAAACAACTTTCATGCATACGTTTACTTTGTGAAGTACGTTTATACTCGTGCACTCAAGGTCAGATCATAGTCCCACCTTTTCGACAACTTTTACTCTTTAAATTATGGAATGAGAAACATATACGTATCATACTTTTATGCTTTGAACACAAGTACGAAAACAAACATTCCACAGCGAGTTAAAACAAAAAGCCTCAATTCAATTATCATTAGTTACACTTGTAGGGTGTAAACGTGAAATTATGTTGTGTGGATCCATACGGGCTTGACGCGCCCTCATTCGGACGGTTCGCTACCCTTAGTGGATGGAATATATATTCTTGTATAGTGTATGTTCTAACACTATGTAACAGGGTACAAAATAGTTAAGTCTTGATAATTGGGTGCTCGCAAACGTACAACAACTTTGGAATGCAAATGATTTGGATAATCAACTTATACAAAATCTTGTGGTTTAAAAACAACGTTTACAAATACACCTATGATTTCACCAACATTTTTCGTTGACAGTTTTCTATATGTTTCTCAGGTTCATACTTGGCTACTTGATACATGCTTCCACACACTTTGATTACTTGCTTGGGGTCAAGCATACATGCATAGGCTAGTGATAATACCTTTGGATTCAAACTTAAAGCATACATACTTACGCTATTTATAGCAATCGTGATTTTCAACTTATATTATGTCCAAGTTATTTCATTTATACTTATTAACTTTTGTAAAATTATACATGTTGTCGAACCATTTGGTTTACTTAAAACTTTGCAAGTCATACACGTTTCAAATGAATGCGACATAATTTTGGTCAAACGAGTCTCATTTAGGGACTATGACCACGTAACGGGACCTAAGTTGACGGTGCCGTCAATGGAGATTTTGTCGGGTCGTCACATTTATGTTTAGCGGGTCCTAATGGTGCTTCCTACCAAATTTGGTGCATTTTGGTTGATTTTTGAGTGATTTTCCATTAGAACCGCCACCTACCACCGTGAGCTCCTCCACAAGTCGCTGGAACTGGAAAAACAGGAAGAACACGATGAACAAGTGAGGCGTACGAGAGGATAGATGAAACATACGTTTGAGCTTCTTATACACGAGTGGAATAAAGAGACGTACGCTTTACCTGTGATTTTTGTTCGACTTTGAAATGTCCCGTTCTTATTGATTAAAAACGTTCCATGTTAATTGATTTCGTTGCGAGGTTTTGACCTCTATATGAGACGTTTTTCAAAGACTGCATTCATTTTAAAACAAACCATAACCTTTATTTCATCAATAAAGGTTTAAAAAGCTTTACGTAGATTATCAAATAATAATAATCTAAAATATCATGTTTACACACGACCATTACATAATGGTTTACAATACAAATATGTTACAACAAAATAAGTTTCTTGAATGCAGTTTTTACACAATATCATACAAGCATGGACTCCAAATCTCGTCCTTATTTAAGTATGCGACAGCGGAAGCTCTTAATAATCACCTGAGAATAAACATGCTTAAAACGTCAACAAAAATGTTGGTGAGTTATAGGTTTAACCTATATATATCAAATCATAATAATAGACCACAAGATTTCATATTTCAATACACATCCCATACATAGAGATAAAAATCATTCATATGGTGAATACCTGGTAACCGACATTAACAAGATGCATATATAAGAATATCCCCATCATTCCGGGACACCCTTCGGATATGATATAAATTTCGAAGTACTAAAGCATCCGGTACTTTGGATGGGGTTTGTTAGGCCCAATAGATCTATCTTTAGGATTCGCGTCAATTAGGGTGTCTGTTCCCTAATTCTTAGATTACCAGACTTAATAAAAAGGGGCATATTCGATTTCGATAATTCAACCATAGAATGTAGTTTCACGTACTTGTGTCTATTTTGTAAATCATTTATAAAACCTGCATGTATTCTCATTCCAAAAATATTAGATTTTAAAAGTGGGACTATAACTCACTTTCACAGATTTTTACTTCGTCGGGAAGTAAGACTTGGCCACTGGTTGATTCACGAACCTATAACAATATATACATATATATCAAAGTATGTTCAAAATATATTTACAACACTTTTAATATATTTTGATGTTTTAAGTTTATTAAGTCAGCTGTCCTCGTTAGTAACCTACAACTAGTTGTCCACAGTTAGATGTACAGAAATAAATCGATAAATATTATCTTGAATCAATCCATGACCCAGTGTATACGTATCTCAGTATTGATCATAACTCAAACTATATATATTTTGGAATCAACCTCAACCCTGTATAGCTAACTCCAACATTCACATATAGAGTGTCTATGGTTGTTTCGAAATATATATAGATGTGTCGACATGATAGGTCGAAACATTGTATACGTGTCTATGGTATCTCAAGATTACATAATATACAATACAAGTTGATTAAGTTATGGTTGGAATAGATTTGTTACCAATTTTCACGTAGCTAAAATGAGAAAAATTATCCAATCTTGTTTTACCCATAACTTCTTCATCTTAAATCCGTTTTGATTGAATCAAATTGCTATGGTTTCATATTGAACTCTATTTTATGAATCTAAACAGAAAAAGTATAGGTTTATAGTCGGAAAAATAAGTTACAAGTCGTTTTTGTAAAGGTGGTCATTTAGTCGAAAGAACGACGTCTAGATGATCATTTTAGAAAACATACTTCCACTTTGAGTTTAACCATAATTTTTGGATATAGTTTCATGTTCATAATTAAAATAATTTTCTCAGAATAACAACTTTTAAATCAAAGTTTATCATAGTTTTTAATTAACTAACCCAAAACAGCCCGCGGTGTTACTACGACGGCGTAAATCCGGTTTTACGGTGTTTTTCCTGTTTCCAGGTTTTAAATAATTAAGTTAGCATATCATATAGATATAGAACATGTGTTTAGTTGATTTTAAAAGTCAAGTTAGAAGGATTAACTTTTTTTTGTGAACAAGTTTAGAATTAACTAAACTATGTTCTAGTGATTACAAGTTTAAACCTTCGAATAAGATAGCTTTATATGTATGAATCGAATGATGTTATGAACATCATTACTACCTTAAGTTCTTTGGATAAACCTACTGGAAAAGAGAAAAATAGATCTAGCTTCAACGGATCCTTGGATGGCTCGAAGTTCTTGAAGCAGAATCATGACACGAAAACAATTTCAAGTAAGATCATCACTTGAAATAAGATTGTTATAGTTATAGAAATTGAACCAAAGTTTGAATATGATTATTACCTTGTATTAGAATGATAACCTACTATAAGAAATAAAGATTTCTTGAGGTTGGATGATCACCTTACAAGATTGGAAGTGAGCTAGCAAACTTGAAAGTATTCTTGATTTTATGTAACTAGAACTTGTAGAATATATGAAGAACACTTAGAACTTGAAGATAGAACTTGAGAGAGATCAATTAGATGAAGAAAATTGAAGAATGAAAGTGTTTGTAGGTGTTTTTGGTCGTTGGTGTATGGATTAGATATAAAGGATATGTAATTTTGTTTTCATGTAAATAAGTCATGAATGATTACTCATATTTTTGTAATTTTATGAGATATTTCATGCTAGTTGCCAAATGATGGTTCCCACATGTGTTAGGTGACTCACATGGGCTGCTAAGAGCTGATCATTAGAGTGTATATACCAATAGTACATACATCTAAAAGCTGTGTATTGTACGAGTACGAATACGGGTGCATACGAGTAGAATTGTTGATGAAACTGAACGAGGATGTAATTGTAAGCATTTTTGTTAAGTAGAAGTATTTTGATAAGTGTATTGAAGTCTTTCAAAAGTGTATAAATACATATTAAAACACTACATGTATATACATTTTAACTGAGTCGTTAAGTCATCGTTAGTCGTTACATGTAAGTGTTGTTTTGAAACCTTTAGGTTAACGATCTTGTTAAATGTTGTTAACCCAATGTTTATAATATCAAATGAGATTTTAAATTATTATATTATCATGATATTATCATGTATGAATATCTCTTAATATGATATATATACATTAAATGTCTTTACAACGATAATCGTTACATATATGTCTCGTTTAAAAATCATTAAGTTAGTAGTCTTGTTTTTACATATGTAGTTCATTGTTAATATACTTAATGATATGTTTACTTATCATATTATCATGTTAACTATATATATATCCATATATATGTCATCATATAATTTTTACAAGTTTTAACGTTCGTGAATCACCGGTCAACTTGGGTGGTCAATTGTCTATATGAAACATATTTCAATTAATCAAGTCTTAACAAGTTTGATTGCTTAACATGTTGGAAACACTTAATCATGTAGATAACAATTTCATTTAATATATATATAAACATGGAAAAGTTTGGGTCACTACAGTACCTACCCGTTAAATAAATTTCGTCCCGAAATTTTAAGCAGTTGGAGGTGTTGACGTATCTTCTAGAAATAAATGCGGGTATTTCTTCTTCATCTGATCTTCTTGTTCCCAGGTAAACTCGGGTCCTCTACGAGCATTCCATCGAACCTTAACAATTGGTATCTTGTTTTGCTTAAGTCTTTTAACCTCACGATCCATTATTTCGACGGGTTCTTCGATGAATTGAAGTTTTTCGTTGATTTGGATTTCATCTAACGGAATAGTGAGATCTTCTTTAGCAAAACATTTCTTCAAATTCGAGACGTGGAAAGTGTTATGTACAGCCGCGAGTTGTTGAGGTAACTCAAGTCGGTAAGCTACTGGTCCGACACGATCAATAATCTTGAATGGTCCAATATACCTTAGATTTAATTTCCCTCGTTTACCAAATCGAACAACGCCTTTCCAAGGTGCAACTTTAAGCATGACCATCTCTCCAATTTCAAATTCTATATCTTTTTTTTTAATGTCAGCGTAGTTCTTTTGTCGACTTTGGGCGGTTTTCAACCGTTGTTGAATTTGGATGATCTTCTCGGTAGTTTCTTGTATTATCTCCGGACCCGTAATCTGTCTATCCCCCACTTCACTCAAACAAATCGGAGACCTGCACTTTCTACCATAAAGTGCTTCAAACGGCGCCATCTTAATGTTTGAATGGTAGCTGTTGTTGTAGGAAAATTCTGCTAATGGTAGATGTCGATCCCAACTATTTTCGAAATCAATAACATAAGCCCGTAGCATGTCTTCAAGCATTTGTATCGTCCTTTCGCTCTGCCCATCAGTTTGTGGATGATAGGCAGTACTCATGTCTAGACGAGTTCCCAATGCTTGCTGTAATGTCTGCCAGAATCTTGAAATAAATCTGCCATCCCTATCAGAGATAATAGAGATTGGTATTCCATGTCTGGAGATGACTTCCTTCAAATACAGTCGTGCTAGCATCTCCATCTTGTCATCTTCTCTTATTGGCAGGAAGTGTGCTGACTTGGTGAGACGATCAACTATTACCCAAATAGTATCATAACCACTTGCAGTCCTTGGCAATTTAGTAATGAAATCCATGGTAATGTTTTCCCATTTCCATTCCGGGATTTCAGGTTGTTGTAGTAGACCTGATGGTTTCTGATGTTCAGCTTTGACCTTAGAACACGTCAAACATTCTCCTACATATTTAGCAATATCGGATTTCATACCTGGCCACCAAAAATGTTTCTTAAGATCCTTGTACATCTTCCCCGTTCCAGGATGTATTGAGTATCTGGTTTTATGAGCTTCTCTAAGTACCATTTCTCTCATATCTCCAAATTTTGGTACCCAAATTCTTTCAGCCCTATACCGGGTTCCGTCTTCCCGAATATTAAGATGCATCTCCGATCCTTTGGGTATTTCATCCTTTAAATTTCCCTCTTTTAAAACTCCTTATTGCGCCTCCTTTATTTGAGTAGTAAGGTTAGTGTGAATCATTATATTCATAGATTTTACTCGAATAGGTTCTCTGTCCTTTCTGCTCAAGGCGTCGGCTACCACATTTGCCTTCCCCGGGTGGTAACGAATCTTAAAGTCGTAATCATTCAACGATTCAATCCACCTACGCTGCCTCATATTCAGTTGTTTCTGATTAAATATGTGTTGAAGACTTTTGTGGTCGGTATATATAATACTTTGACCCCATATAAGTAGTGCCTCCAAGTATTTAATGCAAAAACAACCGCGCCTAATTCCAAATCATGCGTCGTATAATTTTGCTCGTGAATCTTCAATTGTCTAGACGCATAAGCAATCACCTTCGTTCGTTGCATTAATACACAACCGAGACCTTGCTTTGATGCGTCACAATAAATCACAAAATCATCATTCCCTTAAGGCAATGACAATATAGGTGCCGTAGTTAGCTTTTTCTTCAATAACTGAAACGCTTCCTCTTGTTCATCCTTCCATTCAAATTTCTTCCCTTTATGCGTTAATGCAGTCAAGGGTTTTGCTATTCTGGAAAAGTCTTGGATGAACCTTCTGTAGTAACCAGTTAGTCCTAAAAACTGGCGTATGTGTTTCGGAGTTTTCGGGATTTCCCACTTTTCAACAGTTTATATCTTTGCCGGATCCACCTTAATACCTTCTTTGTTCACTATGTGACCGAGGAATTGAACTTCTTCCAACCAAAATGCACACTTTGAAAATTTAGCGTACAATTCTTCCTTCCTCAATACTTCTAACACCTTTCTCAAATGTTCACCGTGTTCTTGGTCATTCTTTGAGTAAATAAGTATGTTATCAATGAAAACAATGACAAACTTGTCAAGGTATGGTCCACACACTCGGTTCATAAGGTCCATGAACACAGCTGGTGCATTAGTTAAACCAAACGGCATGACCATAAACTCGTAATGACCGTAACGTGTTCTGAAAGCAGTCTTTGGAATATCATCTTCTTTCACCCGCATTTGATGATACCCGAAACGTAAGTCAATCTTTGAATAAACAGACGAGCCTTGTAGTTGATCAAATAAGTCGTCGATTCTCGGTAGTGGGTAGCGGTTCTTAATGGTAAGTTTGTTCAACTCTCGGTAGTCGATACACAACCTGAATGTACCATCTTTCTTCTTGACAAACAAAACAGGAGCTCCCCACGGTGATGTGCTTGGTCAAATGAAACCACGCTCTAAAAGTTCTTGTAATTGGCTTTGCAGTTCTTTCATCTCGCTGGGTGCGAGTCTGTAAGGAGCACGAGCTATTGGTGCAGCTCCTGGTACAAGATCTATTTGAAATTAAACGGATCGATGTGGGGGTAATCCCAGTAATTCTTTCGGAAATACATCGGGAAATTCTTTTGCAATGGGAACATCATTGATGCTCTTTTCTTCAGTTTGTACTTTCTCGACGTGTGCTAGAACAGCATAGCAACCTTTTCTTATTAGTTTTTGTACCTTCATATTGCTAATAAGATGTAGCTTCGTGTTGCCCTTTTCTCCGTACACCATTAAGGGTTTTCCTTTTTCTCGTATAATGCGAATTGCATTTTTGTAACAAACGATCTCTGCTTTCACTTCTTTCAACCAGTCCATACCGATTATCACATCAAAACTCCCTAACTCTACTGGTATCAAATCAATCTTAAATGTTTCGGTAACCAGTTTAATTTCTCGATTCCGACATATATTATCTGCTGAAATTAATTTACCATTTGCTAATTCGAGTAAAAATTTACTATCCAAAGGCGTCAATGGACAACTTAATTTAGCACAAAAATCTCTACTCATATAGCTTCTATCCGCACCCGAATCAAATAAAACGTAAGCAGATTTATTGTCAATAAGAATCGTACCCGTAACAAGCTCCGGGTCTTCCTGTGCCTCTGCCGCATTAATATTGAAAATCTTCCGTGGCCTTGTCCATTCGCGTTCTCCTGGTTCGGGCAATTTCTAATAATGTGGCCCGGTTTTCCACATTTATAACAAACTACAATGGCATAACTTTCTCCGACACTACTTGCTCCGCCATTACTCGTTCCGACACCATTTGTTCCTTTTGTTCTATTATGAAATGTCCCGTTCTTATTGATTAAAAACGTTCCATATTAATTGATTTCGTTGCGAGGTTTTGACCTCTATATGAGACGTTTTTCAAAGACTGCATTCATTTTTAAAACAAACCATAACCTTTATTTCATAAATAAAGGTTTAAAAAGCTTTACGTAGATTATCAAATAATGATAATCTAAAATATCCTGTTTACACACGACCATTACATAATGGTTTACAATACAAATATGTTACATCGAAATCAGTTTCTTGAATGCAGTTTTTACACAATATCATACAAACATGGACTCCAAATCTTGTCCTTATTTTAGTATGCAACAGCGGAAGCTCTTAGTATTCACCTGAGAATAAACATGCTTTAAACGTCAACAAAAATGTTGGTGAGTTATAGGTTTAACCTATATATATCAAATCGTAACAATAGACCACAAGATTTCATATTTCAATACACATCCCATACATAGAGATAAAAATCATTCATATGGTGAACACCTGGTAACCGACAATAACAAGATGCATATATAAGAATATCCCCATCATTCCGGGACACCCTTCGGATATGATATAAATTTCGAAGTACTAAAGCATCCGGTACTTTGGATGGGGTTTGTTAGGCCCAATAGATCTATCTTTAGGATTCGCGTCAATTAGGGTGTCTGTTCCCTAATTCTTAGATTACCAGACTTAATAAAAAGGGGCATATTCGATTTCGATAATTCAACCATAGAATGTAGTTTCACGTACTTGTGTCTATTTTGTAAATCATTTATAAAACCTGCATGTATTCTCATCCCAAAAATATTAGATTTTAAAAGTGGGACTATAACTCACTTTCACAGATTTTTACTTCGTCGGGAAGTAAGACTTGGCCACTGGTTGATTCACGAACCTATAACAATATATACATATATATCAAAGTATGTTCAAAATATATTTACAACACTTTTAATATATTTTGATGTTTTAAGTTTATTAAGTCAGCTGTCCTCGTTAGTAACCTACAACTAGTTGTCCACAGTTAGATGTACAGAACTAAATCGATAAATATTATCTTGAATCAATCCACGACCCAGTGTATACGTATCTCAGTATTGATCACAACTCAAACTATATATATTTTGGAATCAACCTCAACCCTGTATAGCTAACTCCAACATTCACATATAGAGTGTCTATGGTTGTTCCGAAATATATATAGATGTGTCGACATGATAGGTCGAAACATTGTATACGTGTCTATGGTATCTCAAGATTACATAATATACAATACAAGTTGATTAAGTTATGGTTGGAATAGATTTGTTACCAATTTTCACGTAGCTAAAATGAGAAAAATTATCCAATCTTGTTTTACCCATAACTTCTTCATTTTAAATCCGTTTTGAGTGAATCAAATTGCTATGGTTTCATATTGAACTCTATTTTATGAATCTAAACAGAAAAAGTATAGGTTTATAGTCGGAAAAATAAGTTACAAGTCGTTTTTGTAAAGGTGGTCATTTCAGTCGAAAGAACGACGTCTAGATGATCATTTTAGAAAACATACTTCCACTTTGAGTTTAACCATAATTTTTGGATATAGTTTCATGTTCATAATAAAAATCATTTTCTCAGAATAACAACTTTTAAATCAAAGTTTATCATAGTTTTTAATTAACTAACGCAAAACAGCCCGCGGTGTTACTACGACGGCGTAAATCCGGTTTTACGGTGTTTTTCGTGTTTCCAGGTTTTAAATCATTAAGTTAGCATATCATATAGATATAGAACATGTGTTTAGTTTATTTTAAAAGTCAAGTTAGAAGGATTAACTTTTGTTTGCGAACAAGTTTAGAATTAACTAAACTATGTTCTAGTGATTACAAGTTTAAACTTTCGAATAAGATAGCTTTATATGTATGAATCGAATGATGTTATGAACATCATTACTACCTTAATTTCCTTGGATAAACCTAATGGAAAAGAGAAAAATGGATCTAGCTTCAATGGATCCTTGGATGGCTCGAAGTTCTTGAAGCAGAATCATGACACGAAAACAAGTTCAAGTAAGATCATCACTTGAAATAAGATTGTTATAGTTATAGAAATTGAACCAAAGTTTGAATATGATTATTACCCTGTATTAGAATTATAACCTACTGTAAGAAACAAAGATTTCTTGAGGTTGGATGATCACCTTACAAGATTGGAAGTGAGCTAGCAAACTTGAAAGTATTCTTGATTTTATGAAACTAGAACTTTTGGAATTTATGAAGAACACTTAGAACTTGAAGATAGAACTTGAGAGAGATCAATTAGATGAAGAAAATTGAAGAATGAAAGTGTTTGTAGGTGTTTTTGGTCGTTGGTGTATGGATTAGATATAAAGGATATGTAATTTTGTTTTCATGTAAATAAGTCATGAATGATTACTCATATTTTTGTAATTTTATGAGATATTTCATGCTAGTTGCCAAATGATGGTTCCCACATGTGTTAGATGACTCACATGGGCTGCTAAGAGCTGATCATTGGAGTGTATATACCAATAGTACATACATCTAAAAGTTATGTATTGTACGAGTACGAATACGGGTGCATACGAGTAGAATTGTTGATGAAACTGAACGAGGATGTAATTGTAAGCATTTTTGTTAAGTAGAAGTATTTTGATAAGTGTATTGAAGTCTTTCAAAAGTGTATAAATACATATTAAAACACTACATGTATATACATTTTAACTGAGTCGTTAAGTCATCGTTAGTCGTTACATGTAAATGTTGTTTTGAAACCTTTAGGTTAACGATCTTGTTAAATGTTGTTAACCCAATGTTTATAATATCAAAAGAGATTTTAAATTATTATATTATCATGATATTATGATGTACGAATATCTCTTAATATGATATATATACATTAAATTTCGTTACAACGATAATCGTTACATATATGTCTCGTTTCAAAATCATTAAGTTAGTAGTCTTGTTTTTACATATGTAGTTCATTGTCAATATACTTAATGATATGTTTAATTATCATAATATAATGTTAACTATATATATAACCATATATATGTCATCATATAGTTTTTACAAGTTTTAACGTTCGTGAATCACCGGTCAACTTGGGCGGTCAATTGTCTATATGAAACCTATTTCAATTAATCAAGTCTTAACAAGTTTGATTGCTTAACATGTTGGAAACATTTAATCATGTAAATATCAATCTCAATTAATATATATAAACATGGAAAAGTTTGGGTCACTACAGTACCTACCCGTTAAATAAATTTCGTCCCGAAATTTTAAACTGTTGAAGGTGTTGACGAATCTTCTGGAAATAGATGCGGGTATTTCTTCTTCATCTGATCTTCACGCTCCCAGGTGAACTCGGGTCCTCTACGAGCATTCCATCGAACCTTAACAATTGGTATCTTGTTTTGCTTAAGTCTTTTAACCTCACAATCCTTTATTTCGACGGGTTCTTCGATGAATTGGAGTTTTTCGTTGATTTGGATTTCATCTAAAGGAATAGTGAGATCTTCTTTAGCAAAACATTTCTTCAAATTCGAGACGTGGAAAGTGTTATGTACAGCCGCGAGTTGTTGAGGTAACTCAAATCGGTAAGCTACTGGTCCGACACGATCAATAATCTTGAATGGTCCAATATACCTTGGATTTAATTTCCCTCGTTTACCAAATCGAACAACGCCTTTCCAAGGTGCAACTTTAAGCATGACCATCTCTCCAATTTCAAATTCTATATCTTTTCTTTTAATGTCAGCGTAGCTCTTTTGTCGACTTTGGGCGATTTTCAATCGTTGTTGAATTTGGATGATCTTCTCGGTAGTTTCTTGTATAATCTCCGGACCCGTAATCTGTCTATCCCCCACTTCACTCCAACAAATCGGAGACCTGCACTTTCTACCATAAAGTGCTTCAAACGGCGCCATCTCAATGCTTGAATGGTAGCTGTTGTTGTAGGAAAATTCTGCTAATGGTAGATGTCGATCCCAACTGTTTTCGAAATCAATAACACATGCTCGTAGCATGTCTTCAAGCGTTTGTATCGTCCTTTCACTCTGCCCATCAGTTTGTGGATGATAGGCAGTACTCATGTCTAGACGAGTTCCTAATGCTTGCTGTAATGTCTGCCAGAATCTTGAAATAAATCTGCCATCCCTATCAGAGATAATAGAGATTGGTATTCCATGTCTGGAGACGACTTCCTTCAAATACAGTCGTGCTAACTTCTCCATCTTGTCATCTTCTCTTATTGGCAGGAAGTGTGCTGATTTGGTGAGACGATCAACTATTACCCAAATAGTATCAAAACCACTTGCAGTCCTTGGCAATTTAGTGATGAAATCCATGGTAATGTTTTCCCATTTCCATTCCAGGATTTCGGGTTGTTGAAGTAGACCTGATGGTTTCTGATGCTCAGCTTTGACCTTAGAACACGTCAAACATTCTCCCACGTATTTAGCAACATCGGCTTTCATACCCGGCCACCAAAAATGTTTCTTGAGATCCTTGTACATCTTCCCCGTTCCAGGATGTATTGAGTATCTGGTTTTATGAGCTTCTCTAAGTACCATTTCTCTCATATCTCCAAATTTTGGTACCCAAATCCTTTCAGCCCTATACCGGGTTCCGTCTTTCCGAATATTAAGATGCTTCTCCGATCCTTTGGGTATTTCATCCTTTAAATTTCCCTCTTTTAAAACTCCTTGTTGCGCCTCCTTTATTTGAGTAGTAAGGTTATTATGAATCATTATATTCATAAATTTTACTCGAATTGGTTCTCTGTCCTTCCTGCTCAAGGCATCGGCTACCACATTTGCCTTCCCCGGGTGGTAACGAATCTCAAAGTCGTAATCATTCAATAATTCAATCCACCTACGCTGCCTCATATTCAGTTGTTTCTGATTAAATATGTGTTGAAGACTTTTGTGGTCGGTATATATAATACTTTTGACCCCATATAAGTAGTGCCTCCAAGTCTTTAATGCAAAAACAACCGCGCCTAATTCCAAATCATGCGTCGTATAATTTTGTTCGTGAATCTTCAATTGTCTAGACGCATAAGCAATCACCTTCGTTCGTTGCATTAATACACAACCGAGACCTTGCTTTGATGCGTCACAATAAATCACAAAATCATCATTCCCTTCAGGCAATGACAATATAGGTGCCGTAGTTAGCTTTTTCTTCAATAACTGAAACGCTTTCTCTTGTTCATCATTCCATTCAAATTTCTTCCCTTTATGCGTTAATGCAGTCAAGGGTTTTGCTATTCTGGAAAAGTCTTGGATGAACCTTCTGTAGTAACCAGCTAATCCTAAAAACTGGCGTATGTGTTTCGGAGTTTTCGGGGTTTCCCACTTTTTAACAGTTTCTATCTTTGCCGGATCCACCTTAATACCTTCTTTGTTCACTATGTGACCGAGGAATTGAACTTCTTCCAACCAAAATGCACACTTTGAAAACTTAGCGTACAATTCTTCCTTCCTCAATACTTCTAACACCTTTCTCAAATGTTCACCGTGTTCTTGGTCATTCTTTGAGTAAATAAGTATGTCATCAATGAAAACAATGACAAACTTGTCAAGGTATGGTCTACACACTCGGTTCATAAGGTCCATGAACACAGCTGGTGCATTAGTTAAACCAAAGGCATGACCATAAACTCGTAATGACCGTAACGTGTTCTGAAAGCAGTCTTTGAAATATCATCTTCTTTCACCCGCATTTGATGATACCCGGAACGTAAGTCAATCTTTGAATAAATAGACGAGCCTTGTAGTTGATCAAATAAGTCGTCGATTCTCGGTAGTGGGTAGCGGTTCTTGATGGTAAGTTTGTTCAACTCTCGGTAGTCGATACACAACCTGAATGTACCATCTTTCTTCTTGCCAAACAAAACAGGAGCTCCCCACGGTGATGTGCTTGGTCGAATGAAACCACGCTCTAAAAGTTCTTGTAATTGGCTTTGCAGTTCTTTCATCTCGCTGGGTGCGAGTCTGTAAGGAGCACGAGCTATTGGTGCAGCTCCTGGTACAAGATCTATTTGAAATTCAACGGATCGATGTGGGGGTAATCCCGGTAATTCTTTCGGAAATACATCGGGAAATTCTTTTGCAATGGGAACATCATTGATGCTCTTTTCTTCAGTTTGTACTTTCTCGACGTGTGCTAGAACAGCATAGCAACCTTTTCTTATTAGTTTTTGTGCCTTCAAATTACTAATAAGATGTAGCTTCGTGTTGCCCTTTTCTCCGTACACCATTAAGGGTTTTCCTTTTTCTCGTATAATGCGAATTGCATTTTTGTAACAAACGATCTCTGCTTTCACCTCTTTCAACCAGTCCATACCGATTATCACATCAAAACTCCCTAACTCTACTGGTATCAAATCAATCTTAAATGTTTCGCTAACCAGTTTAATTTCTCGATTCCGACATATATTATCGGCTGAAATTAATTTACCATTTGCTAATTCGAGTAAAAATTTACTATCCAAAGGCGTCAATGGACAACTTAATTTAGCACAAAAATCTCTACTCATATAGCTTCTATCCGCACCCGAATCAAATAAAACGTAAGCAGATTTATTGTCAATAAGAAACGTACCCGTAACAAGCTCCGGGTCTTCCTGTACCTCTGCCGCATTAATATTGAAAACTCTTCCGCGGCCTTGTCCATTCGTGTTCTCCTGGTTCGGGCAATTTCTAATAATGTGGCCCGGTTTTCCACATTTATAACAAACTACATTGGCATAACTTGCTCCGACACTACTTGCTCCGCCATTACTCGTTCCGATACCATTTGTTCCTTTCGTTCTATTAACCCCTGGTCCGTAGACCTCACACTTCACCGCGCTATGACCATTTCTTTTACACTTGTTGCAAAATTTGGTGCAGAACCCCGAGTGATACTTTTCACACCTTTGGCATAGATGCTTCTGATTGTTGTTGTTGTTGCGGTTATTATTGTTGTTGGGATGATTGTTGTAGTTGTTGTTGTTGTTGTTGTTGTTGTTGTTGGGCCGTTTGTTGTAGTTGCGATTGATGTTGCGATTGTTGGGATAATTGTTGCGATTATTGTTGTAATTGCTGTTGTTGTTGTATTGGTGATTCTTATCACCGTTTTCCTCCCACTTTCTTTTGACTTGCTTCACATTGGCCTCTTCAGCAGTCTGTTCTTTAATTCTTTCTTCAATCTGGTTCACTAGTTTGTGAGCCATTCTACATGCCTGTTGTATGGAGGCGGGCTCGTGTGAACTTATATCTTCTTGGATTCTTTCCGGTAATCCTTTCACAAACGCGTCGATCTTCTCTTCCTCATCTTCGAATGCTCCCGGACACAATAGGCACAATTCTGTGAATCGTCTTTTGTACGTGGTAATATCAAATCCGTGGGTTCGTAACCCTCTAAGTTCTGTCTTGAGCTTATTGACCTCGGTTCTGGGACGGTACTTCTCGTTCATCAAGTGCTTGAATGCTGACCACGGTAGTGCGTACGCATCATCTTGTCCCACTTGCTCTAGATAGGTATTCCACCATGTTAACGCAGAACCTGTGAAGATATGCGTAGCGTACTTCACTTTGTCCTCTTCAGTACACTTACTTATGGCAAACACCGATTCGACCTTCTCGGTCCACCGTTTCAATCCGATCGGTCCTTCGGTTCCATCAAATTCCAAAGGTTTGCTGGCAGTGAATTCTTTGTAGGTGCATCCTACACTATTTCCTGTACTGCCAGATCCAAGGTTATTGTTGGTATGTAGCGCAGCCTGTACCGCGGCTATGTTTGAAGCTAGAAAAGTACGGAATTCCTCTTCATTCATATTCACGGTGTGTCGAGTAGTCGATGCCATTTCCTTCAAAATAGTCAAATGGAACAAGTTAATCATACAGAATATTAAGAGTAGTTAATAGTATTTCGTAGCATAATATGAACTCATTTATAAAAGCTTTTTCTTCATATTAGCATTTTATAAGTTTAAATTCGGGTAGTACCTACCCGTTAAGTTCATACTTAGTAGCTAATATACAATTCAACTACTACAATTCTATATGAAAAACTGATTGTAATAATATTTCACGTTCAAACTTTTATACAATATTTTACAAACTTACAATACCGCTTATTTTACATAAAGCATGAAATATAGCACACGATAACTTTGATACAAGATAGTTGTGAAGATAATTCTAGCTAGTACACAAGTCGTTCAGCAAAGGCAATAAAGACACGTAATTCATATGTCTAGAAACAAGTCATGCATTCTGGTTTTACTAGGACTACTTCCCATCCTTGGTCTTGTGGAACATAACCGTTATGGCCGTTGATAAGACAGCGTGTTGTAACGTCGTCAAAGGGACGAGGGTTACGTAATGACCAACAGTCTCGTAATAACCTAAAAACCTCATTTCTTATCCCAATTACCGACTCCGTTACTTGTGGGAACGTTTTGTTTAATAGTTGTAGCCCGATGTTCTTGTTCTCACTTTGGTGAGAAGCGAACATTACTAACCCGTAAGCATAACATGCTTCTTTATGTTGCATGTTAGCCGCTTTTTCTAAATCACGAAGTCCTATATTCGGATATACTGAGTCAAAATAATTTCTTAACCCGTTGCGTAAAATAGCATTTGGGTTCCCCGCAATATATCCGTCAAAGTAAACACATCGTAACTTATGGATTTCCCAATGTGATATCCCCCATCTTCCGAACGAAAGCCTTTTATAAACCAAGGCATTCTTGGAACGTTCTTCGAATGTCTTACAAACTGATCTCGCCTTAAATAGTTGTGCCGAGGAATTCTGACCGACTCTAGACAAGATTTCATCAATCATGTCTCCGGGTAGGTCTCTTAAAATATTGGGTTGTCTATCCATTTTGTGTTTTTATACTGTAAAATAGACAAGAGTTAGATTCATAAAAAAAAATACTTATTAATACAAGCAATTTTTACATATATCATAAAGCATAAGCACACTATATTACATATATTACACCACACGAATATAACTATCTTATTCCGACTCGCTCGTTTCTTCTTGTTCGGTTTTGGTTCGTTTTGCCAAGTTTCTAGGGATATATGATGTTCCCCTAATACGAGCCGTCGTTGTCCACATTGGTTTAGAAAAACCTGGTGGTTTAGAGGTTCCCGGGTCATTGTTACAACTTAAGGACTTCGGGGGTTGACGATACATATAAAGTTCATCGGGGTTGGAATTAGATTTCTCTATTTTTATGCCCTTTCCCTTATTATTTTCTTTTGCCTTTTTAAATTCAGTTGGGGTAATTTCTATAACATCATCGGAATTCTCGTCGGAATCCGATTCATCGGAGAATTGGTAATCCTCCCAATATTTTGCTTCCTTGGTGGAAACACCATTGACCATAATTAACCTTGGTCGGTTGGTTGAGGATTCTCTTTTACTTAACCGTTTTATTATTTCCCCCACCGGTTCTATTTCTTCTTCCGGTTCCGATTCTTCTTCCGGTTCTGATTCTTCTTCCGGTTCCGACTCTTCTTCCGGTTCCTCTTCGGGAACTTGTGAATCAGTCCACGAATCATTCCAATTTACATTTGACTCTTCATTATTATTAGGTGAGTCAATGGGACTTGTTCTAGAGGTAGACATCTATCACATAATATCAAACACGTTAAGAGATTAATATATCACATAATATTCATATGTTAAAAATATATAGTTTCCAACAAAAATGTTAAGGAATCATTTTTAAAGAAAACACGGTCGAAGTCCAGACTCACTAATGCATCCTAACAAACTCGATAAGACACACTAATGCAAATTTTCTGGTTCTCTAAGACCAACGCTCGGATACCAACTGAAATGTCCCGTTCTTATTGATTAAAAACGTTCCATATTAATTGATTTCGTTGCGAGGTTTTGACCTCTATATGAGACGTTTTTCAAAGACTGCATTCATTTTTAAAACAAACCATAACCTTTATTTCATAAATAAAGGTTTAAAAAGCTTTACGTAGATTATCAAATAATGATAATCTAAAATATCCTGTTTACACACGACCATTACATAATGGTTTACAATACAAATATGTTACATCGAAATCAGTTTCTTGAATGCAGTTTTTACACAATATCATACAAACATGGACTCCAAATCTTGTCCTTATTTTAGTATGCAACAGCGGAAGCTCTTAGTATTCACCTGAGAATAAACATGCTTTAAACGTCAACAAAAATGTTGGTGAGTTATAGGTTTAACCTATATATATCAAATCGTAACAATAGACCACAAGATTTCATATTTCAATACACATCCCATACATAGAGATAAAAATCATTCATATGGTGAACACCTGGTAACCGACAATAACAAGATGCATATATAAGAATATCCCCATCATTCCGGGACACCCTTCGGATATGATATAAATTTCGAAGTACTAAAGCATCCGGTACTTTGGATGGGGTTTGTTAGGCCCAATAGATCTATCTTTAGGATTCGCGTCAATTAGGGTGTCTGTTCCCTAATTCTTAGATTACCAGACTTAATAAAAAGGGGCATATTCGATTTCGATAATTCAACCATAGAATGTAGTTTCACGTACTTGTGTCTATTTTGTAAATCATTTATAAAACCTGCATGTATTCTCATCCCAAAAATATTAGATTTTAAAAGTGGGACTATAACTCACTTTCACAGATTTTTACTTCGTCGGGAAGTAAGACTTGGCCACTGGTTGATTCACGAACCTATAACAATATATACATATATATCAAAGTATGTTCAAAATATATTTACAACACTTTTAATATATTTTGATGTTTTAAGTTTATTAAGTCAGCTGTCCTCGTTAGTAACCTACAACTAGTTGTCCACAGTTAGATGTACAGAACTAAATCGATAAATATTATCTTGAATCAATCCACGACCCAGTGTATACGTATCTCAGTATTGATCACAACTCAAACTATATATATTTTGGAATCAACCTCAACCCTGTATAGCTAACTCCAACATTCACATATAGAGTGTCTATGGTTGTTCCGAAATATATATAGATGTGTCGACATGATAGGTCGAAACATTGTATACGTGTCTATGGTATCTCAAGATTACATAATATACAATACAAGTTGATTAAGTTATGGTTGGAATAGATTTGTTACCAATTTTCACGTAGCTAAAATGAGAAAAATTATCCAATCTTGTTTTACCCATAACTTCTTCATTTTAAATCCGTTTTGAGTGAATCAAATTGCTATGGTTTCATATTGAACTTTATTTTATGAATCTAAACAGAAAAAGTATAGGTTTATAGTCGAAAAAATAAGTTACAAGTCGTTTTTGTAAAGGTAGTCATTTCAGTCGAAAGAACGACGTCTAGATGACCATTTTAGAAAACATACTTCCACTTTGAGTTTAACCATAATTTTTTGGATATAGTTTCATGTTCATAATAAAAATAATTTTCTCAGAATAACAACTTTTAAATCAAAGTTTATCATAGTTTTTAATTAACTAACCCAAAACAGCCCGCGGTGTTACTACGACGGCATAAATACGGTTTTACGGTGTTTTTCGTGTTTCCAGGTTTTAAATCATTAAGTTAGCATATCATATAGATATAGAACATGTGTTTAGTTGATTTTAAAAGTCAAGTTAGAAGGATTAACTTTTGTTTGCGAAAACAAGTTTAGAATTAACTAAACTATGTTCTAGTGATTACAAATTTAAACCTTCGAATAAGATAGCTTTATATGTATGAATTGAATGATGTTATGAACATCATTACTACCTTAATTTCCTTGGATAAACCTACTGGAAAAGATAAAAATGGATCTAGCTTCAATGGATCCTTGGATGGCTCGAAGTTCTTGAAGCAGAATCATGACACGAAAACAAGTTCAAGTAAGATCATCACTTGAAATAAGATTGTTATAGTTATAGAAATTGAACCAAAGTTTGAATATGATTATTACCTTGTATTAGAATGATAACCTAATGTAAGAAACAAAGATTTCTTGAGGTTGGATGATCACCTTACAAGATTGGAAGTGAGCTAGCAAACTTGAAAGTATTCTTGATTTTATGATACTAGAACTTTTGGAATTTATGAAGAACACTTAGAACTTGAAGATAGAACTTGAGAGAGATCAATTAGATGAAGAAAATTGAAGAATGAAAGTGTTTGTAGGTGTTTTTGGTCGTTGGTGTATGGATTAGATATAAAGGATATGTAATTTTGTTTTCATGTAAATAAGTCATGAATGATTACTCATATTTTTGTAATTTTATGAGATATTTCATGCTAGTTGCCAAATGATGGTTCCCACATGTGTTAGGTGACTCACATGGGCTGCTAAGAGCTGATCATTGGAGTGTATATACCAATAGTACATACATCTAAAAGCTGTGTATTGTACGAGTACGAATACGGGTGCATACGAGTAGAATTGTTGATGAAACTGAACGAGGATGTAATTGTAAGCATTTTTGTTAAGTAGAAGTATTTTGATAAGTGTATTGAAGTCTTTCAAAAGTGTATAAATACATATTAAACCACTACATGTATATACATTTTAACTGAGTCGTTAAGTCATCGTTAGTCGTTACATGTAAATGTTGTTTTGAAACCTTTAGGTTAACGATCTTGTTAAATGTTGTTAACCCAATGTTTATAATATCAAAAGAGATTTTAAATTATTATATTATCATGATATTATGATGTACGAATATCTCTTAATATGATATATATATACATTAAATGTCGTTACAACGATAATCGTTACATATATGTCTCGTTTCAAAATCATTAAGTTAGTAGTCTTGTTTTTACATATGTAGTTCATTGTTAATATACTTAATGATATGTTTAATTATCATAATATAATGTTAACTATATATATAACCATATATATGTCATCATATAGTTTTTACAAGTTTGAACGTTCGTGAATCACCGGTCAACTTGGGTGGTCAATTGTCTATATGAAACCTATTTCAATTAATCAAGTCTTAACAAGTTTGATTGCTTAACATGTTGGAAACATTTAATCATGTAAATATCAATCTCAATTAATATATATAAACATGGAAAAGTTCGGGTCACTACATATTAACCCCTGGTCCGTAGACCTCACACTTCGCCGCGCTATGACCATTTCTTTTACACTTGTTGCAAAATTTGGTGCAGAACCCCGAGTGATACTTTTCACACCTTTGGCATAGCTGCTTCTGATTTTTGTTGTTGTTGCGATTATTATTGTTGTTGGGATGATTGTTGTAGTTGCTATTGTTGTTGTTGTTGTTGTTGTTGTTGTTGTTGGGCCGTTTGTTGTAGTTGCGATTGATGTTGCGATTGTTGGGATAATTGTTGCGATTATTATTGTAATTGCTGTTGTTGTTGTATTGGTGATTCTTATCACCGTTTTCCTCCCACTTTCTTTTGACTTGCTTCACATTGGCCTCTTCAGCCGTCTGTTCTTTAATTCTTTCCTCAATCTGGTTCACTAGTTTGTGAGCCATTCTACATGCCTGTTGTATGGAGGCGGGCTCGTGTGAACTTATATCTTCTTTGATTCTTTCCGGTAATCCTTTCACAAACGCGTCGATCGTCTCTTCCTCATCTTCGAACGCTCCCGGACACAATAGGCACAATTCTGTGAATCGTCTTTCGTACGTGGTAATATCAAATCCTTGGGTTCGTAACCCTCTAAGTTCTGTCTTGAGCTTATTGACCTCGGTTCTGGGACGGTACTTCTCGTTCATCAAGTGCTTGAATGCTGACCACGGTAGTGCGTACGTATCATCTTGTCCCACTTGCTCTAGATAGGTATTCCACCATGTTAACACAGAACCTGTGAAGGTATGCGTAGCGTACTTCACTTTGTCCTCTTCAGTACACTTACTTATGGCAAACACCGATTCGACCTTCTCGGTCCACCGTTTCAATCCGATCGGTCCTTCGGTTCCATCAAATTCCAAAGGTTTGCAGGCAGTGAATTCTTTGTAGGTGCATCCTACATGATTTCATGTACTGCTAGATCCAAGGTTATTGTTGGTATATAGCGCAGCCTGTACTGCTGCTATGTTTGAAGCTAGAAAAGTACGGAATTCCTCTTCATTCATATTCACGGTGTGTCAAGTAGTCGGTGCCATTTCCTTCAAAATAGTCAAATGGAACAAGTTAATCATACAGAATATTAAGAGTAGTTAATAGTATTTCGTAGCATAATATGAACTCATTTATAAAAGCTTTTTCTTCATATTAGCGTTTTATAAGTTTAAATTCGGGTAGTACCTACCCGTTAAGTTCATACTTAGTAGCTAATATACAATTCAACTACTACAATTCTATATGAAAAACTGATTATAATAATATTTCGCGTTCAAACTTTTATACAATATTTTACAAACTTACAATACCGCTTATTTTACATAAAGCATGAAATATAGCACACAATAACTTTGATACAAGATAGTTGTGAAGATAATTCTAGCTAGTACACAATTCGTTCAGCAAAGGCAATAAAGACACGTAATTCATACGTCCAGAAACAAGTCATGCATTCTGGTTTTACTAGGACTACTCCCCATCCTTGGTCTTGTGGAACATAACCGTTATGTCCGTTGATAAGACAGTGTGTTGTAACGTCGTCAAAGGGACGAGGGTTACGTAATGACCAACAGTCTCGTAATAACCTAAAAACCTCATTTCTTACCCCAATTACCGACTCCGTCACTTGTGTGAACGTTTTGTTTAATAGTTGTAGCCCGATGTTCTTTTTCTCACTTTGGTGAGAAGCGAACATTACTAACCCGTAAGCATAGCATGCTTCTTTATGTTGCATGTTAGCCGCTTTTTCTAAATCATGAAGTCCTATATTCGGATACATTGAGTCAAAATAATTTCTTAACCCGTTGCGTAAAATAGCATTTGGGTTCCCCGCAATATATGCGTCAAAGTAAACACATCGTAATTTATGGGTTTCCCAATGTGATATCCCCCATCTTTCAAACAAAAGTCTCTTATAAACCAAGACATTCTTGGAACGTTCTTCGAATGTCTTACAAACTGATTTCGCCGTAAATAGTTGTGCCGAAGAATTCTGACCGACTCTAGACAAGATTTCATCAATCATGTCTCCGGGTAGGTCTCTTAAAATATTGGGTTGTCTATCCATTTTGTGTTTTTATACTGTAAAATAGACAAGAGTTAGATTCATAAAAAAAATACTTATTAATACAAGCAATTTTTACATATATCATAAAGCATAAGCACACTATATTACATATATTACACCACACGAATACAACTATCTTATTCTGACTCGCTCGTTTCTTCTTCTTTGATTTTGGTTCGTTTTGCCAAGTTTCTAGGGATATATGATGTTCCCCTAATACGAGCTGTCGTTTTCCACAACGGTTTAGAAAAACCTGGTGGTTTAGAGGTTCTCGGGTCATTGTTACAACTTAAGGGCTTCGGGGGTTGACAATACATATAAAGTTCATCGGGGTTGGAATTAGATTTCTCTATTTTTATACCCTTTCCCTTATTATTTTCTTTTACCTTTTTAAATTCAGTTGGGGTAATTTCGATAACATCATCGGAATTCTCGTCGGAATCCGATTCATCGGAGAATTGGTAATCCTCCCAATATTTAGCTTCCTTGGCGGAAACACCATTGACCATAATTAACCTTGATCGGTTGGTTGAGGATTTTCTTTTACTTAACCGTTTTATTATTTCCCCCACCGGTTCTATTTCTTCATCCGGTTCCGATTTTTCTTCCGGTTCCGATTCTTCTTCCGGTTCCGACTCTTCTTCCGGTTCCTCTTCGGGAACTTGTGAATCAGTCCACGAATCATTCCAATTTACATTTGACTCTTCATTATTATTAGGTGAGTCAATGGGACTTGTTCTAGAGGTAGACATCTATCACATAATATCAAACGCGTTAAGAGATTAATATATCACATAATATTCACATGTTAAAAATATATAGTTTCCAACAAAATTTGTTAAGCAATCATTTTTCAAGTAAACACGGTCGAAGTCCAGACTCACTAATGCATTCTAACAAACTCGATAAGACACACTAATGCAAAATTCTGGTTCTCTAAGACCAACGCTCGGATACCAACTGAAATGTCCCGTTCTTATTGATTAAAAACGTTCCATATTAATTGATTTCGTTGCGAGGTTTTGACCTCTATATGAGACGTTTTTCAAAGACTGCATTCATTTTAAAACAAACCATAACCTTTATTTCATCAATAAAGGTTTAAAAAGCTTTACGAAGATTATCAAATAATGATAATCTAAAATATCCTGTTTACACACGACCATTACATAATGGTTTACAATACAAATATGTTACAACAAAATAAGTTTCTTGAATGCAGTTTTTACACAATATCATACAAGCATGGACTCCAAATCTCGTCCTTATTTAAGTATGCGACAGCGGAAGCTCTTAATAATCACCTGAGAATAAACATGCTTAAAACGTCAACAAAAATGTTGGTGAGTTATAGGTTTAACCTATATATATCAAATCATAATAATAGACCACAAGATTTCATATTTCAATACACATCCCATACATAGAGATAAAAATCATTCATATGGTGAACACCTGGTAACCGACATTAACAAGATGCATATATAAGAATATCCCCATCATTCCGGGACACCCTTCGGATATGATATAAATTTCGAAGTACTAAAGCATCTGGTACTTTGGATGGGGTTTGTTAGGCCCAATAGATCTATCTTTAGGATTCGCGTCAATTAGGGTGTCTGTTCCCTAATTCTTAGATTACCAGACTTAATAAAAAGGGGCATATTCGATTTCGATAATTCAACCATAGAATGTAGTTTCACGTACTTGTGTCTATTTTGTAAATCATTTATAAAACCAGCATGTATTCTCATCCCAAAAATATTAGATTTTAAAAGTGGGACTATAACTCACTTTCACAGATTTTTACTTCGTCGGAAAGTAAGACTTGGCCACTGGTTGATTCACGAACCTATAACAATATATACATATATATCAAAGTATGTTCAAAATATATTTACAACACTTTTAATATATTTTGATGTTTTAAGTTTATTAAGTCAGCTGTCCTCGTAAGTAACCTACAACTAGTTGTCCACAGTTAGATGTACAGAAATAAATCGATAAATATTATCTTGAATCAATCCACGACCCAGTGTATACGTTGAAATGTCCCGTTCTTATTGATTAAAAACGTTCCATATTAATTGATTTCGTTGCGAGGTTTTGACCTCTATATGAGACGTTTTTCAAAGACTGCATTCATTTTTAAAACAAACCATAACCTTTATTTCATAAATAAAGGTTTAAAAAGCTTTGCGTAGATTATCAAATAATGATAATCTAAAATATCCTGTTTACACACGACCATTACATAATGGTTTACAATACAAATATGTTATATCGAAATCAGTTTCTTGAATGCAGTTTTTACACAATATCATACAAACATGGACTCCAAATCTTGTCCTTATTTTAGTATGCAACAGCGGAAGCTCTTAATATTCACCTGAGAATAAACATGCTTTAAACGTCAACAAAAATGTTGGTGAGTTATAGGTTTAACCTATATATATCAAATCGTAACAATAGACCACAAGATTTCATATTTCAATACACATCCCATACATAGAGATAAAAATCATTCATATGGTGAACACCTGGTAACCGACAATAACAAGATGCATATATAAGAATATCCCCATCATTCCGGGACACCCTTCGGATATGATATAAATTTCGAAATACTAAAGCATCCGGTACTTTAGATGGGGTTTGTTAGGCCCAATAGATCTATCTTTAGGATTCGCGTCAATTAGGGTGTCTGTTCCCTAATTCTTAGATTACCAGACTTAATAAAAAGGGGCATATTCGATTTTGATAATTCAACCATAGAATGTAATTTCACGTACTTGTGTCTATTTTGTAAATCATTTATAAAACCTGCATGTATTCTCATCCCAAAAATATTAGATTTTAAAAGTGGGACTATAACTCACTTTCACAGATTTTAACTTCGTCGGGAAGTAAGACTTGGCCACTGTTGATTCACGAACCTATAACAATATATACATATATATTAAAGTATGTTCAAAATATATTTACAACACTTTTAATATATTTTGATGTTTTAAGTTTATTAAGTCAGCTGTCCTCGTTAGTAACCTATAACTAGTTGTCCACAGTTAGATGTACAGAAATAAATCGATAAATATTATCTTGAATCAATCCACGACCCAGTGTATACGTATCTCTGTATTGATCACAACTCAAACTATATATATTTTGGAATCAACCTCAACCCTGTATAGCTAACTCCAACATTCACATATAGAGTTTCTATGGTTGTTCCGAAATATATATAGATGTGTCGACATGATAGGTCGAAACATTGTATACGTGTCTATGGTATCTCAAGATTACATAATATACAATACAAGTTGATTAAGTTATGGTTGGAATAGATTTGTTACCAATTTTCACGTAGCTAAAATGAGAAAAATTATCCAATCTTGTTTTACCCATAACTTCTTCATTTTAAATCCGTTTTGAGTGAATCAAATTGCTATGATTTTATATTGAACTCTATTTTATGAATCTAAACAGAAAAAGTATAGGTTTATAGTCGGAAAAATAAGTTACAAGTCGTTTTTGTAAAGGTAGTCATTTCAGTCGAAAGAACGACGTCTAGATGACCATTTTAGAAAACATACTTCCACTTTGAGTTTAATCATAATTTTTGGATATAGTTTCATGTTCATAATAAAAATCATTTTCTCAGAATAACAACTTTTAAATCAAAGTTTATCATAGTTTTTAATTAACTAACCCAAAACAGCCCGCGGTGTTACTACGACGGCGTAAATCCGGTTTTACGGTGTTTTTCGTGTTTCCAGGTTTTAAATCATTAAGTTAGCATATCATATAGATATAGAACATGTGTTTAGTTGATTTTAAAAGTCAAGTTAGAAGGATTAACTTTTGTTTGCGAACAAGTTTAGAATTAACTAAATTATGTTCTAGTGATTACAAGTTTAAACCTTCGAATAAGATAGCTTTATATGTATGAATCGAATGATGTTATGAACATCATTACTACCTTAAGTTCCTTGGATAAACCTACTGGAAAAGAGAAAAATGGATCTAGCTTCAATGGATCCTTGGATGGCTCGAAGTTCTTGAAGCAGAATCATGACACGAAAACAAGTTCAAGTAAGATCATCACTTGAAATAAGATTGTTATAGTTATAGAAATTGAACCAAAGTTTGAATATGATTATTACCTTGTATTAGAATGATAACCTACTGTAAGAAACAAAGATTTCTTGAGGTTGGATGATCACCTTACAAGATTGGAAGTGAGCTAGCAAACTTGAAAGTATTCTTGATTTTATGAAACTAGAACTTTTGGAATTTATGAAGAACACTTAGAACTTGAAGATAGAACTTGAGAGAGATCAATTAGATGAAGAAAATTGAAGAATGAAAGTGTTTGTAGGTGTTTTTGGTCGTTGGTGTATGGATTAGATATAAAGGATATGTAATTTTGTTTTCATGTAAATAAGTCATGAATGATTACTCATATTTTTGTAATTTTATGAGATATTTCATGCTAGTTGCCAAATGATGGTTCCCACATGTGTTAGGTGACTCACATGGGCTTCTAAGAGCTGATCATTGGAGTGTATATACCAATAGTACATACATCTAAAAGCTGTGTATTGTACGAGTACGAATACGGGTGCATACGAGTAGAATTGTTGATGAAACTGAACGAGGATGTAATTGTAAGCATTTTTGTTAAGTAGAAGTATTTTGATAAGTGTATTGAAGTCTTTCAAAAGTGCATAAATACATATTAAAACACTACATGTATATACATTTTAACTGAGTCGTTAAGTCATCGTTAGTCGTTACATGTAAGTGTTGTTTTGAAACCTTTAGGTTAACGATCTTGTTAAATGTTGTTAACCCAATGTTTATAATATCAAATGAGATTTTAAATTATTATATTATCATGATATTATCATGTATGAATATCTCTTAATATGATATATATACATTAAATGTCTTTACAACGATAATCGTTACATATATGTCTCGTTTAAAAATCATTAAGTTAGTAGTCTTGTTTTTACATATGTAGTTCATTGTTAATATACTTAATGATATGTTTACTTATCATAGTATCATGTTAACTATATATATATCCATATATATGTCATCATATAGTGTTTACAAGTTTTAACGTTCGTGAATCACCGGTCAACTTGGGTGGTCAATTGTCTATATGAAACATATTTCAATTAATCAAGTCTAAACAAGTTTGATTGCTTAACATGTTGGAAACATTTAATCATGTAAATATCAATCTCAATTAATATATATAAACATGGAAAAGTTCGGGTCACTACAGTACCTACCCGTTAAATAAATTTCGTCCCGAAATTTTAAGCTGTTGAAGGTGTTGACGAATCTTCTGGAAATAGATGCGGGTATTTCTTCTTCATCTGATCTTCACGCTCCCAGGTGAACTCGGGTCCTCTACGAGCATTCCATCGAACCTTAACAATTGGTATATTGTTTTGCTTAAGTCTTTTAACCTCACGATCCATTATTTCAATGGGTTCTTCGATGAATTGGAGTTTTTCGTTGATTTGGATTTCATCTAACGGAATAGTGAGATCTTCTTTAGCAAAACATTTCTTCAAATTCGAGACTTGGAAAGTGTTATGTACAGCCGCGAGTTGTTGAGGTAACTCAAGTCGGTAAGCTACTGGTCCGACACGATCAATAATCTTGAATGGTCCAATATACCTTGGATTTAATTTCCCTCGTTTACCAAATCGAACAACGCCTTTCCAAGGTGCAACTTTAAGCATAACCATCTCTCCAATTTCAAATTCTATATCTTTTCTTTTAATGTCAGCGTAGCTCTTTTGTCGACTTTGGGCGGTTTTCAACCGTTGTTGAATTTGGATGATCTTCTCGGTAGTTTCTTGTATAATCTCCAGACCCGTAATCTGTCTATCCCCCACTTCACTCCAACAAATCGGAGACCTGCACTTTCTACCATAAAGTGCTTCAAACGGCGCCATCTCAATGCTTGAATGGTAGCTGTTGTTGTAGGAAAATTCTGCTAATGGTAGATGTCGATCCCAACTGTTTCCGAAATCAATAACACATGCTCGTAGCATGTCTTCAAGCGTTTGTATCGTCCTTTTGCTCTGCCCATCAGTTTGTGGATGATAGGCAGTACTCATGTCTAGACGAGTTCCTAATGCTTGCTGTAATGTCTGCCAGAATCTTGAAATAAATCTGCCATCCCTATCAGAGATAATAGAGATTGGTATTCCATGTCTGGAGACGACTTCCTTCAAATACAGTCGTGCTAACTTCTCCATCTTGTCATCTTCTCTTATTGGCAGGAAGTGTGCTGATTTGGTGAGACGATCAACTATTACCCAAATAGTATCAAAACCACTTGCAGTCCTTGGCAATTTAGTGATGAAATCCATGGTAATGTTTTCCCATTTCCATTCCAGGATTTCGGGTTGTTGAAGTAGACCTGATGGTTTCTGTTGTTCAGCTTTGACCTTAGAACACGTCAAACATTCTCCTACGTATTTAGCAACATCGGCTTTCATACCCAGCCACCAAAAATGTTTCTTGAGATCCTTGTACATCTTCCCCGTTCCAGGATGTATTGAGTATCTGGTTTTATGAGCTTCTCTAAGTACCATTTCTCTCATATCTCCAAATTTTGGTACCCAAATCCTTTCAGCCCTATACCGGGTTCCGTCTTCCCGAATATTAAGATGCTTCTCCGATCCTTTGGGTATTTCATCCTTTAAATTTCCCTCTTTTAAAACTCCTTGTTGCGCCTCCTTTATTTGAGTAGTAATGTTATTATGAATCATTATATTCATAGATTTTACTCGAATGGGTTCTCTGTCATTCCTGCTCAAGGCATCGGCTACCACATTTGCCTTCCCCGGGTGGTAACGAATCTCAAAGTCGTAATCATTCAATAATTCAATCCACCTACGCTGCCTCATATTCAGTTGTTTCTGATTAAATATGTGTTGAAGACTTTTGTGGTCGGTATATATAATACTTTTGACCCCATATAAGTAGTGCCTCCAAGTCTTTAATGCAAAAACAACCGCGCCTAATTCCAAATCATGCGTCGTATAATTTTGTTCGTGAATCTTCAATTGTCTAGACGCATAAGCAATCACCTTCGTTCGTTGCATTAATACACAACCGAGACCTTGCTTTGATGCATCACAATAAATCACAAAATCATCATTCCCTTCAGGCAATGACAATATAGGTGCCGTAGTTAGCTTTTTCTTCAATAACTGAAACGCTTTCTCTTGTTCATCATTCCATTCAAATTTCTTCCCTTTATGCGTTAATGCAGTCAAGGGTTTTGCTATTCTGGAAAAGTCTTGGATGAACCTTCTGTAGTAACCAGCTAGTCCTAAAAACTGGCGTATGTGTTTTGGAGTTTTCGGGGTTTCCCACTTTTCAACAGTTTCTATCTTTGCCGGATCCACCTTAATACCTTCTTTGTTCACTATGTGACCGAGGAATTGAACTTCTTATAACCAAAATGCACACTTTGAAAACTTAGCGTACAATTCTTCCTTCCTCAATACTTCTAACACCTTTCTCAAATGTTCACCGTGTTCTTGGTCATTCTTTGAGTAAATAAGTATGTCATCAATGAAAACAATGACAAACTTGTCAAGGTATGGTCCACACACTCGGTTCATAAGGTCCATGAACACAGCTGGTGCATTAGTTAAACCAAACGGCATGACCATAAACTCGTAATGACCGTAACGTGTTCTGAAAGCAGTCTTTGGAATATCATCTTCTTTCACCCGCATTTGATGATACCCGGAACGTAAGTCAATCTTTGAATAAACAGACGAGCCTTGTAGTTGATCAAATAAGTCATCGATTCTCGGTAGTGGGTAGCGGTTCTTGATGGTAAGTTTGTTCAACTCTCGGTAGTCGATACACAACCTGAATGTACCATCTTTCTTCTTGACAAACAAAACAGGAGCTCCCCACGGTGATGTGCTTGGTCGAATGAAACCACGCTCTAAAAGTTCTTGTAATTGGCTTTGCAGTTCTTTCATCTCGCTGGGTGCGAGTCTGTAAGGAGCACGAGCTATTGGTGCAGCTCCTGGTACAAGATCTATTTGAAATTCAACGGATCGATGTGGGGGTAATCCCGGTAATTCTTTCGGAAATACATCGGGAAATTCTTTTGCAATGGGAACATCATTGATGCTCTTTTCTTCAGTTTGTACTTTCTCGACGTGTGCTAGAACAGCATAGCAACCTTTTCTTATTAGTTTTTGTGCCTTCAAATTACTAATAAGATGTAGCTTCGTGTTGCCCTTTTCTCCGTACACCATTAAGGGTTTTCCTTTTTCTCGTATAATGCGAATTGCATTTTTGTAACAAACGATCTCCGCTTTCACTTCTTTCAACCAGTCCATACCGATTATCACATCAAAACTCCCTAACTCTACTGGTATCAAATCAATCTTAAATGTTTCGCTAACCAGTTTAATTTCTCGATTCCGACATATATTATCTGCTGAAATTAATTTACCATTTGCTAATTCGAGTAAAAATTTACTATCCAAAGGCGTCAATGGACAACTTAATTTAGCACAAAAATCTCTACTCATATAGCTTCTATCCGCACCCGAATCAAATAAAACGTAAGCAGATTTATTGTCAATAAGAAACGTACCCGTAACAAGCTCCGGGTCTTCCTGTGCCTCTATCGCATTAATATTGAAAACTCTTCCACGGCCTTGTCCATTCGTGTTCTCCTGGTTCGGGCAATTTCTAATAATGTGGCCCGGTTTTCCACATTTATAACAAACTACATTGGCATAACTTGCTCCGACACTACTTGCTCCGCCATTACTCGTTCCGACACCATTTGTTCCTTTCGTTCTATTAACCCCTGGTCCGTAGACCTCACACTTCGCCGCGCTATGACCATTTCTTTTACACTTGTTGCAAAATTTGGTGCAGAACCCCGAGTGATTCTTTTCACACCTTTGGCATAGCTGCTTCTGATTGTTGTTGTTGTTGCGGTTATTATTGTTATTGGGATGATTGTTGTAGTTGCTGTTGTTGTTGTTGTTGTTGTTGTTGTTGGGCCGTTTGTTGTAGTTGCGATTGATGTTGCGATTGTTGGGATAATTGTTGCGATTATTGTTGTAATTACTGTTGTTGTTGTATTGGTGATTCTTATCACCGTTTTCCTCCCACTTTCTTTTGACTTGCTTCACATTGGCCTCTTCAGCAGTCTGTTCTTTAATTCTTTCTTCAATCTGGTTCACTAGTTTGTGAGCCATTCTACATGCCTGTTGTATGGAGGCGGGCTCGTGTGAACTTATATCTTCTTGGATTCTTTCCGGTAATCCTTTCACAAACGCGTCGATCTTCTCTTCCTCATCTTCGAATGCTCCCGGACACAATAGGCACAATTCTGTGAATCGTCTTTCGTACGTGGTAATATCAAATCCTTGGGTTCGTAACCCTCTAAGTTCTGTCTTGAGCTTATTGACCTCGGTTCTGGGATGGTACTTCTCGTTCATCAAGTGCTTGAATGCTGACCACGGTAGTGCGTACGCATCATCTTGTCCCACTTGCTCTAGATAGGTATTCCACCATGTTAACGCAGAACCTGTGAAGGTATGCGTAGCGTACTTCACTTTCTCCTCTTCAGTACACTTACTTATGGCAAACACCGATTCAACCTTCTCGGTCCACCGTTTCAATCCGATCGGTCCTTCGGTTCCATCAAATTCCAAAGGTTTGCAGGCAGTGAATTCTTTGTAGGTGCATCCTACACGATTTCCTGTACTGCTAGATCCAAGGTTATTGTTGGTATGTTGCGCAGCCTGTACTGCGGCTATGTTTGAAGCTAGAAAAGTACGGAATTCCTCTTCATTCATATTCACGGTGTGTCGAGTAGTCGGTGCCATTTCCTTCAAAATAGTTAAATGGAACAAGTTAATCATACAGAATATTAAGAGTAGTTAATAGTATTTCGTAGCATAATATGAACTCATTTATAAAAGCTTTTTCTTCATATTAGCGTTTTATAAGTTTAAATTCGGGTAGTACCTACCCGTTAAGTTCATACTTAGTAGCTAATATACAATTCAACTACTACAATTCTATATGAAAAACTGATTGTAATAATATTTCGCGTTCAAACTTTTATACAATATTTTACAAACTTACAATACCGCTTATTTTACATAAAGCATGAAATATAGCACACAATAACTTTGATACAAGATAGTTGTGAAGACAATTCTAGCTAGTACACAAGTCGTTCGGCAAAGGCAATAAAGACACGTAATTCATACGTCCAGAAACAAGTCATGCATTCTGGTTTTACTAGGACTACTTCCCATCCTTGGTCTTGTGCAACATAACCGTTATGGCCGTTGATAAGACAGCGTGTTGTAACGTCATCAAAGGGACGAGGGTTACGTAATGTCCAACAGTCCCGTAATAATCTAAAAACCTCATTTCTTACCCCAATTACCGACTCCGTCACTTGTGGAAACGTTTTGTTTAATAGTTGTAGCCCGATGTTTTTGTTCTCACTTTGGTGAGAAGCGAACATTACTAATCCGTAAGCATAACATGCTTCTTTATGTTGCATGTTAGCCGCTTTTTCTAAATCACGAAGTCCAATATTCGGATATATTGAGTCAAAATAATTTCTTAACCCGTTGCGTAAAATAGCATTTGGGTTCCCCGCAATATATGCGTCAAAGTAAACACATCGTAACTTATGGGTTTCCCAATGTGATATCCCCCATCTTTCAAACAAAAGTCTCTTATAAACCAAGACATTCTTGGAACGTTCTTCGAATGTCTTACAAACTGATCTCGCCTTAAATAGTTGTGCCGAAGAATTCTGGCCGACTCTAGACAAGATTTCATCAATCATGTCTCCGGGTAGGTCTCTTAAAATATTGGGTTGTCTATCCATTTTGTGTTTTTAAACTGTAAAATAGACAAGAGTTAGTTTCATAAAAAAATACTTATTAATACAAGCAATTTTTACATATATCATAAAGCATAAGAACACTATATTACATATATTACACCACACGAATACAACTATCTTATTCCGACTCGCTCGTTTCTTCTTCTTCGGTTTTGGTTCGTTTTGCCAAGTTTCTAGGGATATATGATGTTCCCCTAATACGAGCCGTCGTTGTCCACATTGGTTTAGAAAAACCTGGTGGTTTAGAGGTTCCCGGGTCATTGTTACAACTTAAGGACTTCGGGGGTTGACGATACATATAAAGTTCATCGGGGTTGGAATTAGATTTCTCTATTTTTATGCCCTTTCCCTTATTATTTTCTTTTGCCTTTTTAAATTCAGTTGGGGTAATTTCTATAACATCATCGGAATTCTCGTCGGAATCCGATTCATCGGAGAATTGGTAATCCTCCCAATATTTTGCTTCCTTGGCGGAAACACCATTGACCATAATTAACTTTGGTCGGTTGGTTGAGGATTTTCTTTTACTTAACCGTTTTATTATTTCCCCCACCGGTTTTATTTCTTCATCCGGTTCCGATTCTTCTTCCGGTTCCGATTCTTCTTCCGGTTCCGACTCTTCTTCTGGTTCCTCTTCGGGAACTTGTGAATCAGTCCACAAATCATTCGAATTTACATTTGACTCTTCATTATTATTAGGTGAGTCAATGGGACTTGTTCTAGAGGTAGACATCTATCACATAATATCAAACACGTTAAGAGATTAATATATCACATAATATTCATATGTTAAAAATATATAGTTTCCAACAAAAATGTTAAGCAATCATTTTTAAAGAAAACACGGTCGAAGTCCAGACTCACTAATGCATCCTAACAAACTCGATAAGACACACTAATGCAAATTTTCTGGTTCTCTAAGACCAACGCTCTGATACCAACTGAAATGTCCCGTTCTTATTGATTAAAAACGTTCCATATTAATTGATTTCGTTGCGAGGTTTTGACCTCTATATGAGACGGTTTTCAAAGACTGCATTCATTTTTAAAACAAACCATAACCTTTATTTCATAAATAAAGGTTTAAAAAGCTTTGCGTAGATTATCAAATAATGATAATCTAAAATATCCTGTTTACACACGACCATTACATAATGGTTTACAATACAAATATGTTACATCGAAATCAGTTTCTTGAATGCAGTTTTTACACAATATCATACAAACATGGACTCCAAATCTTGTCCTTATTTTAGTATGCAACAGCGGAAGCTCTTAATATTCACCTGAGAATAAACATGCTTTAAACGTCAACAAAAATGTTGGTGAGTTATAGGTTTAACCTATATATATCAAATCGTAACAATAGACCACAAGATTTCATATTTCAATACACATCCCATACATAGAGATAAAAATCATTCATATGGTGAACACCTGGTAACCGACAATAACAAGATGCATATATAAGAATATCCCCATCATTCCGGGACACCCTTCGGATATGATATAAATTTCGAAATACTAAAGCATCCGGTACTTTGGATGGGGTTTGTTAGGCCCAATAGATCTATCTTTAGGATTCGCGTCAATTAGGGTGTCTGTTCCCTAATTCTTAGATTACCAGACTTAATAAAAAGGGGCATATTCGATTTTGATAATTCAACCATAGAATGTAATTTCACGTACTTGTGTCTATTTTGTAAATCATTTATAAAACCTGCATGTATTCTCATCCCAAAAATATTAGATTTTAAAAGTGGGACTATAACTCACTTTCACAGATTTTAACTTCGTCGGGAAGTAAGACTTGGCCACTGTTGATTCACGAACCTATAACAATATATACATATATATTAAAGTATGTTCAAAATATATTTACAACACTTTTAATATATTTTGATGTTTTAAGTTTATTAAGTCAGCTGTCCTCGTTAGTAACCTATAACTAGTTGTCCACAGTTAGATGTACAGAAATAAATCGATAAATATTATCTTGAATCAATCCACGACCCAGTGTATACGTATCTCTGTATTGATCACAACTCAAACTATATATATTTTGGAATCAACCTCAACCCTGTATAGCTAACTCCAACATTCACATATAGAGTGTCTATGGTTGTTCCGAAATATATATAGATGTGTCGACATGATAGGTCGAAACATTGTATACGTGTCTATGGTATCTCAAGATTACATAATATACAATACAAGTTGATTAAGTTATGGTTGGAATAGATTTGTTACCAATTTTCACGTAGCTAAAATGAGAAAAATTATCCAATCTTGTTTTACCCATAACTTCTTCATTTTAAATCCGTTTTGAGTGAATCAAATTGCTATGATTTCATATTGAACTCTATTTTATGAATCTAAACAGAAAAAGTATAGGTTTATAGTCGGAAAAATAAGTTACAAGTCGTTTTTGTAAAGGTAGTCATTTCAGTCGAAAGAACGACGTCTAGATGACCATTTTAGAAAACATACTTCCACTTTGAGTTTAATCATAATTTTTGGATATAGTTTCATGTTCATAATAAAAATCATTTTCTCAGAATAACAACTTTTAAATCAAAGTTTATCATAGTTTTTAATTAACTAACCCAAAACAGCCCGCGGTGTTACTACGACGGCGTAAATCCGGTTTTACGGTGTTTTTCGTGTTTCCAGGTTTTAAATCATTAAGTTAGCATATCATATAGATATAGAACATGTGTTTAGTTGATTTTAAAAGTCAAGTTAGAAGGATTAACTTTTGTTTGCGAACAAGTTTAGAATTAACTAAACTATGTTCTAGTGATTACAAGTTTAAACCTTCGAATAAGATAGCTTTATATGTATGAATCGAATGATGTTATGAACATCATTACTACCTTAAGTTCCTTGGATAAACCTACTGGAAAAGAGAAAAATGGATCTAGCTTCAATGGATCCTTGGATGGCTCGAAGTTCTTGAAGCAGAATCATGACACGAAAACAAGTTCAAGTAAGATCATCACTTGAAATAAGATTGTTATAGTTATAGAAATTGAACCAAAGTTTGAATATGATTATTACCTTGTATTAGAATGATAACCTACTGTAAGAAACAAAGATTTCTTGAGGTTGGATGATCACCTTACAAGATTGGAAGTGAGCTAGCAAACTTGAAAGTATTCTTGATTTTATGAAACTAGAACTTTTGGAATTTATGAAGAACACTTAGAACTTGAAGATAGAACTTGAGAGAGATCAATTAGATGAAGAAAATTGAAGAATGAAAGTGTTTGTAGGTGTTTTTGGTCGTTGGTGTATGGATTAGATATAAAGGATATGTAATTTTGTTTTCATGTAAATAAGTCATGAATGATTACTCATATTTTTGTAATTTTATGAGATATTTCATGCTAGTTGCCAAATGATGGTTCCCACATGTGTTAGGTGACTCACATGGGCTGCTAAGAGCTGATCATTGGAGTGTATATACCAATAGTACATACATCTAAAAGCTGTGTATTGTACGAGTACGAATACGGGTGCATACGAGTAGAATTGTTGATGAAACTGAACGAGGATGTAATTGTAAGCATTTTTGTTAAGTAGAAGTATTTTGATAAGTGTATTGAAGTCTTTCAAAAGTGCATAAATACATATTAAAACACTACATGTATATACATTTTAACTGAGTCGTTAAGTCATCGTTAGTCGTTACATGTAAGTGTTGTTTTGAAACCTTTAGGTTAACGATCTTGTTAAATGTTGTTAACCCAATGTTTATAATATCAAATGAGATTTTAAATTATTATATTATCATGATATTATCATGTATGAATATCTCTTAATATGATATATATACATTAAATGTCTTTACAACGATAATCGTTACATATATGTCTCGTTTAAAAATCATTAAGTTAGTAGTCTTGTTTTTACATATGTAGTTCATTGTTAATATACTTAATGATATGTTTACTTATCATAGTATCATGTTAACTATATATATATCCATATATATGTCATCATATAGTGTTTACAAGTTTTAACGTTCGTGAATCACCGGTCAACTTGGGTGGTCAATTGTCTATATGAAACATATTTCAATTAATCAAGTCTTAACAAGTTTGATTGCTTAACATGTTGGAAACATTTAATCATGTAAATATCAATCTCAATTAATATATATAAACATGGAAAAGTTCGGGTCACTACATACGTATCTCAGTATTGATCACAACTCAAACTATATATATTTTGGAATCAACCTCAACCCTGTATAGCTAACTCCAACATTCACATATAGAGTGTCTATGGTTGCTCCGAAATATATATAGATGTGTCGACATGATAGGTCGAAACATTGTATACGTGTCTATGGTATCTCAAGATTACATAATATACAATACAAGTTGATTAAGTTATGGTTGGAATAGATTTGTTACCAATTTTCACGTAGCTAAAATGAGAAAAATTATCCAATCTTGTTTTACCCATAACTTCTTCATTTTAAATCCGTTTTGAGTGAATCAAAGTGCTATGGTTTCATATTGAACTCTATTTTATGAATCTAAACAGAAAAAGTATAGGTTTATAGTTGGAAAAATAAATTACAAGACGTTTTTGTAAAGGTAGTCATTTCAGTCGAAAGAACGACGTCTAGATGATCATTTTAGAAAACATACTTCCACTTTGAGTTTAACCATAATTTTTGGATATAGTTTCATGTTCATAATAAAAATCATTTTCTCAAAATAACAACTTTTAAATCAAAGTTTATCATAGTTTTTAATTAACTAACCCAAAACAGCCCGCGGTGTTACTACGACGGCGTAAATCCGATTTTACGGTGTTTTTCGTGTTTCCAGGTTTTAAATCATTAAGTTAGCATATCATATAGATATAGAACATGTGTTTAGTTGATTTTAAAAGTCAAGTTAGAAGGATTAACTTTTGTTTGCGAACAAGTTTAGAATTAACTAAACTATGTTCTAGTGATTACAAGTTTAAACCTTCGAATAAGATAGCTTTATATGTATGAATCGAATGATGTTATGAACATCATTACTACCTTAAGTTCCTTGGATAAACCTACTGGAAAATAGAAAAATGGATCTAGCTTCAACAGATCCTTAGATGGCTCGAAGTTCTTGAAGCAGAATCATGACACGAAAACAAGTTCAAGTAAGATCATCACTTGAAATAAGATTGTTATAGTTATAGAAATTGAACCAAAGTTTGAATATGATTATTACCTTGTATTAGAATGATAACCTACTGTAAGAAACAAAGATTTCTTGAGGTTGGATGATCACCTTACAAGATTGGAAGTGAGCTAGCAAACTTGAAAGTATTCTTGATTTTATGTAACTAGAACTTGTAGAATATATGAAGAACACTTAGAACTTGAAGATAGAACTTGAGAGAGATCAATTAGATGAAGAAAATTGAAGAATGAAAGTGTTTGTAGGTGTTTTTGGTCGTTGGTGTATGGATTAGATATAAAGGATATGTAATTTTGTTTTCATGTAAATAAGTCATGAATGATTACTCATATTTTTGTAATTTTATGAGATATTTCATGCTAGTTGCCAAATGATGGTTCCCACATGTGTTAGGTGACTCACATGGGCTGCTAAGAGCTGATCATTGGAGTGTATATACCAATAGTACATACATCTAAAAGCTGTGTATTGTATGAGTACGAATACGGGTGCATACGAGTAGAATTGTTGATGAAACTGAACGAGGATGTAATTGTAAGCATTTTTGTTAAGTAGAAGTATTTTGATAAGTGTATTGAAGTCTTTCAAAAGTGTATAAATACATATTAAAACACTACATGTATATACATTTTAACTGAGTCGTTAAGTCATTGTTAGTCGTTACATGTAAGTGTTGTTTTGAAACCTTTAGGTTAACGATCTTGTTAAATGTTGTTAACCCAATGTTTATAATATCAAATGAGATTTTAAATTATTATATTATCATGATATTATCATGTATGAATATCTCTTAATATGATATATATACATTAAATGTCTTTACAATGATAATCGTTACATATATGTCTCGTTTAAAAATCATTAAGTTAGTAGTCTTGTTTTTACATATGTAGTTCATTGTTAATTTACTTAATGATATGTTTACTTATCATAGTATCATGTTAACTATATATATATATATATCCATATATATGTCATCATATAATTTTTACAAGTTTTAACGTTCGTGAATCACCGGTCAACTTGGGTGGTCAATTGTCTATATGAAACATATTTCAATTAATCAAGTCTTAACAAGTTTGATTGCTTAACATGTTGGAAACACTTAATCATGTAGATAACAATTTCATTTAATATATATATAAACATGGAAAAGTTCGGGTCACTACAGAATTTATGTTGGGTTATCGAACCGTACGATTAAACTTGGTTTATGTGAGTATACATCATGAAACGCACGCCTGACTTGTAAATATTATAGAATATTTTGAGGATTTCATGTTACTCGTACGGTTGGTCGTGTTTTTGGATGAAGAAGAAACAGGAAACAATAGCTGGTACCAGGTCGATGGCAAGACAGTAAATAAGTGGAATTTTTAATGGCGGGTCCCACTGAATTCTTTGTGTTTGTCGGCTGAAAAGGAAAGAATGAAAGCCAGCTGGTCCACGTGTCCCTTGTCCCCTAACCCTAGACAACATAACCTTTATTTAATTCCCAACACATTTGGTCCAACCTTAATTCATGAACCGTATACAGTACCAGATCCATGACCCATAAGCAATTAAATCCAACCAGATCCACGGATCCAACGCGGATCTAACCCGATCCGACCCAACAGCATACCATTCAATTTTAACACCATTAGTCCTCCAGTTATAAATTTTAACGGCTGTTAACTCCAAGGGACTTCCAGTGCAAAATTTGGAAAAATTTTGAGAATTTTAAGTTTTAGTCCCTCTACTTACTGAAATTTTATTTTCAGCCCCTGAACTTTGGAAAATTTACACTTTTGGTCCCTAAAGTTTCAAAGTTTACACTTTTGGTCCCTTAAGTTTTGTGAATTTTTCAACCATGGTCCTAGAAGCTTGTAAGTGACTATATTTTTCATCCATGGTCGCATATGCTTAAGTTTTCAACAAAATAGCTATGAAATACAAGGAAATTCAAGTATATTTTTCCGGATTTGATACTGCAACTCGAGTAACCCATGAGCTTATGCGTTTGTCAACCAACAAAGTTAATTTATACCGATTGGTGTGTGATCGAGATGCGATCGAGATGTGATTGAGATGTGATTATATCGAGAAGCGTACGAGAAGGTGATTTGTGCAGGAAATATGAATTAAGCTACACATTTAAGAATTTAGTGACTCACTGGGTCTTGCATCATGATAATTCAGACCTGAACTTGGTTTGCACAACAGAAGTACCAACGAGACATCATGAGCCCGTGAACCTTTGTTGTTATGGGTTAAGTGATGTCACACGTATCTTAAATTCAGTCGTATAGGTTCGATTGATCTGTACGAATGAAGATTTGAACTTGTGCGAAGCTACTTTGGATTTTTATTCGTGGGGTGTAATTATAAGATGCAAAATCAACATCGACCTACTCAAGCGTTATTGATAGTGATAGATATTTACTATTCACTGAAGAATTGATGGATAAAGTTTAGTAGACAACTTCCTTAGTCCGTTGAACTGATTTAGTAAGTGTATATGTAAAGCACTTATGTTATGCGAAGATTAGTGGGGCAGCCAGGAGCATCTAACTGTTTATGGGCCAACAACGTGATTAATTCCGCATCATCCGTGTAAGATGAGTATACGAGACACGAGTGTTATGAAGATCTATTTGGGGTAATCAGAACCATCTGATTATTTATGGGCCAAAACGTTTCAAGTTCCGCAATTTGAGAGTTTCATCGTGTGAAGGAACCTGGTTGTGGAAATTCCACTGGAAATAGAGGATTTGTTTGAGAAGATTCCACTCTGTCAAGGGAATTGATGAGAGTGATGCGCAATCATGAGATACCAGATTGATGACGTGTGATGAATCAGATAAACTTTGGATCGAATTTCTCTGATATTTTGCCCATTACAGTAGTAAAGTCATGAGACGAGCATGCTTGAGCAAATTGTTGAGAGAATGGGATACATTAAACGCTGAGAAAGAAGATTCTACAATCAAGATACTTTGAGAGTGTCTTTTATCAGAGGATTTCGTTAGATATTGATCTCATTTCAGTGTTAGGGGGAGTACTGCTGCATTTGGTTCTGTGGGTAACAAGTGGATTTGAAGTCTCTTTGAGAATATCAAATGGAAAATCGTAAGGCGGATCTCAATGACCTAAAAATTATTGAGGAGTGAAGCTTAGCATTACATGCATTCAAGAATACCTTTAATGAAACCTAAAGATTCAGAAGACCCGGTACCACTGCGGAGACTAACTGACGATTGCAAGAGGTGTTTTCAACGACTAATCAACAGCAAGATTCACCAGCAATGTCCAAGGGGGAGTTGTTAGTGCACTAAATGGAGTTGTCCATCACTGTCGAACAACCTGAGAATAGGTTTAGGTCTACGTTGTACACATAGGATAGGTTTGAACTAGAAAACTCATGTCGCATGAGCATATGTGACCAAACGTGTAATATAGGTCTGCAATGTCCTAGAAAACTCATGTCGCAGGAGCATATGTGACCAAACGTGTAATATAGGTCTGTAATGTCCAAGAGGGAGTTGTTGGTACACTAAATGGAGTTGTCCATCACTGTCGAACAACCTGAGAATGGTTTAGGTCTACGTTGTACACCTAGGATGTTATTGAACTAGAAAACTCATGTCGCAGGAGCATATGTGACCAAAGGTGTAATATAGGTCTGTCATACGAGTGATTGATGTCACTCGTACGGGTGATAACTGTCATTCGTACGGTTGAAAGGTCAACCGTACGTGTGAGCTGACAGTAGACAGACATTATAAATAGAGTTTTCCTTGTTCATTGAGAGTTGAGGTTTTCCACCAAGAACACTTGAGTGTGTGTGAGGTATGTGTTCCTCCTCTTCACCTTCATGGTGAGGAGGATCCATGGTGGATTGATGCTCCAACCACCATGGAAATGACAAAGTGACTAGATTATATTCATGTAATTGCTATTGTAATTATTCTTCATTGTTATATCATGTAATCTTCTAATTTCAAGTTGATGATGTTGTTTTATTGGTGATGATGATCGAAGATGAGCAAGAGGGAGGAGGGAGAGCTCAGTCGATTATTTTAGGGTTACGAGTTAGGTTTGTAGTGCTAATTTCTATTTAAAGCATGGACTAAGGCCTCACTTAAATCAATACTAGCAAATCTTAGCTGAAAACAACAAAATAAGGGGTCCATTAGGGGGTTCGATCGAATGGCCTTTTAATGGGGTCTCAGGCTCAGTTTTTGTTAAATACCCATGTGCGTGTGGTCTGTTTCGAGTGCCGTTAACCGTACCAGGTCTCCGGAACGTTAACTAGTCGTTGAAACGAAATCACCTGGTTTAATTCATTAAATAAATAATAAATTAGATAAAGTTTTCATAAAGTCAATAATTATTAAAAATAATTATTTTATCGTTTTTCTGAGTTCCGTAAACAGAAAAGCTTTCTAGGCGATTAACTTAACCGTGTCGTTTTCTAGGTATTTCATTATCTTAAACAAGTTCACTAATTAACATAACCATATTAATTCAAGTAATCCACTAGGATCAAGTATGCATTGAAATCAATTAAACACATAACATTCTAAGTAATCACAGTTTAACTTTTAAAGGACAAGTAACGATAGTAACGGAAAAAGTAGGGTTGTTACATTACCCACCTGTTATTAAAAATTTCGTCCCGGAATTTTAGTTCACGTCCACCGTATTCGTCTCCTCGGGAAACAGTTGCGGATACTTTTGTCTCATCTGATCTTCATGCTCCCACGTAAACTCTAGTCCTCCGCGGGCATTCCATCGAACTTTAACTATCAGGATTTTGTTTTGTTTTAGTTGTTTGACCTCACGATCCATAATCTCCACGGGTTCTTCAACAAAGTGAAGCTTGGGATCAACTTATATTTCCTCCAAAGGAATTACTAGACTTTCGTCCGATACACATTTCTTCAAGGTAGAAACATGGAAAGTATCATGAATTTCGCTGAGTTCTTGCGGTAGTTTCAGTCTGTATGCTACTGGTCCAATTCTCTCGGTAATCTCAAATGGTCCAATATATCTTGGACTTAGCTTTCCTCTTTTACCAAAACGCACTACACCCTTCCAGGGTGATACTTTGAGCATAACTTTGTTTCCAACTTGAAATTCCAAATCTCGCCTTCTAACGTCGGAATAACTCTTTTGACGACTTTGAGCCATCTTCAGTCTCTCTTGTATATGTACGATCTTCTCAGTTGTTTCATGTACAATCTCAAGACCAGTCAATTGACTATCCCCTAGTTCAGTCCAACATACGGGTGATTTGCACCTTCGGCCATAAAGTGCTTCGCACGGCGCTACCTTTATGCTTACGTGATAACTATTGTTGTACGAGAATTCTACCAGTGGTAGATGCTTATCCCATCCATTTCCAAATCGATAACACACGCTCTCAACATGTCTTCTAATGTTTGAATGGTTCTCTCGCTCTGTCCATCGGTTTGTGGGTGATATGCTGTGCTCATGTCTAAACGAGTTCTCATGGCATCCTGCAATGATTGCCAGAATTTAGATGTAAATATGTTGTCTTTGTCTAAAATAATAGATATCGGCACTCCATGTCGTGAAATCACTTCCTTGATGTAAATTTGTGCCAACTTCTCCATTTTATCCATCTCCTTAATCGGTAGAAAATGAGCTGACTTAGTGAGACGATCCACAACAACCCAAATGGTGTCGTAACCTCCCACCGTTTTTGGCATTTTTGTCATAAAATCCATGGTAATACATTCCCACTTCCATTGGGGAATCTCTGGTTGTGTTAACATTCCTGACAGTTTCTGATGTTCAGCCTTGACCTTAGCGCAAGTCAAGCACTTTCCAACGTAAGTAGCAATGTCAGCTTTCATATTAAGCCACCAGTACAGTACCTTAAGATCTTGAAACATCTTGTCAGATCCAGGGTGAATATAATACCTCATCTTGTGTGCCTTATCTAGCACTAGTTCCCTTAAATTGCCAAACTTCGGTACCCAAATTCTATCTACGAAGTATCGGGTTCCATCTTCTCGGACGACAAATTTCTTATCCAGTCCTCTAAGTGACTCAGTAGTAATTTTCCCTTCTTTCAATGCCTCAAGTTGTGCGTTGCGTATCTGAGAAGTAAGGTTCATTCGGACAGTCATATTCAACGCTCTGACTCAGAGAGGTTTAGCCTTCTCTTTCCTACTCAAGGCATTTGCAACGACATTAGCCTTTCCAGGATGATAACGTATCTCGCAGTCGTAGTCGTTCAATAGTTCTACCCAACGTCTCTGCCTCATGTTTAGTTGTTTCTGATCAAAGATATGCTGCAAAATCTTGTGATCGGTGATAACAGTAAACTTAGTACCATACAAGTAATGTCTCCACATCTTCAGTACAAAGATCATCGCACCAAGTTCTAAATCGTGCGTAGTGTAGTTCTGTTCATGTACCTTCAATTGTCATGATCTAAATCACTTTCTTCCTTTGCATCAATACGCAACCAAAACCCTGTCGTGAAGCATCACAGTAAATCACGAAGTCCTCATTATCTTCGGGTAAAGACAAAATTGGAGCAGTAGTCAATTTCTGTTTTAACAACTAAAATGCAGACTCGTGTAGCTCAGTCCACTCATACCTCTTACCCTTGTGAGTCAATGCTGTCAACGGTCGAGCAATAGTAGAAAATCCCTCAATGAATCTTCTATAATAACCAATGAGACCTAAGAATTATCGAATCTACGTTTCTATCTTTGCAAGATCAACTTGAATACCATTGACACCTACGATATGACCCAAAATTTGAACTTCTTGCAGCCAGAAGTCACACTTCAAAATTTTTGTGTATAACTGCTCCTTCCTAAGCATCTCAAGTATCATACGGAGATGTTGTTCATGTTCCTTCTCTTCCTTGGAATATACCAGAATATCATCAACAAACACAATAACAAACTTGTCTAGATATGGCTTACACACACGGTTCATGAGATCCATGAGCAAATCTGGTGCGTTCGTCAATCCAAATAGCATTACTATAAACTCATGATGTCCATAGCGTGTTCTAAACGCTGTCTTTTGCATATCTGTCTCCCTTACTCTCATCTGATGGTAACATGACCTCAGATCAATCTTAGATTAACATCCTGATCTTTGTAACTGAACAAACAGATCATCGATCCTAGGTAACGGATATCTATTCTTGAGAGTCAGCTTATTCAGTTCTCTGTAGTCTATATAACGTCTCATTGATCCATCCTTCTTCTTAACGAAAAGAACTGGAGCTCTATCTCTGAAGTCCTTGGCTATGTAGCCCGCCTTCTTGCACCAGTCACAAATTAGAGCATTACGACCACGATGTTCTTCACCATAGGGAGCACTTCGACGTAGAATAGCATAGCATGGTAGTTCCAATAATAAACAAGGCTATAAACAAATATACTAGCAACGAGTAGTGCTGCATAGTAAATAATATTAAATCGCAGAGATTCTAGTAGTGCCAGTAGTAAGTAGTAGTGGTACATAGTGCTTAGTAGTAATAGTAGCAGTGATAGTATGCAGTAGTAGTATCAACACTAAGTAACAACATGAAGTGATAACAGTAACGAAAATAAACAATTCACAACAGTTATTTATAACTTATCATGCATTACAGAATAATAGTAAACCAAGCACTTTAAGTAGCAAAATTATTCATTCATTGCTCATGCGTTAACAAAGAAGTAAAATATCCCTCAAGTCATACGTAAAAACCATAAAAGAAAAACCATGTCTAGCAATGTATGTGCGAGCACCAAGTAATAAGCAATAATGTAAAATAGTATCTAGTGGAACAAGTTTAATTAGCATCTCTATTTCGGTTTCTGAAGTTCCTACAATAAGTACTCGATGATCCCTTCTAGGTTTTCAACTCTCGATCTAAGGTCATCGGTATTGTTGTCATTAGTAGCAGCAGTAGAGGTGTTAGGTTGGGAAGTAGAAGCATCATAGGGATGGAAACGATGGCACATTTTAAGTGATTGGTTGTCATAATGAAAGCTCCTCCAAAATGGGTTATTGGCTCTGGCTGGCCCCTTTGGTATCCTACGGTGGCCTCTCGGTCTGTAGGGGTTTTCAAATTCAGGGTTCCTGAAAGGTAATTCGGTGCCAGTAGGTGATTTAGGTAGTTCAGGTTCAGATTCGGATTCGAGATCGGGTTCCGGGTCCTCCTTGGGATCCTCCACAGGTTCCTCTTTCATTTCAGATTCTATCTCAGGCTCGGACTCATCCACGAACTCGAGTATAGTGTTTCCCTGCGCTTGCACGGTTTCCTCGGATTCTGTGTTGGAGTCAGCAAGAATGATGTAATTGGAAGAAGTTATCTAGCACTCAAGAAAAGTACAAGTTAGTACACTAGTCATTATTTTTAAGATATAGTGATCAAATAAGGTAACAAGTAGTGTAATTATACTCTATGTAACTTAACTAGTCTATGGTTACGGTCTAGACTCAAAAGGTGTCCTAAAATCCAACACTCTAATGCAGCCTAAGCCTAGGTAACTGTTTAGCTCAGATACCATATGTAATACCCCGTCAGAATCCACTAACGGTGTATTAACTATGGTCCCACAGTTAACGGTCACGCCCTCTATATGAGAAGTTTCTGAAAAATATTCGCAATAAGTTTCAAAAGAAAAGTCATTTATTAAAGAAACAAATCTGAAAAGCAGTTGACATAAATTTTCAACATAAGTAAACTCAAAACATTATTTGAAACAACAGTATTCAATGCGAATATAAGTTCTTGAAATAAATCATATTAAAAGCATGCTGGACAACATTCTAGAACTAGCAGCAAACAAACAAGACATATTCAGCAATGCGGAAGCAGTACCTCTATGGACCTGAGATAAAAATTGCAAAAAGGTCAACGAAAACGTTGAGTGAATCTAAAGGTTTACTAAAACATTTCGTAAGTTAGACCATGAGATTTCTGAAATAAAAGCATCGTAAAAGTTATACATTGTCATGAGCAATTGATTATAAAACATTAACCCTGCAAATAGCTAAAGCGCTACACGTCTTCCTTATAACCTTTCTAAGCATACACCAATCAAGTGTACAAGTTACAAAAGAATAAGAACCTCGTAGGTTGAGGCGAGGTTTGTCAAACCTAACGGTACCGTCCCTATAAGTCGAGCTTACTTAAAGTAATTAATATAATCAAGCTAAGGGATTTTTGATCTAAACTCATATGTATATGTTTAAGTTACTCGTGCCTAATATGTAAAACATTTGAAAAAGCATGTTATCTCATCCCATATAAAAACTAATAGGGACTGTAGACTCACCTTGGCAAAAGCACTGAAAAACGTCTTAGTAAAGTCGTACGGTAGTCGGACAATCACGACCGATAAATGTAACCTAAGCAAATATGTTACCTTAAATAAATACATAAGTCACACTATGTAAACCCATAGTGTACGTATAGTCCTAGTGCTCAGACTGACTCATTATGCAAGTAAAAGTTAACTAGTTTAAGCAAGTCAACCAAAGTCAAACCAAAACTCAACTATGTCAAAGTGGTCAACTAAAGTGAAACATCTTAGTAGGTCATGCAATCTTGATCAACATATCAATCCTAAGTCAAGTAACATGTTCTAGCTCATAGTTCATCAATTTACACATACACAGTTTATTGCATGGCATCGAAAATACGCACATCTAAGAAGCAACAAGCACAAATCATAGCACATAAATCATGACAACATGGAAAACTCCAGATCACAAGTAGACTCAAAAAAGATTCCAAAAAGTCTAGCCAGGGCCTCATACGATGTCTACAAGTCAGGTTTCAGAAAGGGTCTAGTTACAGTTTATCAAATTAGTTTCTGCTCGGGCATCAGTTTTAGAAAAATTCTCATTTAAAATCAAAAATGGCTTTTAATGAACGGCCATTTGGAGCTTACTCCAAGAACTTCAACGTATTAGTGATAAAATAACCAAAGACTTTCATGTAGCCAATTTGTACAGTTAATTCAATAAATTCAGACCTTCAGTTTTTAAACAACAATCAGACATGTCGTTTGGCGTAACGTAAAACACATAGCAACTCACATTTTCAGAAGTTAGCATACAAATTTAACATGCTTAGGAACATATAAATAATCATATTCCAGAAGATCAAAGTCTCAATTAACTTATAATTCATATTAGGTCATTTCTCGTGACTACGAAAACAGTTTCAGCTCACTATAAAACACCAATCTTCGTTTTGACACCGAAAGAATAACAAAACCTTTTGACGCAATTCTTAAGTCCTACTCGCATGATTTTTAGCAAGGAATACAATGGTTATCATTTCAATAACTAAATCACAAAGCACATAACTCAGAAAATTCGTATAGCATGCAAAACCTTACACGAAACTTCGATTAATCATAACTTGAGCATACGATAACGAAATCAAGCAAAATCAATGTCCAAATTTATTAACTTTTCGATACCTATCCATATAGATACAATAAAAGATCAGTATAATAATTAATTTGATCAGATTCATAACAAACAAATTTGTGACACATGCAAACGACAACAATCGAGCAATTTAACGACTAACGACAACTCTAATCGCATTTAATTGAGCACTAGACATGATTACACTATGAAATTGAACAAAAACTGATCTAATAAAATTAGGGTTATCAATTATAACTTAAAATCACGAATTGCTAGTACGTACGCGTAGAGGATGATACAAGGAACAACATTCGTCACGAGGTTTCTTCTAATTTCAATTTGATGATGGTGTTTTGATGTTGATGATGATCAACGATGAGCAAGAGGGAGGAGGGAGAGCTCAGTCAATTATTTTAGGGTTATGGGTTAGGTTTGTAGTGCTAATTTCTATTTAAAGCATGGACTAGGGCCTCACTTAAATCAATACTAGCAAATCTTAGCCCAAAACAACAAAATAAGGGGTCCATTAGGGGGTTCGGCCGAATGGCCTTTTAGTGGGGTCTCAGGCTCAGTTTTTTTTAAATACTCATGTGCGCGAGGTCTGTTTTGAGTTCTGTTAACCGTACCGGGTCTCCAGAACGTTAACTAGTCGTTGAAACGAAATCATCGGGTTTAATTCATTAAATAAATAATAAATTAGATAAAGTTTTTATAAAGTCAATAATTATTAAAAATAATTATTTTATCGTTTTTCTGAGTTCCATAAACTGAAAAGCTTTCTAGGCGATTAACTTAATTGTGTTGTTTTCTAGGTAAGATAACCATATTAATTCAAGTAATCCACTACGATCAAGTATGCATTTAAATCCATTAAACACATATGTAATCACCGTTAAACTTTTTACGGATAAGTAACGATAGTAACTGAAAAAGTAAGGTTGTTTCACTTAATAAATATATCATGGAGGCGAGTGACCCGAAAGAGTCTTCGCCGGTTACAACTCCGGTTGTTAATCAACCTCCATCAGAATGGGATAATCTGACTAGTAGTACGTATCAACCTACATATAAGAATAATACCACACTTTTATCCTTTCCTGCCTTCACGGTAACTCACACACTTCCACCGACATCACCGACATCATCTGCATCGGCTCCACCTGGCTACAAAGTTGTTTAACCAATTGGGTCACCTTCTCGAACATCACAAAATTATGGTTTTCAATATCTCTCTGATAATGAGTTGGAGGCATTATATCTTGCTGAATTTTCTAAACGAACAGATCTTGACGAATTTCGTGAGATGATGATGATCTATCTTAAACAAGCAAGAGTAGTGTTTCCTCTTTCACCGTGCATGTTACCTGGATTAATTCACATGACAAACCATGACGATTTCGATCCCGACAATCTTAATGAGGGGGAGAATATATATGGTTATTATGGGTCCGGTGCTTTTCAACGCTCATCTTATGAAGCTGGTTCGTCTAGTCAACATTGGGGAAATGACGATGTAGTTTATATTTCTGATTCTGACAGTGATAAGGTTGAAGAGATTCAACGTGATAGTTTTATAGATGAATCAGTTACTCAGAGAGAAGGTGACTCAGGGACGTTAATGATTTTGGATACAGTAGAACAAACAGAGGATACGTCAGTACCCGTGGATAATCGTTATCTTGATAAAATCGAGGACATTCTACAAGGGAAGAGTGCTGTAAATGAGTTCAATGAACATCAATTTTTCAACATTACATTTCTAACCGAGGATTTTGGAATACATTTTAAGAAGGATATTTTCTCTAATGGCGAAGTAGATACTACGACACCTCCTAATCCTGATGTTCCTTTTCAAATATCAGAAATTGTTCTTGATCATGATGCTGACTATCAACTAAGTAATGATGAGGGGAAGCTAATTCTTCGTTCACCGTTCGTGGAACAACAAGCTTACAAGATTTATGGTGAATCTGATCTCATACTTGTGTCTTCAATGTGTATTCTTCGTGCTTGGAAATATCATAAGAAACCAGAATACCTCAAAGCTTATCTGAAGGTTCGAAATAAGTTTAAGCTGAAAAATGAAGAGAAACTTCAAGATCAACGAAATTCGGAGATCAGAAGCATTAACAAGATCTTAATGATCAACAAGGATGGAGTGAAGATGCCACTTTTCTATGTGACAAGAACAGATGATGAGGACTATCAATTCTCAGAGGCAGATTTTGACAAGTTAAGGAATAACGACATTATCTTTGTCTATAATTACTTGACTGATCTGAATAAATCTGTGACAATATATCATGCTACTGCATTAAAGGCGGTCTACAAGTTTATTCTTGATTCAATGAGATGGAAGTCCATTCACAACTTTCAGATGGGGTTAGAATCTGGACATAAGAAGATTGGAATCAAACCACCGAATCAAGTGGTTGATGGATCACAATACATGTCCTTACTATAAGTGAGTGATTGTCCATATGGATTCATGTTTGTCAACTCTCACTACACAAAGATCTTCATCGGAGTTTCAGATTTCAGGAGATACTCATACGGAACGTTGGGGTATGCTCTTAAATATTTAAGGTGGAGACTGAACAGTAAATGATATTTAATATAAGGCAGTGAGATAGTCAAATATATCATCATAAGATTGAGGATTCGTCTTAATACAAGAATGAATATAAGGAGATATGAGAGGCTCAGATGATTCGAAACAAAGATTCATTTCAGAGGAACAAATTTCCTTTAGATGTTTCAAATAGGATTACATTGTAATTTTTCACATTTAACACTAAGGGGAGATTGTTAGGACCTCGAAAAGTGTTAATGTGAAACAAGCTTATTAGATGGTTCCTTAGAAGAGGGTTATATAAGTAACCTTAATAGTCCTAATTATATAGCCATTGCACTGTAACTGAGTTTAAGAAGCTGTGGAACGTAAATTTACCGAAACTCTCTAATACCGAAACTTCACTTCCCTACTCTATTCATATTAATCGCCTATTTTGAGACATAGGAGTGATAAATCCTCTAACGGTTCCTCGTCTCGTGTCAACCATTACGCTCACTTTTTGGATTGAGACTCCAATCATAATTCTTTCATCCGAATGTGATGACCCGGAAATTTCCGGCCAAATTTAAACTTAATCTTTATATGATTTCGACAAGATAAGCAAAGTCTGTAATGTTGAGTCTTAAAACTTTTGGAACTATATTCATGTAATCAATTACCCTTTGACTGTGCTCGACGATTCACGAACATTTATGTGTATATAGATATGTATATATAATAATATTAATTAAAAACGTTAACAAAGTATTAGATGTATAATACTTTATATGAACGTATTTGTTTCGATATATGTTTAATATATTTATCGACGTAATTAAAAGATAATATCAAATGATTGAATTATCAGATACATAATGATATGACTAGGGGTCTCGGTTGTGAGGTCCACGTTGATTTGAGAAATCTTTCCCTTTTAACGGTATTCGGAATAAATGGTATAGTGATTGATAATGCTAAAAACGAACATATATTTCATAGCATTATTCCTCAAGAAAGACAAGCTTTTAGTTGCAATTGTTCTATTTACAAGTGATATTCGTTTAAATAATAAAAGGTGAAGACAAAAGACAGATTCGACGAATTGAAGACGCAAACGACCAAAAAGCTCAAAAGTACAAAAGACAATCAAAAAGGTTCCAATTATTGATAAGAAACGTCTCGAAATTACAAGAGTACAAGATTCAAAACACAAAGTACAAGATATTAAATTGTACGCAAGGACGTTCGAAAATCCGGAACCGGGACCAGAGTCAACTCTTAACGCTCGACGCAACGGACTAAAAATTACAAGTTAACTATGTATATAAATATAATATAATATATAATTAATTATATATATATTATATTTATAAATAAAAACCGTCGGCAGAGAAAGACTCCAAAGGGACTGAGTTGTAAATTCATTCTCCGCGACTCGCGGAGTTTGAAGAGGTTTTCACCGCGAGTCGCGGAGCCCCAAAATTCGACTTTTCCTATAAAAGCAACCGAATTCTGATCGCAATTCATCATCTTTTTTCTCCTCATTCATAAGATATATATATATATATATATATATATATAATTTATATTTTAATTTTAATTTTAATTATAATTCTAATAATAAGGGTATGTTAGCAAATGTTGTAAGAGTGTAAGTCGAAATTATGTCCGTGTAACGCTACGCTATTTTTAATCATTGTAAGTTATGTTCAACCTTTTTATATTAATGTCTCGTAGCTAAGTTATTATTATGCTTATTTAAAACGAAGTAATCATGATGTTGGGCTAATTACTAAAATTGGGTAATTGGGCTTTGTACCATAATTGGGGTTTGGACAAAAGAACGACACTTGTGGAAATTAGACTATGAGCTATTAATGGGCTTTATATTTGTTTAACTAAATGATAGTTTGTTAATGTTAATATAAAGATTTACAATTGGGCGTCCCTATAAATTACCATATACACTCGATCGGACACGATGGGCGGGGTATTTATATGTACGAATAATCGTTCATTTAATCGGACACGGGAATGGATTAATAGCCACTAGAATAATTAAAACAGGGGTGAAATTACATTCAAGGGTAATTGGTGTAATTGCTAACAAAGTAGTAAAACCTTGGTTTACACGCAGTTGATAACCTGGTGTATTCATTAAACAAAGTATTAAAACCTTGTTACAATTCGAATCCCCAATTAGTTGGAATATTTAACTTCGGGTATAAGGATAATTTAACGAGGACACTCGCACTTTATATTTATGACTGATGGACTGTTATGGGCAAAAACCAGACGGACATATTAAATAATCCAGGACAAAGGACAATTAACCCATGGGCATAAAACTAAAATCAACACGTCAAACATCATGATTACGGAAGTTTAAATAAGCATAATTCTTTTATTTCATATTTAATTTCCTTTATTTTATATTTAATTGCACTTCTAATTATCGCATTTTTATTGTTATTTTATTTAATTGCACTTTTAATTATCGTACTCTTTAATTATCGCAAGTTTATTATTTCGCACTTTTATTATTCGTAATTTCATTTATCGTTATTTACTTCATGCTTTAATTTAAGTCTTGTATTTATTTTTAATATTTTACATTTGGTTTTAACTGCGACTAAAGTTTTAAAATCGACAAACCGGTCATTAAACGGTAAAAAACCCCCCTTTATAATAATAATATTACTTATATATATATTTGTATTTTTATAAAAGTAAACTAATATAGCGTTGAGCTTTGTTTAAAAAAGATTCCCTGTGGAACGAACCGGACTTACTAAAAACTACACTACTGTACGATTAGGTACACTGCCTATAAGTGTTGTAGCAAGGTTTAAGTATATCCATTCTATAAATAAATAAATATCTTGTGTAAAATTGTATCGTATTTAATAGTATTTTCCTAGTAAAATATAAACTATTTCGTATACCTTAGCTTTGACATCAAGTATTTTTGGCGCCGCTGCCGGGGAACCTCTTAAACGCCGGAAGCGCAACGCTAATATTAATAAATAAAAAAAAGAGATTTTTAGTTAACTTTTATTAAAATTCGTTTTTGTAAAAATACGTTTTAATTATTCAAAAATATAAAAAGAAAAACAAAAATATAAGTATTTTTAAGATTTTGTTAAATATTTAAGTTTTATAAGTTTCTTTATTTTTATTTTAGTTTATAAAAATATAAGTTTTATTTAAATATCTTTTATTTATTTAAAAACAGAAAATAGAAAATAAAAAAAAATAAATAAAGAAAAACGCGTCGAATTTAATAAGCTGTCATCTGAATTTCTGAACCCCGCGACTCGCGGAGTTTTCTGCATTAATTACCGCGACTCGCGGAGCTGCTCTGACACGCGAACAGGAAGCCCTAATCCAGCATTAATTACGGGTTATTTAATAATTATTATTATTATTAACCCTAATTATTATTATTATTATAATTAATTTTATTTTAAATTTTACTTTTTATTTAATTTATGTATTTAGTATTAATTAGTTTTATTAAATTGTAAAATTAGTAGTTTTATTAAATAAATAATATAAAAATAATATTTTTATAAAAATTGTACTTTTTACAACTTTTTGTATATTTTTATATTTTGTCCCTTTTTAATCGTTTTAGCGTAATATTTGTATTTTTAGCTCATATTTAATTTTAAACTTAGTTTTTTGCTATAGTTATTTTTACTCCTAGATTTTTAGGCTTTGCCGTAGAATTCCTTAAGTGCTTTTTCTTTAGACTAAGATTTAGGTACTTTAGAATTTTGCGACGCCTTTTTAAGTTTTAGTTTCTTTTTAAGTTATTTCCATTTGGGATTTAGTTTTTCCTGTGAGCTTTAATATTTTTAGACGACCTTTTACTATGTACCAATTATCATTCCGATTAGTAATTTCAATTTGCGATTATAATTTTAAGTTAGTTGTAGTAATAAGATTAGGTTAGTCAAGTATTTTTAAGTTTTATAAGTTTCTTTTATTTTTCCGTCACCTTTTATTTTTTATTTTTTTTCAACCATTTTTTCTTTTTCAACCTTTTTCCGACGAACTCTTTTTCTTTCTTATTTCTCGCTATTCTAGTTTTAGGACATAGATTTTTATTCTACTTCTTATCTAAATTTCTTAAAATTACGAAAATTTATTTTAAGTGGTTAAATTAATAGACATCAAAATTTTCTGGTTCGTAGTAATAGTTGGATTTGTACGTGGACCGGGTTATTGGAGCCAAACGAATCCTGCCCCTCTGCTGCATCTTTTGGCTATTCAAAACGTGGGCAAAATCAGAAAAGTCTATTGATTGGATAACTTATTATAATTTTTCTTTCCTTTTAAAAACTAATAGGATATTCAGTGAATGCACCGAGCAAGACGTTCACCACCTTTTGTACGTTCACCACCTGTAACTAGATCAAGACATTTAGCAAATATAACCGCCGTTGATTTTTCTTTAGAATCGTCATCCAGTCGACCAAGTATTTCAGTTCAAATTTCCGATAATCCATTTTTTGAACCCGACCTCACAATTGAGAATCCGGAGAATATTCAGGAACGGTTCGTAGATCCTGAACCATTAAACTTTCCTCCAGAGCCACCAATCATTCAAACAGAGATTGTTGAGGAACGAACCATTAAATCAGAATCATCTAGTGATACCGATTCAACAAATTCAATTATGGAAAATCTGGAACCTTTAAGTATGGAAGACCGAATGAGAGCTAAACGCACTGGCCAAGGTCACGCAATTACTCATCCAGACATTAATGCGCCAGATTATGAAATCAAAGGATAAATTCTACACATGGTGACTAATCAATGCCAATTTAGTGGTGCGCCGAAGGAAGATCCAAATGAACATCTACGTACCTTTAATAGGATCTGCACACTATTTAAAATCCGAGAAGTGGAGGATGAACAGATATATCTCATGTTATTTCCCTGGACTTTAAAGGGAGAAGCCAAAGATTGGTTGGAATCGTTACCTGAAGGGGCGATCGATACATGGGACGTTTTAGTTGACAAATTTCTTAAACAATTCTTTCCTGCATCTAAAGCCGTAAGACTTCAAGCAGAAATTGTTACGTTTACACAGAAACCAAATGAAACTCTATATGAGGCATGGACAAGATATGGAAAGTTGTTAAGAGGATGTCCGCAACATGGTTTAGACACCTGTCAAATAGTACAAATATTCTACCAAGGATGCGACATCACTACAAGAAAAGACATAGATATAGCAGCTGGTGGTTCTATTATGAAGAAAACCGAAACGGATGCTTACAAAATTATTGATAACACTGCTTCCCACTCACATGAGTGGCACCAAGAAAAAGATATCATTAGATCATCTAAAGCAGCTAGAGCCGATTCTAGCCATGACTTAGATTCCATTTCCACAAAGATAGATGCTGTGGAGAGACGAATGGAAAAGATGACTAAGGATATTCACTCAATACGAATTAGTTGTGAGCAGTGTGGAGGACCACATTTGACAAAAGATTGTCTCAGTATTGAATTAACAATGGAACAAAGAGAGAATATTTCATACATAAACCAAAGGCCTGGAAATAATTATCAGAATAATTATCAACCGCCAAGACCGATTTACAATCAAAACCAGAATTATAACTGAAATATTCCATACAACAACCAACAAGGTCCTAGCAATCAACAAGTATCCAATAATAATTACAATCAGCAAAGATCGAATTTTCAAAACAAACCACCACAACAAACCGATGATAAAAAGCCAAATTTAGAAGATATGATGACGAAGCTAAGGGAAACTCAAACGCAGTTTTTCACATCTCAAAAACAAACCAATGAACAAAATGCTCAAGCATTTAGAAATCAACAAGCTTCTATTCAAAATCTGGAATAAGAAGTAAGTAACCTAGCAAGGTTAATAGGTGAAAGAAAACCGGGAAGTCTACCTAGTGATACAAATGCTAACCCCCGAAATGAAACAGCTAAAGCCATTACCACAAGAAGTGGTACAACACTTAAACCACCTGAAATACCTGTAACTTCTGATGAAGCCATTCCTACTCCACAAGAACCACAACCTGATCAAGATAAGGAAAAAGAACCGGTAGTTGAAAAGGTTAATGAAGATAACACAGTTAAGGATAAACCTTATGTTAAACCATACCAACCACCACTTCCTTACCCGAGTAAAATGAAGAAAGAGAAACTTGAAGCCGAGCAATCCAAATTTTTAGATATGTTTAAACAGATAAATGTAAATCTTCCTTTCATTGATGTGATTTCAGGAATGCCAAGATATGCTAAATTCTTGAAAGATCTAATCTCAAATAGAAAGAAAATGGAAGAACTCTCGGCTGTTACTATGAATGCTAATTGTTCAGCAGTGCTGTTGAATAAGATACCCGAAAAACTATCTGATCCAGGAAGTTTCACAATTCCATGTTTTCTGGGTAGTCTTAGTTCAATAGAAGCATTGACAGACTTAGGTGCTAGTATAAATCTAATGCCGTATTCACTATACACTAAACTAGACCTTGGAGAATTGAAACTAACCAGAATAAGCATACAACTAGCCGATAGATCAATAAAATATCCTAGAGGGATAATGGAGAACATGCTAGTTAAAGTTGGTACTTTAGTATTTCCAGTAGATTTTGTTGTTCTGGACATGGAAGAAGATTCTCAAGTTCCTCTCATATTAGGAAGACCATTCTTAAACACGGCTAAAGCAATGATAGACGTATTCGGTAAGAAACTGACCCTAAGTATAGAGGATGAGAGTGTTACCTTTTCAGTTGATAGAGCAATGCAACAACCACAATCTGCAGATGATACATGTTATTATATTCAAACTATAGATGCACATGCAGAATTATTAGAAGAATTTCCAGAATTACAAGGAACAGGAGAATGTTCTTTAGGAGAAGGTAATGAACCAATTGATGAAGCTGAAATGTAAGCTACACTTATAGCTAATGGATATGAACCAACAACAGAAGAAATTCAAATGCTAAAAGAAGAAGACAGATATCGATATAAATCATCGATAGAAGAACCTCCGAAATTAGAGTTAAAGCCACTTCCAAACCATTTGGAATATGCTTATTTACATGGTGAATCTGAATTACCTGTAATAATATCGTCTTCTCTTACTGAAAATGAGAAATCACAACTCATTTCTGTGTTGAAAGCTCATAAACCAGCCATTGCATGGAAGATTCATGATATTAAAGGAATAAGTCCTTCGTATTGCACACATAAAATCCTTATGGAAGAAGGTCATAAAACGTATGTGCAACGCCAACGAAGACTAAATCCTAATATGAAAGATGTAGTTAAGAAAGAGATTATTAAACTGCTAGATGCAGGTTTAATTTATCCAATCTCTGATAGTCCATGGGTAAGCTCAGTTCAATGCGTGCCTAAGAAGGGTGGCATGACTGTCATTACAAATGAGAAAAATGAGCTTATTCCTACTAGGACTGTAACAGGATGGCGTGTGTGTATTGATTATAGAAAATTAAATGACGCCACCAGAAAAGATCACTTTCCCTTACTTTTCATTGATCAAATGTTGGAAAGATTAGCCGGAAATAGTTACTATTGTTTTCTAGATGGATTTTCCGGATATTTTCAAATTCCAATAGCACCCGAAGATCAAGAGAAAACCACATTCACGTGCCCTTATGGTACTTTTGCTTACAAACGCATGCCATTTGGACTTTGTAACGCCCCTGCAACCTTTCAAAGGTGTATGATGGCGATTTTTCACGACATGATAGAAGAATGCATGGAAGTTTTCATGGATGACTTTTCAGTCTTCGGTGATACATTTAAATCATGTCTAGTTAATCTGGAACGAATGCTAATTAGATGCGAAAAATCAAATCTAGTTCTTAATTGGGAGAAATGCCATTTCATGGTTAAAGAAGGCATCGTTCTTGGACATAAAATTTCAAAAGAAGGAATTGAAGTGGATAGAGCTAAAGTAGATGTAATTGCTAAACTTCCACATCCCACAAATGTTAGAGGAGTTAGGAGTTTTCTAGGGCATGCCGGTTTTTACCGACGTTTCATAAAAGATTTTTCTAAGATTGCCACTCCTATGAATAAACTCCTAGAAAAGGATGCTCCATTCATCTTTTCAGATGAGTGTATCAAATCTTTTAATATTCTTAAAGAGAAACTCACTAATGCGCCGATCATGATAACACCAAATTGGAATCTACCATTTGAACTAATGTGCGATGCAAGTGATTTTGCAATGGGAGCCGTTTTAGGACAAAGGATTGAAAAACGATTTCAACCTATATATTATGCTAGTAAGACGTTACAAGGAGCACAGACGAATTACACAACTACTGAAAAAGAACTCCTTGCTATTGTCTTTGCTTTTGACAAATTTCGTTCATATCTCGTTCTATCAAAAACAATAGTCTATACCGATCATTCTGCTCTTAGATACCTATTTTCGAAACAAGATGCCAAACCACGATTAATTCGTTGGATCTTACTCTTACAAGAGTTTGATATTGAAATCCGAGATAAAAGAGGAGCAGAAAATCTCGCCGCTGATCATCTTTCTCGTCTTGAAAATCCCGAATTAGAAGTTCTAAATGAATCGGCCATACAAGACAATTTTCCTGATGAATATCTATTGAAGATAGATTATAATGAAATCCCATGGTTTGCAGACTATGCAAACTACTTAGTTTGTGGATTCCTTGAAAAAGGATTATCGTACCAAATACGAAAGAAATTCTTCAGTGATATAAAACACTATTTCTGGGAAGATCCACATCTGTTTAAAAGTTGTCCCGATGGAATAATATGCCGATGTGTATTTGGAGATGAAGCTAGTAAAATTTTAAACCATTGTCACACAGGACCAACAGGAGGGCATTATGGGCCTCAACTAACAGCAAGAAAAGTTTATGATGCTGGATTCTATTGGCCTACAATTTACAAAGACGCACACCTTCTTTGCAAATCCTGTGATGCATGTCAAAGGGCCGGAAAAATAAGTCAACGTGATGAAATGCCACAAAATGTCATCCAAGTATGTGAAGTATTTGACATTTGGGGTATTGACTTTATGGGTCCATTTCCAAAATCTCATAATAATCTATATATACTCGTAGCCATTGATTATGTATCTAAATGGGCGGAAGCACAAGCTCTCCCAACTAACGATGCACGAGTTGTAGTCAACTTTTTAAAACGTCTTTTTGCAAGGTTTGGAACACCGAAAGCTTTAATAAGTGATCGGGGTACTCATTTCTGTAATAATCAACTTGAGAAAGTTCTTAAAAGATATGGAGTAACTCATAAAATCTCCACCGCATATCATCCACAAACAAGTGGACAAGTTGAAAATACCAACCGAGCTTTAAAACGAATTCTAGAGAAAACCGTAGGATCAAATCCGAAGGAATGGTCCATTAAATTGGAGGATGCACTCTGGGCTTTTAGAACAGCCTACAAAACTCCAATTGGAACCACACCTTTTAGACTTGTTTATGAAAAAGCATGTCATCTTCTAGTAGAAATTGAACACAAAGCATTTTGGGCTTTGAAAACATGTAATCTTGATTTACATGAAGCTGGACGTCTACGATTAAGTCAACTAAACGAATTAGAAGAATTAAGACATGAAGCATACGATAATTCGTTAATCTATAAAGAAAGAACGAAGAAATGGCATGATAAAAGAATCAGAAGTTCAAAAGAATTTAAAGAAGGAGACAGAGTTCTTCTTTTCAATTCACGATTCAAGCTATTTCCTGGAAAATTGAAATCAAGATGGTCTGGACCATTCATAGTCAAAAGAGTTTTTCCATACGGAACGATAGAATTGATAAATTCAAATGGGATTGAATTTAAAGTTAATGGTCACAGAGTTAAACATTACATACATGGTCCGATGGAAGTCGACAACGAAGTTAATCACAATTTCGACACCACAGCTAACTAAGTGTGGGGAGAATCAAGTCTTTAAAGGATAATATGTATTTCTGTTAGAGTTAGATTGTCTGTTTTCGTGTAGTTCTCGAAAATGGAACCCGAATGGTCTTTCCCTAGCAGACCCTAAAGAACTAGTCTTCTCCCCCCATTCTGAATTTTTAATTTTTTTAGGTTTTTACGAAATAAAGACTGCCTGTGAACTAAACCATGGTCTAATGCTACACGCTTTGATCACTAAAAGAAATAATGACATACTACCGAGTGAAATAGTATCAGTAATCAGAGAAAGAATGGACGGAGTTAGAAAAGAATCCAGATGCGAAGATAATAAGTTACAATTTGGTAAAGGAAAATCAAAATCCGCAGCGAAAAGAAGAGCACGACACCTAGAACGATGTCACAAATGCGGAAAATGGTCACATGGAGGTAAATGTTCAAATAATCAAACCTATTCAAATACCGAATTTGTTACTTTATGCAGAGACGGACCGTTCATATGTTTAGAAGAAAAGACACTGAATGCTCGAGGTTACGCCTATGTAGCCATGGAAAACCAATTAAACCGACTATCTTATGAATGGGATAGATCATATAACTAAGAAATCTATTTCACAGGTATGTCTGTACAGTTTTTATTTTTATTTTTATTTTTAACCTTTTGATAATAAACGCTAATTTGTTCGCTAAAAAGTATTAAATTGGTATTGAATAAAATTAGGTTTGGCGACCGAAATTATTGATATCATTCAAAAATTTATTACATCACTGCAAAATTTAACGTTTATTCTTAAGGTATAAATATCTTTAATCAATCAACCCAAAATATTTCAAAAATTCGTCATGAGTTAAATTAGGTCTTGGAACCGAAATTACTTTACCGAAAAGAGGGGCGCATATTTTTGATAATATTTGATTGATTAAAGTGGGATAAAAAGCCAAAAAGATTTTTAATTTTATTTTTACCATGTTTTTAAAATTAATATTTAAATCTTAAATTAATATTGTAAACTTTGTAAAAACAATATTTTTAAAAATGTAAATATTTGAAAAATTAATATAAGTTTGGTGTGAATTTATAATATGAATTTTTAAAAAATTAAGATTGGTGTGAACTTTTAATTTTTAAAATATAAATTTTTAATTTTATGCATTTTAAATTTTAAGTTTGGTGTGAATTTTTAATATTAATTTTGAATTTTATATTTAAGTTATGTGAATTTAAAAACAAAAATTTACTTTATCTCATTAAGTTAAGAATATGATTTTTAAAATTCGTCGTAAGTTGAAGACTAGGTCTTTGAACCGAAATTGCTTTACCCGAGGGAGGGACGAGAACTTTTATTATCATTATTTTTAATCTTATTGAATTAAAGTATGCCAAAAACATTAAAAAACCCAAAAAAATCTTAGCTTTTAAAACAATCGCTACAAAAAGACAAATTTTAAAATTTTGTCGAGGGACGGACTAGGACATCGATCCGAAATGACCTCGTCCTAAATAACAAGGGAAACAAAATTTTAAAATTAAGTACTTAATTGTTTCAAAAGTTAATGATTATAAAAAAAAAAAAAAAAAAAAAAAAAAAAAAAACTCCGCGAGTCGCGGAGTTTAAAGTGCAATTCGCCGCGACTCGCGGGAGGACCGGATTACAGAAAAAAAATAAATAAGAGCTGCAACAGCTCAGTTTCACACTCCACAACTCAAAAATAACTGCGAACATACTCCACAAAAACCCGAAAAATACACCCCAAAATCACAATTTTTAACCGTTAATCACCAAATTTTTTGCTAAAATCATGTTGAGAAGGATGCTATCTAAGAATTACTCAAGAAAAACGGTAAATTTCTACACCTAAACACCATTTAATCCGAAATTTGGTGTTCTTGAGCAATTTTTTCCCCAATTTGATTTTGATGCTTTTTAATGTAATTATGCTTAAATTGTTTATGTATTATGCTTGTATAACCTAGATTGATGCTATTTAACATGATTAGAAGCCTTAAACTTCAAATTTTGAATAATCTAGGGTTTGTGTTCTTGAGAAATTTGGGGCTTTTTGATATAAACAGGTTATGGCTGATTTTTGTCATGAATTGTTGCTAAATTGAGTAGTGTAACATGTCTAGGTAGTTAAATGATCCAAACTTTGAGCCTAAACATGATTTTGAGAATTAAAGTGGACTTTTTCAAGTCTAAAAATTCATGAACTTGATTTTTGAAAGATAATGCCATTTGAGACTTGTTTAATTGCTAGTAATGATTATTTTGACATGTTATTTGAGTTGAATGATTATGAACTTGGCGAACATTTTCGTATATGCTTATTTGAAAAAGTGTAGATTTGATGAAAATATGAAAATGAGCTTAAGTTTGATATAAATTGATAATGTCATTGTAATTATTTTGATTGATGACTTTGCTGACACTAATGCATATTTGTATGCACAAAATTTGTGTTTGATGTGTTTTGCAGACTGAAAGGGGTGAATCTTCATCCCAAGCCCGCAATGCTCCTGCTGAGAATTTGGAACAACAGGAGGTGGATAACTACTACAAGCAGGATATACCTCATCCAGTCATGACCTTTTCCGATATGCACTTGGAAGAGTTGCACCCGAACCTGAGATTTGACAGACTTTGGATAGATTATCCAAAATATCAAAGGGGTTTGCATACTCTTCATTCTAAGGTTGTTGAGGTACCGAGGGTCATAGAATGGGGACCCTTAGAAGCTGTAGAATTGGCCGGGCCAATTAGGGAATTACTTGTACAGAAGTATGGTAATTCTTCTTTTAATGACTGGGTACGTTTATTCACCATGCGTAGACCTGTATATAAAGTATGGTGTGAAGAATTGTTATGTAGTATAGAGTTGAATGATCGGGTAGCTAGTTTAACTGATCGTTCTTTTATTAGATTTTTGTTAGGCGGTTCGATGCGCCACATGTCTTTACTGGACATGGCTCAGGCTTTACGTATATATACGCCTGAGGAGTTAGCGTCTGCCGATTGTAGAGGATTGATACTAAACGGTAGAAAGATAGATGAAAATTTTGATACACACGGTGTGTGGAGTCAAATGACAAGCCATCACCATTTCAAAGGGGGAAATTACTCTTATTTGGATATAGATAGAGCCGAATTAAGAGTGATACATAGGTTTTTAGCTAATTCGATTACACAAAGGGGTAAGAACAAGGAAAAAGTAAATGAACAGGATTTGTTTTACCATATGTGTATTCGAGACCCACAAAGTGCTGTAAGTATACCGTATTGTGTGGGTTATTATTTATCAGCTATGGTTCGGGGGATGAGACCGCATAGCATAATAGGAGGTGGTATTTTTATTACTTTGATTGGTGAATATCTCGGTGTGGATATAAGTCAGGGGGGATTATTAGTAGAAGAACCGGAACCCCGCGATACTATAGGTTTAAATGTATACCATGGTGCGAAAGTTTTAAAGAGGCGAAATAACGCCGCAGTACGATACCATGGTAGATATCCACAGGTGGAGAGAAACCAACAGCTAGGTAATGTAGGAGGGGGGAATGAAATGCAAGAAATGCAAAGGTTTATAGCTTCTCAGGAATACGAAAATGCTAGACAGAGAGCATTTGAAGATTAGCAAGTTCATCAGAACCAAATCATAGCTCATTGCCAACATATAGTAGAAACTATATTCCTACACCGAAACCCATCTTCCCTCCTTGGTCTATAGAGATGCAGCCACCATATCCTACGTATGACCCTGCCGAAGCATTCTATAGCACCTATGGTTATGCCTGGAACCCCTATTGGTACCAGTATCATCCCTAGTATACTTAGTTTTTTTTTTTTTTTTTTTGTAATTTGTAATGATTGATACGTTTAATACTTTTGTTAATATTATAATCATTTTTATAATTATCTAACTTTTATTCTTAGATTTTAATAATTTTTGAACGTGGGGTAATATACCAAACTTCAAAAATATGTATATATATTTGCAGTTTATCTTATGTACACAACAGGGTAAAACAACGCATTTTCAAAGACTGGCATTAAGTTCAGCAAAAGCAACTAATTTTGACGACAAGATGCAAAATATATGTGAAATAACAACAAGACGGAATGAACAAATGATGTGCACCATTTATCATTCAGCAAACAAACGCCAATATATTTGGAAACTTTAGTAAAAATTTAATCATTTTCACACTAATCACCCTCAATAATTTAAATTGTTACTGATTTCTTGCAAATGAGGGCATTGCAAGATCTTAAGTGTGGGAAGGGGTTAAATTCTTTCGGATTTTAAAATTTTTATCTTAAACACTTGGTTACCATTAAAAATACCAGTAAAGCAGTAGTTGTATTAGAATCTAGTGCTCTCTGATAAAAAAGAACAGCCCTAGTCTTATATACTGGCTACCCAATTCTAGTAAAATTTTTCAAAATTTTCAATTAAATGAATTCAAAATCATGTTTATACATATTTATGAACGATAAAACTAGGTTTTAACACCGAAATTATTGTTACCTCGGAAAGGACATAAATTGAGAAACAAACTAAAATGTTAAAATTCATTTAAAATGGAATAGAGGACGATAAAAAGGAAAATAAAAGCCAAGTGTGGGAAAATTTACCAAGTTATCTTAAACATATGTCACATATATCTGTAACAAATAACTGAAAATACTTTTGCTTTGGACTAAACTAAACTGTTTTACCCGATGAAAGAAAAGAAGAGATGGATCTACACGATGAATCAATTCCATCATTAAAAGGAAGTAAAGTCTTCCGAAAAAGAAACGCGCTTCTTGATTTAGGTCATGAAGTTGTCGTCCAGACCAGCTGTAGGTTGACGAAAAATCTAGAAAAGTCATCACTAAAATCAGCAGGAAATCCACGGACCTCAGCATTAAACAGGGTCGCCAAGTGGTCAGATTTATCCTAACCATGAGAAGGATTTATCTCGTAAAATGGGGGGGAACCATGCAAATTAGCTGGATAAGACTAATGAATCAAATCCCCAGAAAGGATAATCTCCTTAAAGATTAAAAATCAGCTTTTAAGACTGATATCACTCAATCCTTGAGATTGACCTTAAAGATTGAGAATTACAAACTCATGGAATTCAATGATATCTAAACTCGAGCTTGAACGAGAAAATATTTTGATCAAAATTATAAACCGATTTGTTTTCTGAAAACCCTATTTTCAGTGCGTTCATTACCATTGAACGTAAAATCCTAGGAATTCACCTGGAATTCATTAGGTCACCTGAACTAAATCGGGTGTCAACAATAAGAACGGTGGTTGCATAGCATGGTCAAAGACAGGACCTTGTGCCATACCGAAAAATTATAAGGGTGAGCTTTACTATTGCTCCTACCAAGGATAGTAATTGCGTCCGACACGTTATAGACCATAATTAAAAGCATGTCAGGGGACATTGCCTTAACAGTTGCTTGTTCAACGCTTTCCTTTACAACCGGACGGTAGTTTACCGAAAGGTAATATACGGAACAAGTAAACTGGACGTGTTGCTTTCCAAATACAAGGTTAGAAAGTGGGTGACACAAAACCGCAAGTTTTGAGCTAAAATTTTCAAATCTGAAACCCACCAAACCCACAAAAATATTTTGCAAACACCGGTAAAGGGTTATTCCGGAAAACTTATCTAGGGTAAAAACTAGATTTAATTTTCAAAAGATCAAATGTTTTCATAAAGATCCAATTTCCTTAATGGATCTAAATTTTTATAGTCATGTGGGACTGTAAACCATATCATTACTACCATTGTTTATACCGTCGTATAGAAATCACTGATGTACAAAGTGTGAAGAATAAAGAAGTGATTCTAGTATTTCAAGACGATATTGCTTGAGGACAAGCAACGCTCAAGTGTGGGAATATTTGATAATGCTAAAAACGAACATATATTTCATAGCATTATTCCTCAAGAAAGACAAGCTTTTAGTTGCAATTGTTCTATTTACAAGTGATATTCGTTTAAATAATAAAAGGTGAAGACAAAAGACATATTCGACGAATTGAAGACGCAAACGACCAAAAAGCTCAAAAGTACAAAAGACAATAAAAAAGGTTCCAATTATTGATAAGAAACGTCTCGAAATTACAAGAGTACAAGATTCAAAACACAACGTACAAGATATTAAATTGTACGCAAGGACGTTCGAAAATCCGGAACCGGGACCAGAGTCAACTCTTAACGCTCGACGCAACGGACTAAAAATTACAAGTTAACTATGTATATAAATATAATATAATATATAATTAATTATATTAATTATATATATATATTATATTTATAAATAAAAACCGTCGGCAGAGAAAGACTCCAAAGGGACTGAGCTGTAAATTCATTCTCCGCGACTCGCGGAGTTTGAAGAGGTTTTCACCGCGAGTCGCGGAGCCCCAAAATTCGACTTTTCCTATAAAAGCAACCGAATTCTGATCGCAATTCATCATCTTTTTTCTCCTCATTCATACGATATATATATATATATATATATATATATATATATATATATATATATATATATATATATATATATATATATATATATATATATAATTTATATTTTAATTTTAATTTTAATTATAATTCTAATAATAAGGGTATGTTAGCAAATGTTGTAAGAGTGTAAGTCGAAATTCTGTCCGTGTAACGCTACGCTATTTTTAATCATTGTAAGTTATGTTCAACCTTTTTATATTAATGTCTCGTAGCTAAGTTATTATTATGCTTATTTAAAACGAAGTAATCATGATGTTGGGCTAATTACTAAAATTGGGTAATTGGGCTTTGTACCATAATTGGGGTTTGGACAAAAGAACGACACTTGTGGAAATTAGACTATGAGCTATTAATGGGCTTTATATTTGTTTAACTAAATGATAGTTTGTTAATGTTAATATAAAGATTTACAATTGGGCGTCCCTATAAATTACCATATACACTCGATCGGACACGATGGGCGGGGTATTTATATGTACGAATAATCGTTCATTTAACCGGACACGGGAATGGATTAATAGCCACTAGAATAATTAAAACAGGGGTGAAATTACATTCAAGGGTAATTGGTGTAATTGCTAACAAAGTAGTAAAACCTTGGTTTACACGCAGTTGATAACCTGGTGTATTCATTAAACAAAGTATTAAAACCTTGTTACAATTCGAATCCCCAATTAGTTGGAATATTTAACTTCGGGTATAAGGATAATTTGACGAGGACACTCGCACTTTATATTTATGACTGATGGACTGTTATGCACAAAAACCAGACGGACATATTAAATAATCCAGGACAAAGGACAATTAACCCATGGGCATAAAACTAAAATCAACACGTCAAACATCATGATTACGGAAGTTTAAATAAGCATAATTCTTTTATTTCATATTTAATTTCCTTTATTTTATATTTAATTGCACTTCTAATTATCGCATTTTTATTGTTATTTTATTTAATTGCACTTTTAATTATCGTACTCTTTAATTATTGCAAGTTTATTATTTCGCACTTTTATTATTCGTAATTTCATTTATCGTTATTTACTTCATGCTTTAATTTAAGTCTTGTATTTATTTTTAATATTTTACATTTGGTTTTAACTGCGACTAAAGTTTTAAAATCGACAAACCGGTCATTAAACGGTAAAAAACCCCCCCTTTATAATAATAATATTACTTATATATATATTTGTATTTTTATAAAAGTAAACTAATATAGCGTTGAGCTTTGTTTAAAAAAGATTCCCTGTGGAACGAACCGGACTTACTAAAAACTACACTACTGTACGATTAGGTACACTGCCTATAAGTGTTGTAGCAAGGTTTAAGTATATCCATTCTATAAATAAATAAATATCTTGTGTAAAATTGTATCGTATTTAATAGTATTTTCCTAGTAAAATATAAACTATTTCGTATACCTTAGCTTTGACATCAGTGATCTACATGTGAGAACAAGGTGTCACGTAACGAGAGTTAGACAAAAGTTTATGGGGTTTCTTGTTTGATTTCCAACACATGCTTTACTATATTTCACTCGTGACTTTTGTTAAGATAACAATTTAGTTTTCATATTATTTAATGTAAAAGTGAAATTAGGGAATGTAGATAACTTAGAAAATAGATATCGACAAGATTAAGTAAATCGACATTTTACATTAAAATGATTTCATACGTCTTATTATCCTTTAGGCTTAACCCTTCGATTCATGAATAAACTGTAATTTAAAAATATAAAACCTGCATTACTCTATATGTGATTTTACTTTCTTAAATGAAAACGTTTTGTGATATAACAATTTATATTAAAAACTTTTAATGATTTTGAATATAAGTAGTTTTGAAAAACTATAATTATATCGGTAAATAAAGATTTCGAATATATATATATATATATATTTGTATACAAATTTCTAAACGATAATATATGTATTCTATAACGTGAAAAAATATAATATTATTTAGTTACATAACAAATTGATTACACTTATCTTTCTTATAATAAAATTTTTTAATAATATTATTTAATAAATAACGAGACGATAATTTATTGAAGCAAATGACCATAACACTCAAACGTACAAGTTATGTTTCGAGTGATATAGTTTATCGATGTTTTAAGCCTAATTATTTATAAAGGTACTTGTCACGTAACGTAGAGTGCTAGTTTTCTAAGCGTACGAAAATGCGTTCGAAAAACCGGAACCGGGACATTTGTCGAGCGTCATCGAACAACTCATCGGAACTAAATTTATAAATTAACTATGCACAAGAATATAATATAATATATATATATATATATAAAGTTATATAAATTAAATATATTATATATTAGAATAACGTAGCAGCCCACGTTTTAATCAAGTTTGGGTGCGAGCCAGCTGGCCATGCGATCGCATGGCCATATGCCTAAAAAACCATGCGATCGCATGGGGTCAATTTTCAGGAAACTTGTATAAAGTTCATCGATTTCTGGTTCCAGGCACACACACATATCTTATCTATCTCTCTCTATATTATTATTATTTATATTATAAATATTATTATTAAATATTATTAAGATTATTATTATAAATATTAATCTTATTATTAATATTATACATAAAATATTAAGACAAGGTCTTGAGCGAGTTATTTCTAAACGAGTTTTTCGAGCGGGATAGAGCTAAGGAAATTATGGGTTACAGCTATGGAGGTTATGAGTATTGTTCGGGGGTATTGCTCATGAGTCAAACCTAGTGTTTATCATCTCCGTCGCATCTACGTACTTTCCTGCAATATTGAATCACAATATTGATACATCAGCATTCATATCTTATCTTTTATATATTATTAGTGTACCCCTGACTAGTGCTCGAGTATATATGATTATGCATGCTTGTATGCTTAATTTCGTCGTTAGATAGTTTTGATGAATCATGAATTTGATACATATGCTACTGAGATAAGGTATATGTTATGCATGCCTGTCAACTTTCGATGTAATGAAAGTTTGTCTTTTAAAAATGAATGCAATGTTTGTAAAATGTATCATTTAGAGGTCAAATACCTCGCAATGAAATCAATTATTATGTAACATTTATAATCGATATGAACGGGGCATTTCAGTTGGTATCAGAGCGGTGGTCTTAACGAACCAGGTCTTGCATTAGTGTGTCTAACGGATTGTTATTAAGATGCATTAGTGAGTCTAGACTTCGACCGTGTCTGCATGTCAAAAAGTTTTGCTTATCATTTCTTGTCGAAAATTACCTGCTTATCATCCTTAGGAAATTACCTGCTTATCATTCTTAGTCTAGACACATCTTACTGCATTGATTGCATGAATAGTGTCTAGACAAAATTCATATCTTAGCGTATATGCTAATTCATATCTTAGCGTATCTGTTACTGTAAACTTTGCCTGACATATTCCGTAAATTCCTTCGTAATCTACGAAATCTTTTGTTCTATATATATATATATATATATATATATATATATATTCTATGTAATTAGAATACCATCCGATAGCCGGAAATCATTTCATATCGAAAAATCCTTTATTCAATCGTACGAAATGGAACTCGCCACTAGTTCAAGTCCCTCGGATTTCGATATGGAGTTTCACTCGAGCTCTGAAAGCAGTGTGACCAGAATGGATCAACCAATTACCCATCATCTATTCTGGATGAAATGGGGATAGGTTCATAGCCTACTTAATCATTGGAGACAAGAAGAAGGAGATCCCTTCCATCCACCACATTTCCCTCTTGGCGAAGAACCTGAAGCACTTACCGGCGAACCTGTCCGAAAGACCATTTTCTCTTTCATTTCCAGTGTATCTCGTCACGATTATATACTATCTCAAATTCTAAATCTTATTCATCTGCTCGTCCGAACCGACAATCATCCCGGTGTAATAGAAGAAGTCAATGAGCTTTGCGCTCGGGTAGTGGCTTTGGAGAATATGGTGCAAAGGTTACAAGCACCAGCAGCATCACCTACATCAGCAGTACCACCATCATCAACACCAACAGTACCATTACCACCACCAACAATAACCTCCGCATCCCACACCTCAACATCACAATTTGTACCTTGAGCATCAACATCATACGCACTGTAGGTACCAAGAAATACCAACAACAACAAATGATGAAGTATTGATTTATAACTTCATTGAAGAAATATTCTGCAGAGAATATGTGGATTCTAAAAGTTTTAGAGATTATTTATTCTAGTTCTAATTGTAAACCAGATGAGTGGGTGAAAAGAAATGATGAAATGAAACCCTGACCGGAATGGTGCACACTTTACAAGCTAGACTTGTTATACTAACAACATCAACAGTACCATCAGCATCACCAGTACCGTCAGTACCGTTAGCATCGTCAGCACCAGCAGCATCTACCAAATCACAATCTCTGCCAGATCCATAATCACCGCGAACAACATCACTAATCAACAACAAGTATGTCATATCAACGAGTTATGAAGTATTAACTCATTTCCACTGAAGAATTTATATGTATATCTTATATATATAAATTTTGGAAACCATAGTATATCTTTTCGTACTAAGCTATTATGTATGAATTGAATAAGGGTAGATACTACTTGGTTAATTCATATTACTAATATGCAATGATGTACATCCTTCGTTAAAGACTTAACCATCGTTAACTACAATCTCTGTTTCAACTCAATGAATCTGATAATGCTAAAAACGAACATATATTTCATAGCATTATTCCTCAAGAAAGACAAGCTTTTAGTTGCAATTGTTCTATTTACAAGTGATATTCGTTTAAATAATAAAAGGTGAAGACAAAAGACAGATTCGACGAATTGAAGACGCAAACGACCAAAAACCTCAAAAGTACAAAAGACAATCAAAGAGGTTCCAATTATTGATAAGAAACGTCTCGAAATTACAAGAGTACAAGATTCAAAACGCAAAATACAAAATATAAAATTGTACGCAAGGACGTTCGAAAATCCGGAACCGGGACCAGAGTCAACTCTTAACGCTCGACGCAACGGACTAAAAATTACAAGTTAACTATGCATATAAATATAATATAATATATAATTAATTATATTAATTATATATATATTATATATATATATTATAAAACCGTCGGCAGAGAAACTCCAAGGGTGTGAGCTGTAAATACATTCTCCGCGACTCGCGGAGTTTGAAGAGGATTTTGCCGCGAGTCGCGGAGCCCCAAAAATCAACTCTGGCTATAAAGCAAACCGAATTCTGATCATTTTATATATTCTATTTCTCTCATCTCTCTATCTATACGATATATATATATATATATATAATTTATATTTTAATTTTAATTTTAATTATAATTCTAATAATAAGGGTATGTTAGCGAATGTTGTAAGGGTGTAAGTCGAAATTCTGTCCGTGTAACGCTACGCTATTTTTAATCATTGTAAGTTATGGTCAACCTTTTTATATTAATGTCTCGTAGCTAAGTTATTATTATGCTTATTTAAAACGAAGTAATCATGATGTTGGGCTAATTACTAAAATTGGGTAATTGGGCTTTGTACCATAATTGGGGTTTGGACAAAAGAACGACACTTGTGGAAATTAGACTATGGGCTATTAATGGGCTTTATATTTGTTTAACTAAATGATAGTTTGTTAATGTTAATATAAAGATTTACAATTGGGCGTCCCTATAAATTACCATATACACTCAATCGGACACGATGGGCGGGGTAATTATATGTACGAATAATCATTCATTTAACCGGACACGGGAATGGATTAATAGCCACTAGAATAATTAAAACAGGGGTGAAATTACATTCAAGGGTAATTGGTGTAATTGTTAACAAAGTAGTAAAACCTTGGTTTACACGCAGTCGATAACCTGGTGTATTCATTAAACAAAGTATTAAAACCTTGTTACAATTCGAATCCCCAATTAGTTGGAATATTTAACTTCGGGTATAATAATAATTTGACGAGGACACTCGCACTTTATATTTATGACTGATGGACTGTTATGGACAAAAACCAGACGGACATATTGAATAATCCAGGACAAAGGACAATTAACCCATGGGCATAAAACTAAAATCAACACGTCAAACATCATGATTACGGAAGTTTAAATAAGCATAATTCTTTTATTTCATATTTAATTTCCTTTATTTTATATTTAATTGCACTTCTAATTATCGCACTTTTATTTATTGTTATTTAATCGCACTTTTATTATTCGCAATTTCATTATCGTTATTTACTTTACGCTTTAATTTAAGTCTTGTATTTATTTTATATTTTACATTAGGTTTTAACTGCGACTAAAGTCTTAAAATCGACAAACCGGTCATTAAACGGTAAAAACCCCCCTTTATAATAATAATATTACTTATATATATATTTGTATTTTTAATAAAAGTAAACTAATATAGCGTTGAGCTTTGTTTAAAGATTTCCCTGTGGAACGAACCGGACTTACTAAAAACTACACTACTGTACGATTAGGTACACTGCCTATAAGTGTTGTAGCAAGGTTTAAGTATATCCATTCTATAAATAAATAAATATCTTGTGTAAAATTGTATCGTATTTAATAGTATTTCCTGCTAAAATTAATAACTATTTTATATACACCTCGCAAAACATCAAGTATTTTTGGCGCCGCTGCCGGGGAACTTACTCTTAAACGCCGGAAGCGCAACGCTAATATAAAAAAAAAAAAACATCAAGATTTTTTGTTTACTTTTATTAAAATTCGCTTTTGTAAAAATACGTTTTAATTATTCAAAAATATAAAAAGAAAAACAAAAATATAAGTATTTTTTTAAGATTTTGTTAAATATTTAAGTTTTATAAGTTTCTTTATTTTTATTTTAGTTTATAAAAATATAAGTTTTATTTTAAATATCTTTTATTTATATAAAAATTAAAAACAGAAAAATAAATAAATAAAGAAAAACGCGTTGAAGATAAAACCTGTCAGCTGAAATTCTGAACCCCGCGAGTCGCGGGGTTTTCTTTAATAAATACCGCAACTCGCGGAGATTATCTGACAGGCGACAAAACCCTAAATTAGCATTAATTACGGGTGATTAATTATTATTATTATTATTAACCCTAGTTTTTATAATTAGTTTTAATTTTAGTTTTACTTTTTATTTATTTTATATTTTGTTTAATTAGTTTTATTAAATTGTAAAATTAGTAGTTTTATAAAATAATAATATAAAAATAATATTTTTATAAAAATTGTACTTTTTACAACTTTTTGTATATTTTTATATTTTGTACCTTTTTAATCGTTGTAGCATAACTTTTGTATTTTTAGCTCATATTTAATTTTAAACTTAGTTTTTGCTATAGTTATTTTTACTCCTAGATTTTTAGGCTTTGCCCTAAAATTCCTTAAGTGCTTTTTCTTTAGACTAAGATTTAGGTGCTTTAGAATTTTGCGACGCCTTTTTAAGTTTTAGTTTCTTTTTAAGTTATTTCCATTTGGGATTTAGTTTTTCCTTGTAAGCTTTAATATTTTTAGACCTTTTACTATGTACCAATTATCATTCCAATTAGTAATCTCAATTTGCGATTATAATTTTAAGTTAGTTGTAGTAATAAGGTTAGGTTAGTTAAGTATTTTTAAGTTTTTATAAGTTTCTTTTATTTTTCCGTCACCTTTTATTTTTCAACCATTTTTTCTTTTTCAACCTTTTTCGACGAACTCTTTTTCTCTCTTATTTCTCGCTATTCTAGTTTTTAGGACTTAGAATTTTTTCTACTTCTTATATAAATTTCTTAAAATTACGAAAATTTATTTTGAGTGGTTAAATTGATAGACATCAAAATTTTCTGGTTCGTAGTAATAGTTGGATTTGTACGTGGACCGGGTTATTGGAGCCAAACAGTCCTCAATTATATTGAGACCAAACGAATCCTGCCCCTCTGCTGCATCTTTTGGCTATTCGAAACGTGGGCAAAATCAGAAAAGTCTATTAATTGGATAACTTATTATAATTTTTATTTCCTTTTAAAAACTAATAGGATATTCAGTGAATGCACCGAGCAAGACGTTCATCACCTTTTGTACGTTCACCACCTGTAACTAGATCAAGACATCGTTTAACAAATATAACCGCCGTTGATTTTTCTTTAGAATCGTCATCCAGTCGACCAAGTACTTCAGTTCAAATTTCCGATAATCCCTTTTTTGAACCCGACCTCACAATTGAGAATCCGGAAAATATTCAGGAACGGTTCGTAGATCCTGAACCATTAAACTTTCCTCCGGAGCCACCAATCATTCAAACAGAGATTGTTGAGGAACGAACCATTAAATCAGAATCATCTAGTGATACCGATTCAACAAATTCAATTATGGAGAATCTGGAACCTTTAAATATGGAAGACCGAATGAGAGCTAAACGCACTGGCCAAGGTCACGCAATTACTCATCCAGACATTAATGCGCCAGATTATGAAATCAAAGGACAAATTCTACACATGGTGACTAATCAATGCCAATTTAGTGGTGCGCTGAAGGAAGATCCAAATGAACATCTACGTACCTTTAATAGGATCTGCACACTATTTAAAATACGAGAAGTAGAGGATGAACAGATATATCTCATGTTATTTCCCTGGACTTTAAAGGGAGAAGCCAAAGATTGGTTGGAATCGTTACCTGAAGGGGCGATTGATACATGGGATGTTTTAATTGACAAATTTCTTAAACAATTCTTTCCTGCATCTAAAGCCGTAAGACTTCAAGCAGAAATTGTTACGTTTACACAGAAACCAAATGAAACTCTATATGAGGCGTGGACAAGATATGGAAAGTTGTTAAGAGGATGTCCGCAACATGGTTTAGACACCTGTCAAATAGTACAAATATTCTACCAAGGATGCGACATCACTACAAGGAAAGACATAGATATAGCAGCTGGTGGTTCTATTATGAAGAAAACCGAAACTGATGCTTACAAAATTATTGATAACACTGCTTCCCACTCACATGAGTGGCACCAAGAAAAAGACATCATTAGATCATCTAAAGCAGCTAGAGCCGATTCTAGCCATGACTTAGATTCCATTTCCGCAAAGATAGATGCTGTGGAACGACGAATGGAAAAGATGACTAAAGATATTCACTCAATACGAATTAGTTGTGAGCAGTGTGGAGGACCACATTTGACAAAAGATTGTCTCAGTATTGAATTAACAATGGAACAAAGAGAGAATATTTCATACATAAACCAAAGGCCTGGAAATAATTATCAGAATAATTATCAACCGCCAAGACCGATTTACAATCAAAACCAGAATTATAACCGAAATATTCCATACAACAACCAACAAGGTCCTAGCAATCAACAAGTATCCAATAATACTTACAATCAGCAAAGACCTAATTTTCAAAACAAACCACCACAACAAACCGATGATAAAAAACCAAATTTAGAAGATATAATGACGAAGCTAGTTGAAACTCAAACGCAGTTTTTCACATCTCAGAAACAAACCAATGAACAAAATGCTCAAGCATTTAGAAATCAACAAGCTTCTATTCAAAATCTGGAACAAGAAGTAAGTAACCTAGCAAGGTTAATAGGTGAAAGAAAACCGGGAAGTCTACCTAGTGATACAAATGCTAACCCCCGGAATGAAACAGCTAAAGCTATTACCACAAGAAGTGGTACAACACTTAAACCACCTGAAATACCTGTAACTTCTAATGAAACCATTCCTACTCCACAAGAACCACAACCTGATCAAGATAAGGAAAAAGAACCGGTAGTTGAAAAGGTTAATGAAGATAACACAGTTAAGGATAAACCTTATGTTAAACCATACCAACCACCACTTCCTTATCCGAGTAAAATGAAGAAAGAAAAACTTGAAGCCGAGCAATCCAAATTTTTGGATATGTTTAAACAGATAAATGTAAATCTTCCTTTCATTGATGTGATTTCAGGAATGCCAAGATATGCTAAATTCTTGAAAGATCTAATCTCAAATAGAAAGAAAATGGAAGAACTCTCGGCTGTTACTATGAATGCTAATTGTTCAGCAGTGCTGTTGAATAAGATACCAGAAAAACTATCTGATCCAGGAAGTTTCACAATTCCATGTTTTCTGGGTAGTCTTAGTTCAATAAAAGCATTGGCAGACTTAGGTGCTAGTATAAATCTAATGCCGTATTCACTATACGCTAAACTAGACCTTGGAGAATTGAAACCAACAAGAATAAGCATACAACTAGCAGATAGATCAATAAAATATCCTAGAGGGATAATGGAGAACATGCTAGTTAAAGTTGGTACTTTAGTATTTCCAGTAGATTTTGTTGTTCTGGACATGGAAGAAGATTCTCAAGTTCCTCTCATATTAAGAAGACCATTCTTAAACACGGCTAAAGCAATGATAGACGTGTTCGGTAAGAAACTGACCCTAAGTATAGAGGATGAGAGTGTTACCTTTTCAGTTGATAGAGCAATGCAACAACCACAATCTGCAGATGATACATGTTATTATATTCAAACTATAGATGCACATGCAGAATTATTAGAAGAATTTCCAGAATTACAAGGAACAGGAGAATGTTCTTTAGGAGAAGGTAATGAACCAATTGATGAAGCTGAAATGTTAGCTACACTTATAGCTAATGGATATGAACCAACAACAGAAGAAATTCAAATGCTAAAAGAAGAAGACAGATATCGATATAAATCATCGATAGAAGAACCTCCGAAATTAGAGTTAAAGCCACTTCCAAACCATTTGGAATACGCTTATTTACATGGTGAATCTGAATTACCTGTAATAATATCGTCTTCTCTTACTGAAAATGAGAAATCACAACTCATTTCTGTGTTGAAAGCTCATAAACCAGCCATTGCATGGAAGATTCATGATATTAAAGGAATAAGTCCTTCGTATTGCACATATAAAATCCTTATGGAAGAAGGTCATAAAACGTATGTGCAACGCCAACGAAGACTAAATCCTAATATGCAAGATGTAGTTAAGAAAGAGATTATTAAACTGCTAGATGCAGGTTTGATATATCCAATTTCTGATAGTCCATGGGTAAGCCCAGTTCAATGCGTACCTAAGAAGGGTGGCATGACTGTCATTACAAATGAGAAAAATGAGCTTATTCCTACTAGGACTATAACAGGATGGCGTGTATGTATTGATTATAGAAAATTAAATGACGCCACCAGAAAAGATCACTTTCCCTTACCTTTCATTGATCAAATGTTGGAAAGATTAGCCGGAAATAGTTACTATTGTTTTCTAGATGGATTTTCCGGATATTTTCAAATTCCAATAGCACCCGAGGACCAAGAGAAAACCACATTCACGTGCCCTTATGGTACTTTTGCTTACAAACGCATGCCATTTGGACTTTGTAACGCCCCTGCAACCTTTCAAAGGTGTATGATGGCGATTTTTCACGACATGATAGAAGAATGCATGGAAGTATTCATGGATGACTTTTCAGTCTTCGGTGATACATTTAAATCATGTCTAGTTAATCTGGAACGAATGCTAATTAGATGCGAAAAATCAAATCTAGTACTTAATTGGGAGAAATGCCATTTCATGGTTAAAGAAGGCATCGTTCTTGGACATAAAATTTCAAAAGAAGGAATTGAAGTGGATAGAGCTAAAGTAGATGTAATTGCTAAACTTCCACATCCCACCAATGTTACAGGAGTTAGGAGTTTTCTAGGGCATGCCGGTTTTTACCGACGTTTCATAAAAGATTTTTCTAAAATTGCCACTCCTATGAATAAACTCCTAGAAAAGGATGCTCCATTCATCTTTTCAGATGAGTGTATCAAATCTTTTAATATTCTTAAAGAAAAACTCACTAATGCACCGATCATGATAACACCAAATTGGAATCTACCATTTGAACTAATGTGCGATGCAAGTGATTTTGCAATGGGAGCCGTTTTAGGACAAAGGATTGAAAAACAATTTCAACCTATATATTATGCTAGTAAGACATTACAAGGAGCACAAACGAACTATACAACTACTGAAAAAGAACTCCTTGCTATTGTCTTTGCTTTTGATAAATTTCGATCATATCTCGTTCTAGCAAAAACGGTGGTCTATACCGACCATTCTGCTCTTAGATACCTATTTTCAAAACAAGATGCTAAACCAAGATTAATACGTTGGATCTTACTCTTACAAGAGTTTGATATTGAAATCCGAGATAAAAGAGGAGCAGAAAATCTCGCCGCTGATCATCTTTCTCGTCTTGAAAATCCCGAATTAGAAGTTCTAAATGAATCAGCCATACAAGACAACTTTCCTGATGAATATCTATTGAAGATAGATTATAAAGAAATCCCATGGTTTGCAGACTATGCAAACTACTTAGTTTGTGGATTCCTTGAAAAAGGATTATCGTACCAAAGACGAAAGAAATTCTTCAGTGATATAAAACACTATTTCTGGGAAGACCCACATCTGTTTAAAAGTTGTCCCGATGGAATAATACGCCGATGTGTATTTGGAGATGAAGCTAGTAAAATTTTAAACCATTGTCACACAGGACCAACAGGAGGGCATTATGGGCCTCAACTAACAGCAAGAAAAGTTTATGAAGCTGGATTCTATTGGCCTACAATTTACAAAGACGCACACCTTCTTTGCAAATCCTGTGATGCATGTCAAAGGGCCGGAAAAATAAGTCAACGTGATGAAATGCCACAAAATGTCATCCAAGTATGTGAAGTATTTGACATTTGGGGTATTGACTTTATGGGTCCATTTCCAAAATCTCATAATAATCTATATATACTCGTAGCCATTGATTATGTATCTAAATGGGCGGAAGCACAAGCTCTCCCAACTAACGATGCACGAGTTGTAGTCAACTTTTTAAAACGTCTTTTTGCAAGGTTTGGAACACCGAAAGCTTTAATAAGTGATCGGGGTACTCATTTCTGTAATAATCAACTTGAGAAAGTTCTTAAAAGATATGGAGTAACTCATAAAATCTCCACCGCATATCATCCACAAACAAGTGGACAAGTTGAAAATACAAACCGAGCTTTAAAACGTATTCTAGAGAAAACCGTAGGATCAAATCCGAAGGAATGGTCCATTAAATTGGAGGATGCACTCTGGGCTTTTAGAACAGCCTACAAAACTCCAATTGGAACCACACCTTTTAGACTTGTTTATGGAAAAGCATGTCATCTTCCAGTAGAAATTGAACACAAAGCATTTTGGGCTTTGAAAACATGTAATCTTGATTTACATGAAGTCGGACGTCTACGATTAAGTCAACTAAATGAATTAGAAGAATTAAGACATAAAGCATACGAAAATTCGTTAATCTATAAAGAAAGAACGAAGAAATGGCATGATAAAAGAATCAGAAGTTCAAAAGAATTTAAAGAAGGAGACAGAGTTCTTCTTTTCAATTCACGATTCAAGCTATTTCCTGGAAAATTGAAATCAAGATGGTCTGGACCATTCATAGTCAAAAGAGTTTTCCCATACGGAACGATATAATTGATAAATTCAAATGGGATTGAATTTAAAGTTAATGGTCACAGAGTTAAACATTACATACATGGTCCGATGGAAGTCGACAACGAAGTTAATCACAATTTCGACACCACAGCTAGCTAAGTGTGGGGAGAATCAAGTCTTTAAAGGATAATATGTATTTCTGTTAGAGTTAGATTGTCTGTTTTCGTGTAGTTCTCGAAAATGGAACCCGAATGGTCTTTCCCTAGCAGACCCTAAAGAACTAGTCTTCTCCCCCCATTCTGAATTTTTATTTTTTTTAGGTTTTTACAAAATGAAGACTGCCTGTGAACTAAACCATGGTCTAATGCTACACGCTTTGATCACTAAACGTAATAATGACATACTACCGAGCGAATTAGTATCAGTAATCAGAGAAAGAATGGACGGAGTTAGAAAAGAATCCAGATGCGAAGATAATAAGTTACAATTTGGTAAAGGAAAATCAAAATCCGCAGCGAAAAGAAGAGCACGACACCTAGAACGATGTCACAAATGCGGAAAATGGTCACATGGAGGTAAATGTTCAAATAATCAAACCTATTCAAATACCGAATTTGTTACTTTATGCAGAGACGGACCGTTCATATGTTTAGAAGAAAAGACACTGAATGCTCGAGGTTACGCCTATGTAGCCATGGAAAATCAATTAAACCGACTATCTTATGAATGGGATAGATCATATAACTAAGAAATCTATTCCACAGGTATGTCTGTACAGTTTTTATTTTTATTTTTATTTTTAACCTTTTGATAATAAACGCTAATTTGTTCGCTAAAAAGTATTAAATTGGTATTGAATAAAATTAGGTTTGGCGACCGAAATTATTGATATCATTCAAAAATTTATTACATCACTGCGAAATTTAACGTTTATTCTTAAGGTATAAATATCTTTAATCAATCAACCCAAAATATTTCAAAAATTCGTCATGAGTTAAATTAGGTCTTGGAACCGAAATTACTTTACCGAAAAGAGGGGCGCATATTTTTGATAATATTTGATTGATTAAAGTGGGATAAAAAGACAAAAAGATTTTTAATTTTATTTTTACCATGTTTTTAATCTTAATATTTAAATCTTAAATTAATATTGTAAACTCTGTAAAAACAATATATTTAAAATTGTAAATATTTGAAAAATTAATATAAGTTTGATATGAATTTATAAATTTTTAAATTAAGTTTGGTGTGAACTTTTAATTTTTAAAATATAAATTTTTAATTTTATGCATTTCAAATTTTAAGTTTGGTGTGAATTTTTAATATTAATTTTGAATTTTATATTTAAGTTGTGTGAATTTAAAAACAAAAATTTACTTTATCTCATTAAGTTAAGAATATGATTTTTAAAATTCGTCGTAAGTTGAAGACTAGGTCTTTGAACCGAAATTGCTTTACCCGAGGGAGGGACGAGAACTTTTAATATCATTATTTTTAATCTTATTGAATTAGAGTATGCCAAAAACATTGAAAAAACCCAAAAATCTTAGCTTTTAAAACAATCGCTACTAAAAGACAAATTTTAAAATTTTGTCGAAGGACGGACTAGGACATCGATCCGAAACGACCTCGTCCTAAATAACAAGGGAAACAAAATTTTAAAATTAAATACTTAATTGTTTTATAAGTTAAAGATTATAAAAAAAAAAAAAAAAAAAAAAAAAAAGAGCAAACTCCGCGACTCGCGGAGTTTGAAAGGGAAATCTCCGCGACTCGCGGAGAGACTAAAAACCGGAAAAAAATATAACTGCAGAACAGATCAGTCCCCAACCCAAAACAACAAAAACACAGCGAATTCTGCACCCGAAAAAACCCGAAAACCACCCCCAAAAATCCCAATTTTTAACCGTTAATCACCAAATTTTTTGCTAAAATCATGTTGAGAAGGATGCTATCTAAGAATTACTCAAGAAAAACGGTAAATTTCTACACCTAAACACCATTTAATTCGAAATTTGATGTTCTTGAGCTATTTTTTCCTCAATTTGATTTTGATGCTTTTTAGTGTAATTAGACTTAAATTGTTTATGTATTATGCTTGTATAACCAAGATTGATGCTGTTTAACATGATTAGAAGCCTTAAACTTCAAATTTTGAATAATCTAGGGTTTGTGTTCTTGAGAAAATTTGGGGCTTTTTGATATAAACAGGTTATGGCCGATTTTTGTCATGAATTGTTACTAAATTGAGTAGTGTAACATGTCTAGGTAGTTAAATGATCCAAACTTTGAGCCTAAACATGATTTTGAGAATTAAAGTGGACTTTTTCAAGTCTAAAATTCATGAACTTGATTTTTGAAAGATAATGCCATTTGAGACTTGTTTGATTGCTAGTAATGATTATTTTGACATGTTATTTGAGTTGAATACTTATAAACTTGGCGGACATTTTCGTATATGCTTATTTGAAAAAGTGTAGATTTGATAAAAATGTGAAAATAAGCTTAAGTTTGATATAAATTTGTGTTTGATGTGTTTTGCAGAATGAAAGGGGTGAATCTTCATCCCAAGCCCGCAATGCTCCTGCTGAGAATTTGGAACAACAGGAGGTGGATAACTACTACAAGCAGGATGTACCTCATCCAGTCATGACCTTTTCCGATATGCACTTGGAAGAGTTGCACCCGAACCTGAGATTTGACAGACTTTGGATAGATTATCCAAAATATCAACGGAGTTTGCATACTCTTCATTCTAAGGTTGTTGAGGTACCGAGGGTCATAGAATGGGGACCCTTAGAAGCTGTAGAATTGGCCGGACCAATTAGGGAATTACTTGTACAGAGGTATGGTAATTCTTCTTTTAATGACTGGATATGTTTATTCACCATACGAAGACCTGTATATAAAGTATGGTGTGAAGAATTGTTATGTAGTATAGAGTTGAATGATCGGGTAGCTAGTTTAACCGATCGTTCTTTTATTAGATTTTTGTTAGGCGGTTCGATGCACCACATGTCTTTACTGGACATGGCTCAGGCTTTACGTATATATACGCCTGAGGAGTTAGCGTCTGCCGATTGTAGAGGATTGATACTAAACGGTAGAAAGATAGATGAGAATTTTGATACACACGGTGTGTGGAGTCAAATGACAAGCCATCACCATTTCAAAGGGGGAAATTACTCTTATTTGGATATAGATAGAGCCGAATTAAGAGTGATACATAGGTTTTTAGCTAATTCGATTACACAAAGGGGTAAGAACAAAGAAAAAGTAAATGAACAGGATTTGTTTTACCATATGTGTATTCGAGACCCACAAAGCGTTGTAAGTATACCATATTGTGTGGGTTATTATTTATCAGCTATGGTTTGGGGGATGCGACCACATAGCATAATAGGAGGTGGTATTTTTATTACTTTGATTGGTGAATATCTCGGTGTGGATATAAGTCGGGGGGGATTATTACTAGAAGAGCCGGAACCCCGCGATACTATAGGTTTAAATGTATACCATGGTGCGAAAGTTTTGAAGAGGCGAAATAACGCCGCAGTACGATACCATGGTAGACATCCACAGGTGGAGAGAAACCAGCAGCAAGGTAATGTAGGAGGGGGGAATGAGATGCAAGAAATGCATAGGTTTATAGCTTCTCAGGAATACGAAAATGCTAGACAGAGAGCATTTGAAGATTGGCAAGTTCATCAGAACCAGATCATAGCTCATTGCCAACATATAGGTAGAAACTATATTCCTACACCGAAACCCATCTTCCCTCCTTGGTCTATAGAGATGCAGCCACCATATCCTACGTATGACCCTGCCGAAGCATTCTATAGCACTTATGGTTATGCCTGGAACCCCTATTGGCACCAATATCATCCTTAGTTTACTTATTATTATTTTTTTTTATTTTGTAATTTGTAATTATTGATACATTTAATATTTTTGTTAATATTGTAATCATTTTTATAATTATCTAACTTTTATTCTTAGATTTTAATAATTTTTGAATGTGGGGTAATATACCAAACTTCAAAAATATGTATATATGTTTGCAGTTTATCTTATGTACACAACAGGGTAAAACAACGCATTTTCAAAGACTGGCATTAAGTTCAGCAAAAGCAACTAATTTTGACGACAAGATGCAAAATATATGTGAAATAACAACAAGACGGAATGAACAAATGATGTGCACCATTTATCATTCAGCAAACAAACGCCAATATATTTGGAAACTTTGGTAAAAATTTAATCATTTTCACACAAATCACCCTCAATAATTTAAATTGTTACTGATTTCTTGCAAATGAGGGCATTGCAAGATCTTAAGTGTGGGAAGGGGTTAAATTCTTTCGGATTTTAAAAATTTTTTACTTTATACACTTGGTTACCATTAAAAATACTAGTAAAGCAGTAGTTGTATTAGAATCTAGTGCTCTCTGATAAAAAAGAACAGCCCTAGTCTTATATACTGACTACCCAATTCTAGTAAAATTTTTCAATTAAATGAATTCAAATCATGTTTATACATATTTATGAACGATAAAACTAGGTTTTAACACCGAAATTATTGTTACCTCGGAAAGGACATAAATTAAGAAACAAACTAAATTGTTAAAATTCTTTTAAAATGGAATAGAGGACGATAAAAAGGAAAATAAAAGCCAAGTGTGGGAAAATTTACCAAGTTATCTTAAACATATGTCACATATATCTGTAACAAATAACTGAAAATACTTTTGCTTTGGACTAAACTAAACTGTTTTTACCCGATGAAAGAAAAGAAGAGATGGATCTACATGATGAATCAATTCCATCATTAAAAGGAAGTAAAGTCTTCCGAAAAAGACACGCGCTTCTTGATTTAGGTCATGAAGTTGTCGTCCAGACCAGCTGTAGGTTGACAAAAAAAATCTAGAAAAGACATCACTAAAATCAGCAGGAAATCCACGGACCTCAGCATTAAACAGGGTCGCCAAGTGGTCAGATTTATCCTAACCATGAGAAGGATTTATCTCGTACAATGGGGGGCACCATGCAAATTAGCTGGATAAGACTAATGAATCAGATCCCCAGAAAGGATAATCTCCTTAAAGATTAAAAATCAGCTTTTAAGACTGATATTACTCAATCCTAGAGATTGACCTTAAAGATTGAGAATTACAAACTCATGGAATTCAATGATATCTAAACTCGAGCTTGAACGAGAAAATATTTTGATCAAAATTATAAACCGATTTGTTTTCTGAAAACCCTATTTTCAATGCGTTCATTACCATTGAACGTAAAATCCTAGGAATTCACCTGGAATTCATTAGGTCACCTGAACTAAATCGGGTGTCAACCGTAAGAACGGTGGTTGCATAGTGGTCAAAGACAGGACCTTGTGCCAGACCAAAAAAATTATAAGGGTGAGCTTTACTATTGCTCCTACCAAGGATAGTAATTGCGTCCGACACGTTATAGACCATAATTAAAAGCATGTCACGGGACATTGCCTTAACAGTTGCTTGTTCAACGCTTTCCTTTACAACCGGACGGTAGTTTACCGAAAGGTAATATACGGGACAAGTAAACTGGACGTGTTGCTTTCCAAATACAAGGTTAGCAAGTGGGTGACACAAAACCGCAAGTTTTGAGCTAAAATTTTCAAATTTAAAACCCACCAAACCCACAAAAATATTTTGCAAACACCGGTAAAGGGTTATTCCGGAAAACTTATCTAGGGTAAAAACTAGATTTAATTTTCAAAAGATCAAATGTTTTCATAAATATCCAATTTCCTTAATGGATCTAAATTTTTATTGTCATGTGGGACTGTAAACCATATCGTTACTACCATTGTTTATACCGCCGTATAGAAATCACTGATGTACAAAGTGTGAAGAATAAAGAAGTGATTCTAGTATTTCAAGACGATATTGCTTGAGGACAAGCAACGCTCAAGTGTGGGAATATTTGATAATGCTAAAAACGAACATATATTTCATAGCATTATTCCTCAAGAAAGACAAGCTTTTAGTTGCAATTGTTCTATTTACAAGTGATATTCGTTTAAATAATAAAAGGTGAAGACAAAAGACAGATTCGACGAATTGAAGACGCAAACGACCAAAAAGCTCAAAAGTACAAAAGACAATCAAAGAGGTTCCAATTATTGATAAGAAACGTCTCGAAATTACAAGAGTACAAGATTCAAAACGCAAAATACAAAATATAAAATTGTACGCAAGGACGTTCGAAAATCCGGAACCGGGACCAGAGTCAACTCTTAACGCTCGACGCAACGGACTAAAAATTACAAGTTAACTATGCATATAAATATAATATAATATATAATTAATTATATTAATTATATATATATTATATATATATATTATAAAACCGTCGGCAGAGAAACTCCAAGGGTGTGAGCTGTAAATACATTCTCCGCGACTCGCGGAGTTTGAAGAGGATTTTGCCGCGAGTCGCGGAGCCCCAAAAATCAACTCTGGCTATAAAGCAAACCGAATTCTGATCATTTTATATATTCTATTTCTCTCATCTCTCTATCTATACGATATATATATATATATATATATATATATATATATATATATATAATTTATATTTTAATTTTAATTTTAATTATAATTCTAATAATAAGGGTATGTTAGCGAATGTTGTAAGGGTGTAAGTCGAAATTCTGTCCGTGTAACGCTACGCTATTTTTAATCATTGTAAGTTATGTTCAACCTTTTTATATTAATGTCTCGTAGCTAAGTTATTATTATGCTTATTTAAAACGAAGTAATCATGATGTTGGGCTAATTACTAAAATTGGGTAATTGGGCTTTGTACCATAATTGGGGTTTGGACAAAAGAACGACACTTGTGGAAATTAGACTATGGGCTATTAATGGGATTTATATTTGTTTAACTAAATGATAGTTTGTTAATGTTAATATAAAGATTTACAATTGGGCGTCCCTATAAATTACCATATACACTCAATCGGACACGATGGGCGGGGTAATTATATGTACGAATAATCGTTCATTTAACCGGACACGGGAATGGATTAATAGCCACTAGAATAATTAAAACAGGGGTGAAATTACATTCAAGGGTAATTGGTGTAATTGTTAACAAAGTAGTAAAACCTTGGTTTACACGCAGTCGATAACCTGGTGTATTCATTAAACAAAGTATTAAAACCTTGTTACAATTCGAATCCCCAATTAGTTGGAATATTTAACTTCGGGTATAATAATAATTTGACGAGGACACTCACACTTTATATTTATGACTGATGGACTGTTATGGACAAAAACCAGACGGACATATTGAATAATCCAGGACAAAGGACAATTAACCCATGGGCATAAAACTAAAATCAACACGTCAAACATCATGATTACGGAAGTTTAAATAAGCATAATTCTTTTATTTCATATTTAATTTCCTTTATTTTATATTTAATTGCACTTCTAATTATCGCACTTTTATTTATTGTTATTTAATCGCACTTTTATTATTCGCAATTTCATTATCGTTATTTACTTTACGCTTTAATTTAAGTCTTGTATTTATTTTATATTTTACATTAGGTTTTAACTGCGACTAAAGTCTTAAAATCGACAAACTGGTCATTAAACGGTAAAAACCCCCCTTTATAATAATAATATTACTTATATATATATTTGTATTTTTAATAAAAGTAAACTAATATAGCGTTGAGCTTTGTTTAAAGATTTCCCTGTGGAACGAACCGGACTTACTAAAAACTACACTACTGTACGATTAGGTACACTGCCTATAAGTGTTGTAGCAAGGTTTAAGTATATCCATTCTATAAATAAATAAATATCTTGTGTAAAATTGTATCGTATTTAATAGTATTTCCTGCTAAAATTAATAACTATTTTATATACACCTCGCAAAACATCAGAATCCCATTTCATAATTAACCAAGTGTATTAATCAATTACATGTTTGATTTTACACTTTCATCTTTGATGTACTCGAAACTTTCTAGACAACATCATTCGTACCTTGCAAAGTTAGCAATAATTCACAAACATTGACATTCGTCACCAAGGAATGCAAATAAGAATAAATAATAAAGTATTGATTACAATAGTAATATACTCCGCGAAGATTATGTAATCTCTAATGTTTTAGAGATTATTCATTTCTAATTTCATCCGAAAATCAAATGAGTTTAATTTAATATTAACTCATTAACTAAGTATTACATCTGAAGAAAATATACGTATAATTTTCATAAAGACTGTAATGAAAATTCTCTTGTACAAAATATTACTTGTGAAACTTTTAACGGGTAGGTAATATCCGAGAGATATATAAATTCACAATTAATATGTTACATTCTTCGATTCTGATTCAGCAAATCATCAACTATACTCACTACTTTCACAATGATATACATTCTTTCATAGAAATCAAAACAACCATTCTCATCCAAATTTGATTACATATTCTGATTTTGACAAATCAAAATTCAAGTCAAAGATTTAACCGGTGACATCACTCTTAAATCCCTACATCTTTCGAATCTATGCTTTGACTTCAAAACTGTGATAGAACATCACTTCTATTCTTAAAACCCAAAAAAATATTCATGTCATTAAAAATTCTAGAACACCATATGTATACTGACGATTACAATCTGCATTCAAACCCTTCATGATTCTTGAAAACCCCTCAATTAAGAAACAATCAAGAGGATGATCCAACCACATGTTATCCACAGTCATACACCTGGAAAACTCCCGGAACCTAAGTAGAAGTTTAATACAAATCCGTGATCCATCGGCGTTGTTATTACCGAAAATAACTTTACAATCCCTCTCCAAAGTAGCCAATTTTTTCACATCTCCAGCAAATCAACATCGACCTTTCATTCGAATAAGCCTTATTATAACTTTGATATATAAGTTTGTCCTTTGCCATCGTTATCGGGGAACCGTTTATATTCCACTATGAAATGTCCCGTTCATTTTGATTATAAACGTTTCATATTAATTGATTTCGTTGCGAGGTTTTGACCTCTATATGAGACGTTTTTCAAAGACTGCATTCGATTTTTAAAACAAACCATAACCTTTATTTTATCAATTAAGGTTTAAAAACAATACGATGATTATCAGATAATGATAATCTATCATATGGCGTTTTCACACGACCATTACGTAATGGTTTACAATAGTATTACACATCAACTTAAGTCTTCGAATGCAGTTTTAAAACAATATTATACAAGCATGCAGACTCCAATCTTGTCTTTATTTAGCATGCAACAGCGAAAGCTCTTAATAATCACCTGAGAATAAACATGCTTTAAACGTCAACAAAAATGTTGGTGAGTTATAGGTTTAACCTATATATTTATCAAATTGTAATAATAGAGCACAAGATTTCATATTTCCATTTCTCATAAACAACATGCATGCATATAGCAATCTGCATAAAAATCATTCATATAGTGAACACCTGGTAACCGACCTTAACAAGATGCATATAGAATATCCCCATCATTCCGGGACAACCTTCTATGACACCCCCAAATAGGGCCTGGGGTATTTGTGTCGAATTATATCAAATCACGGTTGTATAAACGAGAACGACTCTACATGAGATGTTTTGTTGAGTTTTGCAGCGGAAGATAAATATGTCTTTAATTGATATGATATGTAATGAAGACTCCAAGCATAGCAAGCAATCATCATCAAAGCAGTAGATATACAGCGAAAGCAACATTTAAGTACCTGAGAATAAACATGCTTAAAAAGTCAACACGAGGTTGAGTGAGTTCATAGGTTTGTCATAAATAATGATTTCAGTAATAGTATTAGACCACAAGATTTGTTTTCAAAAGTAGATCACTCAGATCCAGTCAAGTTGATCTCCCACAGGATCAAAAAGTTATGCCAGTACGTGATATTTAGATTAAACGTTGTTTGCCCCGTGACAAGTTGTTCTGTCCTTGTCGTTTAATTTCATTATCAAGTAATACAAAGACTTAGTCAAATGTATCGGGGACATTACTCCCGATAGGCCTATCTCCAATAATTAAGAATGTCGCAGCAATTAAAAATATCATTGTAGGGACTTAGTCGGACATAGCCGGGTATAGTATAGTTTAACAGTTGGTACTGATATTTAGACTAGACTTTCAAGTTTACCCCGTACAAGTTATCGTTTATACTTGTCGGTTGGGGACTTGCTGGTCATAGCCCAACATATCACAGTTTAATAGTTGGTACTGATATTTAGACTAGACTTTCAAGTTTGCCCCGTACAAGTTATCGTTTATACTTGTCAGTTGGGGACTTGCTGGTCATAGCCCAACATATCACATTTTAATATTTGATACGTGTAAAATTGTTATAAAAGTTGCGCATGTATTCTCAGCCCAAAAATATATAAAAAGGGAGCAGATGAACTCACATTAAATAGCAGTTGAAGTATTCCACGCAAGAAGGAAAGTAAAGCAAGTAAGTGATCTGGATATCAACCTTAAGGTATAACGTTTGATTAGTTAATGTCTAACTTGACATAAAGTATGTTTATTAATATAGCAACTATATTGACAGTGACGGTTTTTGAGAAAAGTTCCTATTTCTCAAAAGTTTCTATTTTTGGAAACCTACTATTTATGAAAAACTTCCACTTATAGTAAGCTTCTAGTTTAAGAATGTTCGGGTTATAATTCTTAACAAAGATGTTGTACAATCTCGCCCAAACTTCATCGCTAACATACAAGTCACTCGAATGATCTATTGTTACCGAGCGGCCCAGGATCTCTTGACCAGAATCTAAGTCTTGGTATTCGAGATCCACAAACGTCCCATAATGGTAACAAGGAACACCCTAGGCCACAAGTAGCGGTGATGTTTGTAGTCTTTGTACACTATCTTTAATTATAACCTTCACGTTAGGTGCGTATATACATATATATTCATTAATTCGATTTTAATTATAAATCGTATATATTAATTCATAAAAATACTTTTATAATTTTTAGTAACATATATTACTAATTATAACATATTATTTATTTTAATTTTAATTGCATATAATTTATAACATTATTTACATGTTTCAGTAAAAAAAATAATAAACCGGAGTAAATAGTAAAAAGTAAAAAAGTAAAAAGTAAAAAGTAAGAAAAGAATACTTACTAGTAGTAATTCTTCAAAGAGAGAATGAGAGAAATTTTGGTGTGAGTTTGAATGAGAAATGAGGGGTATTTATACTTAAAAAAATTAGGTAAAAAGAATAAAATAATTAAAAGAAAAAGAAATATTTTAATTTTTAATGGGATATTAAAATTCAAAAGTATTAAATGTTAGGTCATGAGATAATGCACAAAATAAAATAATAAAAGTAGTTTTCCATTATATTTTTTAATTAAAAAGTAATTTATTTATTTATTTTATTAAAAAATCATTTATTTTAAGGATTTTTTATATATATATTTTTTTAAAATAAACAAATTGATTTACTACTTTTCCAAGAATATTTGTCAATATTTTTTTTATTCATAATAACAATACTGATAATAAAGATATTAATTATTGATATCTTGTTTAAAAAGGATATTAATAATAATAATATTAATATATCAAATTAATGCGTAATTATTTACAAATAATTGTTCGTGAATCGTCGGAATTAGTCGAGGTTAAATGAAATCATATAAAGATTTTTGTTTAAATTTTGCTGGAAATTTACGGGTTATCACAGTATCCCCCTGTTAATAGAAATTTCGTCTCGAAATTTAGTTGTTGCCATCAGTCGGCGTGGTTTGTAAACAGGTGAGGAATATTTTCGTTTTATTTGGTCTTCACGTTCCGAGGTATGCTCGGGGCCTTTCGTGAATTCCAACAAATAGGATATTGTTTTATTTCTAGCATTTAAATCTTACGATCCATAAATTCTACGAAGTGCATTTTATTATTAATGCGGAGGTTATCTAAAGGATTTTAACAAGAGTGTCATTGATTAGGGTTTCCTCAGAAAGAGATGATGACGTTATACAAGCATTTCAATATACATGAAATGTGTGATGAATAATAGTGAGCTTATTTAAACCTTGAGCATTTATGCCACAATATTAGGGTAGATAAAACAGAGAAGAGTTCATGAAAATCATAGTCATGAAATTTGATAGAGATCGTCATTCTTTACAACAAGAATGATGAATATGAGTTGAAAATTAGAGTTTTATCGACATTTAATAATATGGATAAAGTAATTCGATTATAGAAAGAGTATAAACGAAGCTATCGTAAAAGATTGAAATGAGAAAATTAAATGTTCGTCTTAACTTTTGACATAGCTAAAGTTGATTTCCGAAATTTAAGGGTTTTAAAGAAATCTTCATAATCTTTATAAGATTTGATTATCCGGTAATTAAGGAAATTAGGATTTTCTTTAATTAAATGCGGTGAATTGCCTTGATTGTTGTGTCTGGAATTTCGCTATAAATTAGCTTCTTCCGTTTCATTATCTTCACCACTTCTATACTTTCTTCCTCAATCCATACTTTCAAAAGATTTGTTAATATGCTCAATCCAGTTCTTGTTCTTGACCTTATATTGGTTATCACCACAATCTTCCTTCTTTTCCAACTCCCACCAGAGGAGTCTGTTTACTTCTATTATGCTCTAGGATTTATTGTGTTTTTAGTTCTCCCATGTCTTTATATTGCTATATGCATTGATATACACGATTTGCAATTTCGGTGTTGTTATCGGGCTTTATATTTTCCCTTATATGTCGGAGCTCTTTGCCTTTTTATTCTCCTCTCAACTCTAAGTAAAGCGAGTAATGGTCCAGAATTTGTAGGTATGAAGTTTCGAATGTTCAGAATATACAAATCAAAAGGAAAGGTTTGTCAAATTACCAGAATATCCGAAAAAGACCGAATAATCAAGAAAAATATTTTCTTGATATGTTTAGAGTTTAAATAGAATGTAAGATTCATGTAACATGGCAAATGATGATTATAAAGTCTATGAATCATCATCTTTCATTAAAACTTTAGCATGGCTTACTGTAATATAATCACGTTGGCCTGACGTCATTATATTATAGTAACTCATGCTTCAATTCCCAACACTTCTTCAAAACATTTATAATTTAAACTTGAATATAGAAACTAAAACAGTTTCCTTTATGATGTGATAAAGTTATCGCAAAGAGATAATTAATTGCGAACAAGAATCGTTATAAAGATATTTTTAGAAATATAGAGGATATTTATAACGAAAGATATGGTGATATCTTAGAATTTCTAAGATCGAAGGATGATAAAGAAGATTTATCCGTAAAGGTTTAGAGTCAGGGGCAAGGTATTCGTTGATGACTTCAGCAGATACTGAATCGTTTAGATTCTTTGAAGGCAGATTTAATCTTTGTGATTTTTCCACAGCCTCCTTCATAGTTTGCTCAATCCGTTTTTCAGTTCCAAATCTGAGCTTATACCATTCTTTATCATCAAACTTTTGGCCCTTAAGACCTTCTACAATTTTGCTGTTTCCTCTGCATTTAATGCAGTCATATTTGAATCTTCGGTTATCAATGGTTTCAAGAAATTTTATTTTTAGATGATTAAACGCTGATTGTAATCGTCAACGGATCTAATGGTTAACGAATAGGCGTTATTGATTTTAAAAGTAATGAATGATAATTTCAGTGGTTTGATATGATAATTCATCATAGAATATGAATGAATACAATTCATGAGAATCAGAATTGAAAAATGTACAATGTAATATATTAATGTGAGATATATAAATATTTCTAGGGTATTACCTACCCTTTAAAATATTTTCACAATTAACAGTTTGTATAAAAGAGTTTTAATTACAGTCTTTATGAAAATATACATACATATATATTTTCCTTCAGATGTAATCATGGATTTAATATAATATTAAACTCATTTGATTTACGGTTGAAACGAGAATGAATAATCTCCAAAACCTTTAGAGATTTCATAATTGTCGCAAAATATTTCGCTAATGAAGTTATGAATCAATACATTCATCGTTACACTTGATTTATTATGAAATGGAGTTTATTGTGTTGAAGCAGTGATTAACAATTGTTAAGTCATTAACGAAGGGTGTACATCATAGCATATTAGTGATATGAATTAACCAAGTAGTACATACTAGTTAAGATTCACACGTAATTGCTTAGTACGACAAGATTTATTATTGTTCCAAATCATATATATATAAGGTATACATATATAATTCTTCGAATGAGTCAATACATCTTAACTCATTATTACTAATATTCCTTGGTATCTATGGGCGTATGATGTTGATGTTTGAGGTACTAAGTGTGATGTTGAGGCGTGGGATGCGGATGTTGTTGTTGATGAAGCTGATGCTGTTGGTGGTGATGCTAATGGTGCTTACAATTCTTGTGGTGTTGGTAATGTTGGTGGTACTGATGGTACTAGTGGTGTTGCTGGTGTTGCTTGTGGTACTTGGGTAGAAGGTGTGAGCCTAGCTTCCAAATCGTGCACCGTTTCCTCCAGGGTTTCTACTTTACGCTCAAGTCTATGGATTTGTTCTACCCATTCCTCCGCAAGGTTTGTCAATTCTTGATATTTAGTTCGAAGTCTTCTAACTTCTTCTAGTAATCCTATCTGATTAGAATTTTGGAGTAGAGGATGAATACTGTCTTGGGCTACATCGAGTCGACCTTCGAGGCGAAAAATCCTTGCGAAAAGAGTGTAAACAGTATTACGAACAGGTTCGCCGGTAAGAGGATCGAGTACTCTGACGTTTGGTGGTAAGTTTGGCTCATGATAAGTACCTTCTTTGTTTCTCCATAGGGTGAGTATTTCACGAACCCATCCCCATCTTCTGAAGAAATCACGGTAGTTGATCGGTTGGTGGGTCCCCGTCATGCTGTCTTCGAAACTAGAGGAATTTGAAGAATCGGGTGAGAAATCCATATTATGTGTTTGGAATAGGGTTTGATATGAAATGAATACTGAATGATATATTTGTCTCCTTGAATACGTATATATAGCAAAAAGATTTTCGTAATTTACGGAGTAAATTTAGGAAAAGTGTTAGACAAATTTTATTGGGATAGATATGATAAGATATAATTTGTCTATACTCCAATAATGGCAGTATGACGTGTCGAGATTATAAAATGATAAGTATGTAATCTAATAATGTTTCGATTAAAGACTTTCAATTCGTATACTGTGATAACCCAATGACATTTTCTGGTTCGCAAAACGATGCATAAAGGTATAAGGCATATAGGTACGTGATATAACAGGGAGTTATATACGTTTGAGTATGAATAGTAATAATTATAGGAGTTTCAAAAATCATGGATAATATTTCATGTAATACATATGTAATACACAAAACCATGATAGATGACATAGGAATGTCAAAAATTTCAAAAATCATGGTGTCGCATTTAAATGCGGTGGCGTAATTGGATAATACTTAGGAAATTGAGCAGAGTTCTTAGGTTGGCTCGGCATTCTAAGATAAGTAAAGTTTCTAAAGCATAGTATAGCATTTACCAGTTAAAGGCAACAAGTAAAGGCACTACGGTCAAGGAAAGTTGTAGTCCTACATTGCTAAGGTACATAATAGTATAAGGCACACATAAAATGCAATCCTGGTTCTCTACAACAACCTGCTCTGATACCAATCTATGACACCCCCAAATAGGGCCTGGGGTATTTGTGTCTAATTATATCAAATCACGGTTGTATAAACGAGAACGACTCTACATGAGACGTTTTGTTGAGTTTTGCAGCGGAAGATAAATATGTATTTAATTGATATGATATGTAATGAAGACTCCAAGCATAGCAAGCAATTATCATCAAAGCAGTAGATATACAGCGGAAGCAACATTTAAGTACCTGAGAATAAACATGCTTAAAAAGCCAACACGAGGTTGAGTGAGTTCATAGGTTTGTCATAAATAATGATTTCAGTAATAGTATTAGACCACAAGATTTGTTTTCAAAAGTAGATCACTCAGATCCAGTCAAGTTGATCTCCCGTAGGATCAAAAAGTTATGCCAGTGCGTGATATTTAGACTAAACATTGTTTGCCCCGTGACAAGTTGTTCTGTCCTTGTCGTTTAATTTCATTATCAAGTAATACAAAGACTTAGTCAAATGTATCGGGGACGTTACTCCCGATAGGCCTATCCCCAATAATTAAGAATGTTGCAGCAATTAAAAATATCACTGTAGGGACTTAGTCGGACATAGCCGGGTATAGCATAGTTTAACAGTTGGTACTGATATTTAGACTAGACTTTCAAGTTTTCCCCGTACAAGTTATCGTTTATACATGTCGGTTGGGGACTTGCTGGTCATAGCCCAACATATCACATTTTAATATTTGATACGTGTAAAACAGTTATAAAAGTTGCGCATGTATTCTCAGCCCAAAAATATATAAAAAGGGAGCAGATGAACTCACATTAAATAGCAGTTGAAGTATTCCACGCAAGAAGGAAAGTAAAGCAAGTAAGTGATCTGGATATCAACCTTGAGGTATAACGTTTGGTTAGTTAATGTCTAACTTGACATAAAGTATGTTTATTAATATAGCAACTATATTGACAGTGACGGTTTTCGAGAAAAGTTCCTATTTCTCAAAAGTTTCTATTTTTGGAAACCTACTATTTATGAAAAACTTCCACTTATAGTAAGCTTCTAGTTTAAGAATGTTCGGGTTATAATTCTTAACAAAGATGTTGTACAATCTCTCCCAAACTTCGTCGCTAACATGCAAGTCACTCGAATGATCTATTGTTACCGAGCGGCCCAGGATCTCTTGACCAGAATCTAAGTCTTGGCATTCGAGATCCACAAGCGTCCCATAATGGTAACAAGGATCACCCTAGGCCACAAGTAGCGGTGATGTTTGTAGTCTTTGTACGCTATCTTTAATTATAACCTTCACGTTAGGTGCGTATATACATATATATTCATTAATTCGATTTTAATTATAACTCGTATATATTAATTCATAAAAATACTTTTATAATTTTTAGTAACATATATTACTAATTATAACATGTTATTTATTTTAATTTTAATTGCATATAATTTATAACATTATTTACATGTTTCAGTAAAAAAATAATAAATCGGAGTAAATAGTAAAAAGCAAAAAGTAAAAAAGTAAAAAGTAAGAAAAGAATACTTACTAGTAGTAATTCTTCAAAGAGAGAAAGAGAGAAATTTTGGTGTGAGTTTGAATGAGAAATGAGGGGTATTTATACTTGAAAAAATTAGGTAAAAAGAATAAAATAATTAAAAGAAAAAGAAATATTTTAATTTTTAATGGGATTTTAAAATTCAAAAGTATTAAATGTTAGGTAATGGGATAATGCACAAAATAAAATAATAAAAGTAGTTTTCCATTATAATTTTTAATTAAAAAGTAATTTATTTATTTATTTATTTATTTTATTAAAAAAATCATTTATTTTAAGGATTTTTTTATATATATATTTTTTTAAAAAATAAACAAATTGATTTACTACTTTTCCAAGAATATTTGTCAATATTTTTTTATTCATACTAACAATACTGATAATAAAGATATTAATTATTGATATCTTGTTTAAAAAGGATATTAATAATAATAATATTAATATATCAAATTAATGCGTAATTATTTTACAAATAATTGTTCGTGAATCGTCGGAATTAGTCAAGGTTAAATGAAATCATATAAAGATTTTTGTTTAAATTTTGCCGGAAATTTACGGGTTATCACACCTTCGGACATGATAAATTCAATGTACTAAAGCATCCGGTACTTTGGATGGGGCTCGTTGGGCCTGATAGATCTATCTTTACGATTCGCGTCAATTAGGGTGTCTGTTCCCTAATTCTTAGTTTACCAGACTAAAAGGGGCATATTCGGTTTAATAATCCAGCCATAGAATGTAGTTTTAAGTACTTGTGTCTATTTTGTAAAACATTTATAAAACCTGCATGTATTCTCATCCCAAAAATATTAAATTTTAAAAGTGGTACTATAACTCACTTTCACGTATTTTCACTTCGTCGAAAAATAAGACTTGGCCATGGATTGATTCACGAACCTATAACAAATATATACATATACATATATATTAAAGTATGATCAAAATATATTCACAATATGTTTTATTATGTTTTAACAATTTAAGTTTGTTAAGTTAACAGTCCAACGTTCGTAGTCCACAGTTAGTTGTCCACAGTTAGTAGTACAGAAATAAATCAATATCTATTATCTCGAATCAATCCACGATCCAGTGTATACAAGTCTCAGACTCGATCACAACTCAAAGTATATATATTATTTTGGAATCAACTTCAACCCTGTATAGCTAACTCGAATATTACCGCATATAGAGTGTCTATGGTTGTACCAAATAATATATATAGATGACGTCGATATGATATGTCAAAACATAGTATACGTGTCTATGGTCTATCAAGATTACATAATATATGTTAGAAAACATGTATAATACAATATAAGTTAGTTAGGATATGGTTAGTATAGCTTTTTATCAATTCATCCCGTAGTTAAATTAACCATTTTTAACCAATTTTGTTTTACCCATAACTTCTTCGTTTTAAATCCGTTTTGAGTCAATCAACTTGCTGTGGTTTCATATTGAACTGTATTTTATGAAACTAAACATAAAAAGTATAGGTTTATAGTCGGAAATACGGGTTACAAGTCGTTTTTGTAGAGGTAGTCATTTCAGTCGAAAAAAAGACGTCTTGATGACCATTTTGAAAAACACACTTCCACTTTGAGTTTAGCCATGATTTTTGGATATAGTTTCATGTTCATAAGAAAAATCATTTTCCAAGAAGGACAACTTTTAAATCAAAGTTTATCATAGTTTTAAATTATCTAACCCAAAACAGCCCCGGTTTCACTACGACGGCATATGTCCGGTTTTACGATGTTCTTCGTGTTTCCAGGTTTTAAATCATTAAATTAGCATATCATATAAATATAGAACATGTTTTTAGTTGATCTTAAAAGTCAATTCAGAAAGATTAACTTTGTTTGCGAACAAGTTTAGAATTAACTAAACTATATTCTACTGATTATAAGTTTAAATTATATATATATATATATATATATATATATAATTGAATGATGTTATGAACATCATTACAACCTCAAGTATAGTAGGTAAACCTACTTGAATTGACAAGAAATAATCTAGCTTTAAAGGATCTTGGATGGCTTAAAAGTTCTTGAAGTAGAATCATGACACGAAAACAAATTTAAGTAAGATTTCTACTCGAATTAAGATTGTTATAGTTATAGAAATTGAATCAAAGTTTGAATATGAGTATTACCTTGTATTAGAATGATAACCTACTATAAGTAACAAGGGTTCCTTGAACTTAGATGATTACTTGTAATGGATTAGAAAGCTTGGAAGTAAACTTGCAAACTTGGAAGTGTTATTGATTTTATGAAACTAGAACTTATAGAATTTATGAAGAACACTTAGAACTTGAAGATAGAACTAGAGAGATCAATTAGATGAAGAAAATTGAAGACTGAAAGTGTTTTTATGTGTTTTTGGTCGTGACTCATGGATTAGATATAAAGGATGTGTAAGTTTGTTTTCTTGTAAATAATTCATGAATGATTTATAATATTTTTTTTGTAATTTTGTGAGATATTTCATGCTAGTTGCCAAATGATGGTTCCCACATGTTTGATGACTCATTAAGGCTACTAAGATTTGATAATTGAAGTGTATATACCAATAGTATATACATCTAGGAGCTGTGTATTGTACGAGTACGAATACGGGTGCATACGAGTAGAATTGTTGATGAAAATGAATCAGAATGCAATTGTAAGCATTTTTGTTAAGTAGAAGTACTTTGATATGTGTCTTGAAGTCTTCCAAAAGTATATTAATACATCTTAATACACTACATGTATATACATTTTAACTAAGTCGTTAAGTCATCGTTAGTCGTTACATGTAAGTGTTGTTTTTGAAACCTTTAAGTTAACTATTTCGTTAAATGTAATTAATCCCATTATTATTATTATTATTATTATATCTAATGAGATGTTAAATTGTTACATTATCATTAAAACATGATGTACTAATATATCTTAATATGATATATAAATATTAAGACGTTATTACAACGATAATCGTTACGTATAGATATTGTTTTGAATTTCTTAAGTTAGTAGTCTTGTTTTATGTATAAGGTTCATTGTTAATATACATAATGAGATACTTTAATTATCATTTCATCATGTTAAACATATATATATGTTCATATATATAATATCATGTCATATACAAGTTATAACGTTCGTGAATCATCAGACAAACTGGGTGGTCAAACGTTAACACAAAAACCGTTTCAATTAATCAAGTTTTAACAAGTTTGATTGCTTAACATGTTGTAAACATTTATTCATGTAAATATTAATCTCATATAATATATAATCATGGAAAAATTCGGGTCACTACAGTACCTACCCGTTAAATAAATTTCGTCCCGAAATTTTAAGCAGTTGGAGGTGTTGATGTATCATCTGGAAATAAGTGTGGGTATTTCTTCTTCATCTAATCTTCACGTTCCCAGGTAAACTCGGGTCCTCTACTAGCATTCTATCGAACCCTAACGATTGGTATTTTATTTTGCTTAAGTCTTTTAACCTCACGATCCATTATTTCGACTGGTTCTTCAATGAATTGAAGTTTTTCATTGATTTGGATTTCGTCTAAAGGAATAGTGAGATCTTCTTTGGCTAAGCATTTCTTCAGATTTGATACGTGAAAAGTATCATGTACGCCGGCGAGTTGTTGAGGTAATTCAAGTCGGTAAGCTACTGGTCCGACACGATCTATAATTTTAAATGGTCCAATGTACCATGGATTCAGTTTCCCCAATTTACCAAATCGAACAACGCATTTCCAAGGTGAAACCTTATGCATGACCATCTCTCCAATTTCAAATTCTATATCTTTTCTTTTACTGTCTGCGTAGCTCTTTTGTCGACTCTGGGAGGTTTTCAACCATTGTTGAATTTGAATAATTTTCTCGGTCGTTTCTTGGATTATCTCCGGACCCGTAATTTGTCTATCCCCCACTAGTTCCAACAATTCAGAGACCTGCACTTTCTGCCATAAAGTACCTCAAACGATGCCATCTCAATACTCGAGTGGTAACTGTTGTTGTAGGAAAATTCTGCTAACGGTAGATGTCGATCCCAACTATTTCCAAAATCAATAACACATGCTCGTAGCATGTCTTCAAGAGTCTGTATCGTCCTTTCACTCTGCCCATCGGTTTGTGGATGATAGGCAGTACTCATATCTAGACGAGTTCTCAATGCTTGTTGTAACGTTTGCTAAACCTTGAAATAAATCTACCATCCCTATCAGAGATAATAGAGATTGGTATTCTGTGTCTGGAGATGACTTCTTTCAAGTATAGTCGTGCTAACTTTTCCATTTTATCATCTTCTCGCATTGGTAGAAAGTGTGCTAACTTGGTGAGACGATCGACTATTACCCAAATTGTATCATAACCACTTGCAGTCCTTCGCAATTTAGTAATGAAATCCATGGTAATGTTTTCCCATTTCCGTTATGGGATTTCAGGTTGTTGAAGTAGACCTGATGGTTTCTGATGTTCAGCCTTAACTTTAGAACACGTCAAACATTCTCCTACGTATCTAGCAATATCGGCTTTCATACGCAGCCACCAAAAGTGTTTCTTGAGATCTTTGTACATCTTTCCCGCTCCGGGATGTATTGAGTATTTGGTTTTATGTGTTTCCCTAAGTACCATTTCTCTCACATCTCTAAACTTTGGTACCCAAATTCTTTCATCCCTATACCGGGTTCCGTCTTCCCGAATATTAAGATGTTTCTCCGATCCTTTGGGTATTTCATTCTTCAAATATCCTTCTTTTAAAACTCTATGTTGCGCCTCCTTTATTTGAGTAGTAAGGTTAGTACGAATAATTATATTCATAGCTTTTACCCGTATAGGTTCTCTGTCCTTTCTACTCAAAGCGTCGGCTACCACATTCGCCTTCCCCGGGTGGTAACGAATCTCAAATTCGTAATCATTTAACAATTCAATCCACCTACGCTGCCTCATATTCAGTTGTTTCTGATCAAATATATGTTGGAGACTTTTGTGGTAGGTATATATAATACTTTTGACCCCATATAAGTAGTGCCTCCAAGTTTTTAAAGCAAAAACAACAACGCCCAATTCCAAATCGTGAGTCATATAATTTCGCTTGTGAATCTTTAATTGTCTGGATGCATAGGCAATTACCTTCGTTCATTGCATTAATACACAACCGAGGCCTTGCTTTGAGGCGTCACAATATATCACAAAATCATCATTCCCTTCAGGCAATGACAATATAGGTGCCGTAGTTAACTTTTTCTTCAACAATTGAAACGCTTTCTCCTGCTCATCCTTCCATTCAAATTTCTTCCCTTTATGCGTTAATGCAGTCAAGGGTTTTGCTATTTTGGAAAAATCTTAGATGAACCTTCTATAGTAACCAGCCAGTCCTAAAAATTTGCGTATATGTTTCGGAGTTTTCGGGGTTTCCCAGTTTTCAATGATTTCAATCTTTGACGGATCCACCTGAATACCTTCCTTTTTTACTAGGTGACCGAGGAATTAAACTTCTTTCAACCAAAATGCACACTTTGAAAACTTAGTGTACAATTTTTCTTTTCTCAACAATTCTAGCACTTTTCTCAAATGTTCTTCGTGCTCTTGATCATTCTTTGAGTAAATAAGTATGTCAACGATGAAGACAATGACAAACTTGTCAATATATGGTCCACACACTCGGTTTATGAGGTCCATGAACACAGTTGGTGCCTTAGTCAATCCAAACGGCATAACCATAAACTCATAATGACCGTAACGCGTTCTGAAAGTAGTCTTCGGAATATGATCCTCCTTCACCCGCATTTGTTGATACCCAGAACATAAATCGATTTTCGAATAAACCGACGAGCCTTGTAGTTGATCAAATAAGTCATCGATTCTCGGTAGTGGGTAGCGGTTCTTAATGGTGACTTTGTTCAACTCTTGGTAGTCGATACACAACCTGAATGTACCATCTTTCTTTTTGACAAACAAAACAGGAGCTTCCCATGGTGATGTGCTTGGTCGAATGAAACCACGCTCTAAAAGTTCTTGTAATTGACCCTGGAGTTCCTTCATTTTGTTGGGTACGAGTCTGTATGGAGTACGAGCTATTCGTGCAGCTCCTGGTACCAGGTCTATTTGAAATTCAACGGATTAGTGTGGAGGTAGTCCCGGTAGTTCTTTCGGAAATACATCGGGAAATTCTTTTGTGACGGGAACATCATCGATGTTCTTTTCTTCGGTTTGTACTTTCTCGACATGTGCTAGAACAGCATAGCAACCTTTTCTTATTAGTTTTTGCGCCTTCAAATTACTAATAATATTTAGCTTCGCGTTGCTCCTTTCTCCGTACACCATTAAGGGTTTTCCTTTTTCTCGTACAATGCGAATTGCATTTTTGTAACATACGATTTCTGCTCTCTCCTTTTTCAACCAATCCATGCCAATTATCACATCAAAACTCCCTAACTCTACTGCTATCAAATCAATCTTAAACGTTTCGCTAACCAGTTTAATTTCTCGATTCTGACATATTTTATCTGCTGAAATTAATTTACCGTTTGCTAATTCGAGTAATGTAACAACCCTAATATTTTCGTTACTTTCGTTAACCTTCCGTTAGTTTATTTAACGGCGATTATTTAACTTTTATGTGGTTACGTGTATTAAATGCGTACTTGACCTTTGGAGGGTTTCAATAATTGATATGGGTTGATACTAATTCAAATAAATATTTCGGATAATGAAATACGATAAAAACGATACGATTTTGATAATAGATTTTTGAGCAATGAAACGTTCGGGTTTATTTTAATAATTAATTTTATTAATTATTAACTTTTTAAAATATTTAATTTATTGGGTTTTTAATAAATTAAGCGATTGGTTGCGTTTAACGATCGGATTAGCTTTCCGGGCCTTCGGTACGACTAAACGACACTTAAAATGGACCACGAATACACGGGATTACAAAACGAGAGCCCAGGAACCCATAGTGGGCCCCATTCAGCCAAACCCCACCCCCTCCCCCCTTATTTTGTTAATTTTGGCTAGTGGAAGGGCTTATGTGCAATTTATGATAATTAGGGCTAGTATTTAAGGTTTGTGTTAAACCTAATTAGCTTTAATAAAAATAAAATGCAGTTTTCTTCCCTCCTGCTCCCTCCCATCGTCGACCATATCATCACCACCATACCATCAATTTTTGATTTTTAGATTAAACCTTGAACACGAAAGTTGTAATTCCCGATCTCCTCTACGCGTTGGTGTATTTAATTTAGCGATCAAAGGTATAATTGCATGAACCCTAATTCTTAAAAATCTGATTTTCATGTGAGTTTCATAGTTATGTTGTCAATTGCTCAAGTCTATACGCGTACGTGTTAATTGTAATCGTTATTTTGATTGTTTGATGCGCTAGGGTTTAAAAACGAATTTGTATTTGTTTGATCAGAAAAATGAAGTTTTTCAAATGTTAATTATTATCTTATAATCAGATTCCTTGCGAAAAACTATTGAGTTTAGGCTTTGGATTCGCTTGATTTCGTTTCCGTATGATTAAGTTATGTCGATTTGGATTATCGTTGTGTTTTTGTTGTTTGATCAGAAATCTGGTATTGATAGAAAATGAATTGGCATGTGAGACTTATACCACTGGAAATATAATTTAAAAATACTCAAGTTAGACTAGGATATCATGTCATTTGCTTATGTGTAGCCTGAGTTATGATAGAATTAGTGTAAATGAAGTTTTATACAGCACTTGCATGAAAATAACCTTGTATGATAAAATTATGTGATTGAAGCTTTGCATATTTGAAAATTAGACAAAAAGTACTTCATCTTTCATGTAGATATCATAGGCTAATTGTATCTAGATCTTCGGATAATCGTATGCGAATGTGACTAACGAAATGGGAATCGAATCTGTAAATTGAACACGGTTTTGTACTTTGTGAATTTTGTATATTGATTGAGCATGTATACTTCTGGAAAATAAAACTTAACATGATATGTGACTTATTGTTAGTTTATGTCAATCTCTTAAACCTTATTCATTGGGCACAATAGAGCTATACTTTATGTGAATTCTGGTTTGAGCTGAAAACTGAATGATCAACTTTCACAAATAAACTGTACAAATTGGCTAAACAAAAGTGGCTAGATTTTTTATATGTGTTACTTTGATTTGTCCTTGAACTATTTCCACTGGTCTTGTATCAATTGCATGTTCCTAACTCCGGATATATCCGAAATGAAATCAGTGCGCGGTCCGAAACTGACCTGGCAAACCCCAAATGTATCCCTTCTGATTCCTGACTTTTAATTGTCATATGAGTCCCTGGATGGACTTTTTGGAATCGATTTTAAGTCTAATTATGATCTGGAGTTGTTCATATTTACTTGAATTTTGTACTATGAGATAATATGCTAAGTATGCTACGTGTTCATAAACTTTGTGCATGACGATAAACTGAAATTGTGGAAATGATTATTCATGACCTAAAACGTATTGTTTGACTTAGGTTTGACTTAATGACCAATATTTGACATGAACCTACTGATGTTGACTTTATTTGACCACGTTGACCAAATTTGACTTTCGGTTTGACTTCAGTTGACTTTGTTTGACTTGCATGATATAGTTGACTTTTACTTTAAATCGCGTCGAGTCGAGCAATAAGAGAACGTACACTATGAAACCACACTTATATAAGATATATATTGACCAACCTACATACGTATACTTAGGTTACATTACTCGGGTCTAAACCGTACAAGTCATTTATCTTTCATTCCGAGCTTATTCAAAGGTGAGTCTACAGTCCCGCTTTTTACATGTTTTCAGGGATGAGAATACACGCTGTTATATTTACATTTTCAATTACTTTTATATTGACATGGGTATTACACATATGCATAATGAGTTTGTTCAAAAAGCCTCTAGCTTGAATACTTTTAATACCATCGGTGTAAGCACAATTTAGATGGACGGATCCGTTAGGTTGACAACCTCACCCACTATAAAAGCAGTGGTGCATTTATTTTGAACATTAAATGCATTTGAACAAGTGTATAACATTTTATGAGGTAAGGTCGGGTGTAGTGGTTTCTATACTCGGGTTAATGCTAGTATTCAGGTACTCGGTTTATGCAAGCGATAGAATCTCGTGGTCAAGGAAACTAAACTATTTTTCTGATAACTATTTTTCAGATACTGTTATATTATTTTAAACCTGTAGATTCACCAACATTATTTGTTGACCTGTTTTTGCGTGTTGTTATTCTCAGGTCCTTAAGAGGTATGCTTCCGCTGTGTTTGCTGCATGTCTGGCCGTGGAGTCAGCATTTGATTTTAAAGAACATTATTTACTTTCGCATTTAAAACTTTTATACTGTTTAAATACTGTTAGCTTGTGGTTACGATCACAACAGTGTTTCTATTTTGGGATTTCTGACTTTTGTTTTTGAAAGTTATTAATTTAAATAAAATTAAATGCGATTGCTTTAAACATCTCATATAGAGGGCGTAATTGTTAACTGTGGGACCGGATTTAACATGCCGTCAGATGATATTTTGGCGGGGTGTTATAGTTGGTATCAGAGCTAACGGTTCGTAGGGAAACTAGGACTTGCATTAGTGTGTCTAATTTAGTCATTAGGACGCCTTGATGAGTCTAGACTACGACCGGGACTTAGTCATTACATGAGTACTTTGTGACTAACGTTATTTACTTGACTAATCTGTTTCGTTTGTGTTCTTGTACTATGAGTTAGATGTCACAGGATTCAGGAAGCAGTGACAGCGACTCCAGTGTGGCTGAGGTGAATGCTCCAGCCCCAGCACTAGCACCTGCTCCGCATCGGATACCTAACCATCCCATGAACCTTTATGCATTGGATTTGGTTCATACTAACCGTAACAGGGATATTGTTGATCGTGTTAACGCCTTAAGCGATATTGCTAGGACATATCCGCACCCCGATGATCTAGAGAGAATGGAGGAAAGAGTCACAGGTATAAATACTTATACGTACGAGGCTGAAGCAAGGTTCGTTGAGATGGCGAGATTGATAGCAGCCTTAACTGCCAGGGTTGCTGCGTTAGAGGCAGAACGTAATAGGCCGAGGAATGATGGACCTGCCTTCCATACCTGACAGAAGAGGAAGTGAAGGGTCGTTGACCATGAGCTTCTTTTCCTTTTTCATCCGCCATACCTTCTTTAATTGATTATATAAGACTTACCGGGTTTTATAAACCGGGGCTATTAGCACATTATGTTTATTGTTTGGTTTACTACTTTGGAATTTGGTTTATCACTCTTGGATTATACTTATATTAATGGTGGATTATGCTATTGGTAACTATTATCTTTTATTGCATGCGGTAATATTCTGTATTTAGTAACTTGTATGATCATAATACTTGTGTTATGTTATACTACTACTATTGCCATTAATGTTACTACTTAGTGTTACTATCACCACTATCACTACATGACACTAGTACCACTAATACTCACTAGTGTTACTACTAACACTACTATCACTACATACACTACCTCTCACTACTAGCGAATCTTTTCGTACTATTAATTACTAGTCTTCAACATTCGTTGCTAGTATATTTTTAATAACTCTGTTTTTCATTGATCTTACCTCGATGTATCGTTTGTGTAGAAGGAGACCATGTTTACTACGGAAATGCTCGAGGCTCAATTGGAAGAACTCGTTAACCAGCGTGTGACAGAAGCTCTTATAGCTGCAGGTTTTGATTGCACGATTGAGAAATACTGTCCTCGACGAGAGCGGATAAGATGGGAAAATGAACTTCTGAACCTAAGGGTCATTGGAAACGACATTGCTAGTTACACTACCTGATTCCGGGAACTATCGTTGCTTTGCCCACATTTGGTCTCATCAACGAAAAGAGCAATCGAGAGGTACATGTCGGGATTGCTGATGGAAGTGTTTGGTTTTGTCCTTTCCCATCAACCAAAGACAATACTCGGAGTCATCAACATGGCGATAAACAGGATGAAGCAAGTTAGCCGATCGGAAGGAAAAGAGGTGCCTGTTACAGGAAATGAAGTTAATGGAAAAAGAAAACGAAGTGAGAACATCATTGGGAGTCTCGCACGGAATCAAGGTGAGAGGCAAAGGATGCCCCGTAACTTTGAGAAGGGATCTTCATCCAACACGAATTACAAGGAAAACTATCATTGTATGGAAGATGCGGAAAGCACCATCGTGGGGAATGCAAAGTGTTGGCTTGCACCAAGTTTAAGAAGTTTGGTCATTTGTCAAAAGATTTCAAGGTTAATCTCAATGGCAACACCAACAACAACAGCACTGCAAGCAACGCGAACAACGCTAATGGTGGTAAGAACTATTACGGTTGTGGACAGCCGCGTCATTTCAAGAAGGACTGTCTTAAGAACAACAATGGAAATGCTCGAGGAATGGCGTTCAACATCAATTCTGCTGAAGCTCGTGATGATTCAAAGCTAGTCACGGGTACGTTTTCACTTGATGATCAACTTGTTTATGTTTTGTTTGATACTGGCGCTGATAGAAGTTTTATATCAAAGGATATTTGTCACAATGTTAAGAAACCTATTTCTCCCCTAGATAACGTGTATACCATAGAACTAGGGAATGGTAACTTGATGAGAGCTGATAAGATTTGTCATGATTGTGTCTTCATGTTAGAGGATAAGCCTTTTAGCATTAATGTGATACCTATTAAACTGGGAAGTTTTGAACTTGTGATTGGAATGGACTGGTTAGCCGATAACAAAGCCGAGGTGGTCTGTGACCTAAAGGCTATTCATATTCCTATTGCTGATGGTGAACCTATGATGATTTATGGTGAAAAGAATGGCTCACAATTACATCTCATTAATTGCTTGAAAGTCAAGAAGTATGTGAGAAAGGGATGTATCGCGTTCTTGGCTCACGTAAGCCAAATTGTACCAGAAGAAAGGAGACCCAAAGATGTTCCTATAGTTAAGGAATTTCTTGAAGTTTTTCCGGAGGAATTACCTGGTCTCCCACCGCATCGAGAAATTGAGTTTCAGATAGACTTAGTGCCAGGAGCAGCACCAGTGGCTCGCGCACCGTACAGACTTGCACCCCCAGAGCTTCAAGAGTTGTCTAGTCAATTGCAAGAATTGTTAGACAAGGGATTTATTCGACCGAGTTCGTCACCTTGGGGAGCTCCGGTCCTGTTTGTTAAGAAGAAGGATGGGTTGATGAGGTTGTGTATCGACTACAGAGAATTGAACAAGCTGACAATCAAGAATCGGTATCCGCTACCGAGGATTGATGACTTATTTGATCAGCTGCAGGGATCTAGCTGTTATTCAAAGATTGATTTGAGATCCGGGTATCATCAATTGAGAGTCAAAGAAGCTGATATCCCGAAGACAACGTTTAGAACACGTTATGGGCATTATGAGTTTACAGTGATGTCATTTGGTTTGACGAACGCACCAGCAATGTTCATGGACCTCATGAACCGTGTGTGTAAGTCATACCTAGATAAATTTGTCATTATGTTCATTGATGATATATTGGTATAATCCAAGAACAGAGAAGAGCACGAACAGCATCTACGTTCGATATTGACTATGCTTAGAGAAGAGCAGTTGTATGCATAGTTCTCTAAGTGTGATTTTTGGTTACCAGAAGTACAATTTCTTGGCCATGTTGTAGGGGCCAATGGAATACAAGTCGATCCAGCAAAGATTGAGTCGTTAAGAATTGGGAAACTCCAAAGACGCCAACGCAGATTAGGAAATTTTTGGGTCTAGCTGGTTACTACTGGAGATTCATTGAAGGATTCTCTAGGATTGCCCGACTATTAACCGCATTGACTCATAAGGGCAAGAAGTTTGAGTGGTCAGAGCCGCAAGAGACATCATTTCAGTTGTCGAAAGAGAAGTTAACAACTGCACCAGTATTGTCTCTGCCAGAGAGAAGTGAAGATTTTGTTGTTTATTGTGATGCCTCACGTCAAGGAATGGGTTGCGTGCTTATGCAATGAAACAAAGTTATTGCTTATGGATCGTGTCAGTTAAAGATTCAGGAGCAGAACTACACTACGCACGACCTTGAGTTAGGAGCTGTTGTCTTTGCACTCAAAATGTGGAGACACTACCTGTTTGGAACTAAGTTCACTATCTTCACTGACCATAAGAGTTTACAGCACATATTCAATTAGAAGCAGCTCAACATGAGACAACGACGTTGGATGGAACTACTTAACGATTATAACTGCGAACTTCGATACCATCCGAGTAAGGCGAATGTTGTGGCAGATGCCTTAAGCAGAAAGGAGCGAGAGAAACCTCTTAGAGTTAAAGCGCTTAACATAGTTGTCCGTACGAATCTCACATCACAAATCCGCGAAGCGCAACAACAAGCCATGAAACAGGAGAATGTTGATGTTGAATTTCTCAAAGAGATGGATAAGAAGTTTGACATCAAGGAGGACGGAATACGGTACTTTGCTAACCAAATTTGGGTACCAAAGTTTGGTGGATTGAGAGAACTAGTGTTGGAGGAAGCACACAAGTCGAGATACTCAATTCCTCCGGGATCAGATAAAATGTACCAAGATTTGAAGGCATTTTATTGGTGGCCAAACTTGAAAGCTGACATTGCCACTTATGTCGGGAAGTGCTTGACTTGCGCTAAAGTCAAGGCTGAGCATCAGAAGCCATCAGGATTATTAACTCAACCAGAGATTTCCCCAGTGGAAGTGGGAAGGAATTTCCATGGACTTCATTACAAAACTGTCGAGAACGGCGGGAGGTCATGATACTATTTGGGTTATCATGGATCGTCTCACTAAGTCTGCACACTTCTTACCGATAAGGGAAACTGATAAAATGGAGAAGTTGGCTCAAATCTACATTAAGGAAGTCGTCTCTAGGCATGGAGTGTCTATATCTATTATATCCGACCGCGACAGCAGATTTACTTCCAGGTTTTGGCAATCATTGCAGAAAGCAATGGGGACTCGTTTAGATATGAGTACAGCATATCACCCCCAGATGGATGGCTAGAGCGAACGAACTATTCAGGCTTTTGAGGACATGTTGAGAGCGTGTGTCATTGATTTCGGAAACGGTTGGGATAAGTATTTACCACTAGCTGAGTTCTCATACAATAACAGTTACCATGCGAGCATTAAAGCTGCACTTTTCAAGGCATTGTATGGAAGGAAGTGTAGATCTCCCGTTTGTTGGAGCGAGTTGGGAGATAGTCAGTTGACAAGTCCTGAGATTATTCAGGAGACAACTGAGAAGGTTCTACAGATTCAGGAACGACTAAGAACGGCTCGAAGTCGACAAAAGAGTTATGTCGATGTTAGACGAAAGGACATAGAATTCCAAGTTGGAGACAAAGTTATGCTTAAAGTATCACCTTGGAAGGGTGTTGTACGATTTGGGAAACGAGGTATACTGAGTCCTCACTATGTTGGACCGTTTGAGATAATTGAAAGAGTTGGACCAGTAGCTTACAGATTGGAACTACCACAAGCACTCAGCGGTATTCATGATGTTTTCCATGTATCTAATCTAAAGAAGTGCCTAGCCGATGATAATTTGATTATTCCTTTAGAGAAACTATGTATCGACGACAAACTTCATTTCATTGAGGAACCTGTTGAAATCTTGGGCCGTGAGGTCAAACAGTTGAAGCAAAGCAGAATTCCTATCGTTAAAGTTCGGTGGAACGCTAGAAGAGGACCAGAGTTCACGTGGGAGCGTGAAGACCAGATGAGGCTGAAGTATCCGCAATTGTTTCCCGAGGAAACTACTTCAGTCGACGATCACTAAAATTTCGGGACGAAATTTTCAATAACAGGTGGGTAATGTAACAACCCTGATTTTTCCGTTACTTTCGTTAACCTTCCGTTAGTTTATTTAAAGGCGATTATTTAACTTTTATGTGGTTACGTGTATTAAATGCGTACTTGACCTTTGGAGGGTTTCAATAATTGATATGGGTTTATACTAATTCAAATAAATATTTCGGATAATGAAATACGATAAAAACGATAGGATTTTGATAATAGCTTTTTGAGCAACGAAATGCTCGGGTTTATTTTAATAATTAATTTTATTAATTATTAACTTTTTAAAATATTTAATTTATTGGTTTTTTAATAAATTAAGCGATTGGTTGCGTTTAACGATCAGATTAGCGTTTCGGGCCTTCGGTACGACTAAACGACACTTAAAACGGACCACGAATACACGGGATTACAAAACGAGAGCCCGAGGAACCCATAGTGGGCCCCATTCAGCCGAACCCCACCCCCTCCCCCCTTATTTTGTTAATTTTGGCTAGTGGAAGGGCTTATGTGCAATTTAGGATAATTAGGGCTAGTATTTAAGGTTTGTGTTAAACCTAATTAGCTTTAATAAAAATAAAACGCAGGTTTCTTCCCTCCTGCTCCCTCCCATCGTCAACCATATCATCACCACCATACTATCAATTTTTGATTTTTAGATTAAACCTTGAACACGAAAGTTGTAATTCCCGATCTCCTCTACGCGTTGGTGTATTTAATTTAGCGATCAAAGGTATAATTGCATGAACCCTAATTCTTAAAAATCTGATTTTCATGTGAGTTTCATAGTTATGTTGTCAATTGCTCAAGTCTATACGCGTACGTGTTAATTGTAATCGTTATTTTGATTGTTTGATGCGCTAGGGTTTAAAAACGAATTTGTATTTGTTTGATCAGAAAAATTAAGTTTTTCAAATGTTAATTATTATCTTATAATCAGATTCCTTGAGAAAAACTATTGAGTTTAGGCTTTGGATTCGCCTGATTTCGTTTCCGTAAGATTAAGTTATGTCGATTTGAATTATCATTGTGTTTTTGTTGCTTGATCAGAAATCTGGTATTGATAGAAAATAAATTGGTATGTGAGACTTATACCACTATAAATATAATTTAAAAACACTCAAGTTAGACTAGGATATCATGTCGTTTGCTTATGTATAGCCCAAGTTATGCTAGAATTAGTGTAAATGAAGTTTTATACAGCACTTGCATGAAAATAACCTTGTATGATAAAATTTGTTAACTTCTGTGATTGAAGCTTTGCATATTTAAAAAGTATACAAAAAGTACTTCATCTTTGGTATAAATATCATAGGCTAATTGTATCTAGATCTTCGGATAATCGTATGCGAATGTGATTAACGAAATGGGAATCGAATCTATAAATTGAACACGGTTTTGTACTTTGTGAATTTTGTATATTGATTGAGAATGTATGCTTCTGGAAAATAAAAATTAACATGATATGTGACTTATTGTTTGTTTATTTCAATCTCTGAAACCTTATGTATTGGGCACAATAGAGCTATACTTTATGTAAATTCTGGTTTGAGCTGAAAACTGAATGATCAACTTGCACGAATAAACTGTAAAAATTGGCTAAACAAAAGTGGCTAGATTTTTGATATGTGTTACTTTGATTTTTCCTTAAACTATGGCCACTGGTCTTGTATCAATTTCATGTTCCTAACTCCGGATATATCCGAAATGAAATCAGTGCGCGGTCCGAAACTGACCTGGCAAACCCCAAATGTATCCCTTCTGATTCCTGACTTTTAATTGTCATATGAGTCCCTGGCTAGACTTTTTGGAATCCATTTTAAGTCTAATTATGATCTGGAGTTGGTCATATTTACTTGAATTTTGTACTATGAGATAATATGCTAAGTATGCTACGTGTTCATAAACTTTGTGCATGACGATTAACTGAAATTGTGGAAATGATTATTCATGACCTAAAACGTATTGTTTGACTTAGGTTTGACTTAATGACCAATATTTGACATGAACCTACTGATGTTGACTTTAGTTGACCACATTGACCAAGTTTGACTTTCGGTTTGACTTCAGTTGACTTTGTTTGACTTGCATGATATAGTTGACTTTTACTTTAAATCGCGTCGAGTCGAGCAATAAGACAACGTACACTATGAAACCAAACTTATATAAGATATATATTGACCAAACTACATACGTATACTTAGGTTACATTACTCGGGTCTAAACCGTACAAGTCATTTGTCTTTCATTCCGAGCTTATTCAAAGGTGAGTCTACAGTCCCGCTTTTTACATGTTTTCAGGGATGAGAATACACGCTGTTATATTTACATTTTCAATTACTTTTATATTGACATGGGTACTACACATATGCATAATGAGTTTGTTCAAAAAGCCTCTAGCTTGAATACTTTTAATACCATCGGTGTAAGCACAATTTAGATGGACGGATCTGTTAGGTTGACAACCTCACCCACTATAAAAGCAGTGGTGAATTTATTTTGAACATTAAATACATTTGAACAAGTGTATAACATTTTATGAGGTAAGGTCGGGTGTAGTGGTTTCAATACTCGGGTTAATGCTAGTATTCAGGTGCTCAGTTTATCCAAGCGATAGAATCTCGTGGTCAAGGAAACTAAATTATTTTTCTGATAACTGTTTTTCAGATACTGTTACATTATTTTAAACCTGTAGATTCACCAACATTATTTGTTGACCTGTTTTTACGTGTTGTTATTCTCAGGTCCTTAAGAGGTATGCTTCCACTGTGTTTGCTGCATGTCTGGCCGTGGAGTCAGCATTTGATTTTAAAGAACATTATTTACTTTCGCATTTAAAACTTTTATTCTGTTTAAATACTGTTGGCTTGTGGTTACGATCACAACAGTGTTTCTATTTTGAGATTTCTGACTTTTGTTTTTGAAAGTTATTAATTTAAATAAAATTAAATGCGATTGCTTTAAATGTCTCATATAGAGGGCGTAACTGTTAACTGTGGGACTGGAATTAACACGCCGTCAGATGGTATTTTGGCGGGGTGTTATAAGTAAAAATTTATTATCCAAAGGTGTCAATGGATAACTTAAGTTAGCACAAAAATCTCTACTCATATAGCTTCTATCCGCACCCGAATCAAATAAAACATAAGCAGATTTATTATCAATAAGAAACGTACCCGTAACAAGCTCCGGGTCTTCCTGCGCTTCTACCATATTAATATTGAAAACTCTTCTGCGGCCCTGCCCATTAGTATTTCCCTGATTCGGGCAGTTTCTAATAATGTGGCCCGTTTTCCACATCCAAAACAAACTACGGCGGCATTATTTGTTCTATTAATTTTGTTATTCTTCGGTCCGTAGACCTCAAACTTCGCCGCACTATGACCTTTTCTACTACACTTGGTGCAAAATGTCATGCAGAACTCATTCGGATGGTTCTCTTCACACCTTTTGCATGACTGATTCTGCTTCTTGTTGTTATAGGAATTGTTGTTGTTGCAGTTGTTATTGTTGTTGGGACGATTGTTGTAGTTGTTGTTGGGACGTTTTTTGTAGTTGTTGTTGGAATTGCGATTGATGTTGCGGTTGTTGGGATATTTGTTGCGATTGATGTTGTGATTGTTGTTGTTATTCTATTGGTGACTCTTGTCACTGTTTTCCTCCCACTTTCTCTTGACTTGTTTCATGTTGACCTCTTCGGCCGTCTGCTCTTTAATTCTTCACTTAATCTGGTTTATGAGTTTGTGAGCCATTCGAATTGCCTTTTGTATGGAGGTGGGATCGTGTGAACTCACATCTTCTTGGATCCTTTCTGGTAGCCCATTAACAAATGCGTCGATATTCCCTTCTTCATCTTCGAACACTTTTGGACATAATAGGCACAACTCTGTGAATCGTCGTTCATACGTGGTAATGTCGAATCCTTGCGTTCATAACCCTGTAAGCTCTAATTTGAGCTTATTGACCACATTTCTGGGACGGTACTGCTCGTTCATCAAGTGTTTGAATGCTGACCACGGTAGTGCGTAAGCAACATCTTGTCCCACCTGCTCGAGGTAGGTGTTCCACCATGTTAACGCAGTACCTGTGAAGGTATACGTAGCGAACTTTACTTTATCTTCTTCAGTGCACTTACTTATGGCAAACACCGATTCGACCTTCTCGGTCCACCGTTTTAATCCGATTGGACCCTCGGTTCCATCGAATTCCAGAGGTTTGCAGGCAGTGAATTCTTTGTAGGAGCATCCTACACGATTTCTTGTGGAATTAGTTCCACTACTAGATCCAGAGTTATTTTTATTTTTTATCGCACCCTGTACTGCGGCTATGTTTGCTGCAAGGAAAACACGGAAGTCTTCCTCGCTCATGCTCAAATTCTGACGAGTAGTCGGTACCATTTAAATTAAAAATAGGCAAAAGAATCAAGTTAATCATATAGAATATTAAGAGTAGTCAATAGTATTTCATAGCATAGTATGAACTTATTTATAAAAGATTTTTCTTCATATTAGCGTTTTATAAGTTTTAATTTGGGTAATACCTACTAGTTAAGTTCATACTTAGTAGCTAATATACAATTCAACTACTACAATTCTATATGAAAAACTAATTACAATAATATTTCACGTTCAAACTTTTATACAATATTTTACAAACTTACAATACCATTATTTTACATATAGCATGAAATATAGCACACAATAACTTTGATACAAGGCAGTTGTGAAGTCAATTCTAATTAAGCGCAAGTCGTTCAGCAAAGGCAATAAAGACACGTAATTCGTAGGTCCAGAAACATGTCATACATTCGGGTTTTACTAGTATTATTTCCCATCCTTGGTCTTGTGGAAAATAACCGTTGTGGTCGTTGGCAAGACAGCATGTTGTAACGTTGTCAAAAGGACAAGGGTTATGTAATTCCCAACAGCCCCGTAACAATCTAAAAACCTTATTTCTCACCCCAACTACTAAATCTGTCACTTGTGGGAATGTTTTATTTAATAGTTGCAATCCGATGTTCTTTTTCTTAATTTGGTGAGAAGCGAACATCACTAACCCGTAAGCATAACATGCTTCTTTATGTTGCATGCTTGAAGCTCTTTCTAAAGAACGAAGTCCTATGTTGGGATATGTGGAGTCAAAATAGGTTCTCAACCCGTAGCGTAAAATTGCATCTGGGTTTCCCGCAATTAATGCCTTAAAGAAAACATGGCGTAACTTAAAGTCTCCCCAATGTGATATACCCCATCTTTCAAAGGAAAGCCTTTAATATACCCCATCTTTCAAATGTTCGACAAACTAATTTCGCCGTAAATAATTGTGCCGATGAATTCTGGCCGACTCTAGACAAGATTTCATCAATCATATCCCCTGGTAGGTCTTCTAAAATTTTTGGTTTTCTATCCTTAACGTCCATTGGGTGTTTTATACTGTAAAATAGACAAGGATTAGATTTGTAAAAGATAATTAACAAACAATACAAGAAATTTTTACATATATCATCAAAGTACAAGCACACTACAATACATATATTACACAACATGATTACTACTCTTCATTCCGACTCACTTGTTTCTTCCTCTTCGGACTTGGTTCGTTTCGCTAATTTTCTAGGGATATATGATGTTCCTCTAATATGAGCCGTTGTTTTCACGAATGGTTTAGAAAAACCTGGTGGCTTAGATGTCCCCGGGTTATAGTTAAAACTTAAGAAATACGGGTATTGACGGTATTTCCCATCGGGATATTTCATGTTAACATAAAGTTCATCGGGGTTGAATTTCGATTTCTCTATTTTGATACCTTTTCCCTTAGTGTTTTCTTTTGCTTTTTCAAATTGGGTGGGGGTAATTTCTGTAACATCATCGAAATCCTCATCGGGATCCGATTCATCAGAAAATTGGTAATTTTCCCAATATTTTGCTTCCTCGGCGGAAACACCATTGACCATTTTTAACTTTGATCCATTGGTTGAGGATTTTCTTTTATTTATCTGTTTTCCCGTGGTTTCTAATATTTCCTCCTCTGGAACCTCTTCTTCCGGTTCCTCTTCTTCCGGTTCCTCTTCTTCCAGTTCCTCTTCGGGAATTTGTGAATCTTCCCAAAATATATTCGACTCTTCATTATTATTAGGTGAGTCGATAGGATTTGTACTAGAGGTAGACATCTATCACACAATATAAAACACGTTAAGAGATTAATATATCACATAATATTTACATGTTTACAATATATAGTTTCCAACAAAAAGTGTTAAGCAATCGTTTTTCAAGTAAACACGGTCGAAGTCCAGACTCACTAATGCATCCTAACAAACTCGATAAGACACACTAATGTAATTTCTAGTTCTCTAAGACCAACGCTCGGATACCAACTGAAATGTCCCGTTCATATTGATTATAAACGTTTCATATTAACTGATTTCGTATTTTGACATCTGTATGAGACGTTTTTCAAAGACTGCGTTCGATTTTTAAAACAAACCATAACCTTTATTTTATCGATTAAGGTTTAAAAACATTACGACGATTATCAAATAATGATAATCTATCATATAGCGTTTTCACACGACCATTACATAATGGTTTACAATAATATTACACATCAACTTAAGTCTTCGAATGCAGTTTTAAAACAATATTATACAAGCATGCAGACTCCAATCTTGTCTTTATTTAGCCTACAACAGCGGAAGCTCTTAATAATCACCTAAGAATAAACATGCTTTAAACGTCAACAAAAATGTTGGTGAGTTATAGGTTTAACCTATATATTTATCAAATTGTAATAATAGACCACAAGATTTCATATTTCCATTTCTCATAAACAACATGCATGCATATAGCAATCTGAATAAAAATCATTCATATGGTGAACACCTAGTAACCGACCTTAACAAGATGCATATAGAATATCTCCATCATTCCGGGACAACCTTCGGACATGATAAATTCGAAGTACTAAAGCATCCGATACTTTGGATGGGGCTCGTTGGGCCCGATAGATCTATCATTAGGATTCGCGTCAATTAGGGTGTCTGTTCCCTAATTCTTAGTTTACCAGACTAAAAGGGGCATATTTGATTTAATAATCCATCCATAGAATGTAGTTTTAAGTACTTGTGTCTATTTTGTAAAACATTTATAAAACCTGCATGTATTCTCATCCCAAAAATAATAGATTTTAAAAGTGGGACTATAACTCACTTTCTCGTATTTTCACTTCGTCGGAAAATAAAACTTGGCCACGGGTTGATTCACGAACCTATAACAAATATATACATATATATTAAAGTATGATCGAAATATATTCACAATATGTTTTATTATGTTTTAACGATTTAAGTTTGTTAAGTTAACAGTCCAACGTTCGTAGTCCACAGTTAGTTGTCCACAGTTAGTAGTACAGAAATAAATCAATATCTATTATCTCGAATCAATCCACGACCCAGTGTATACAATTCCGAGACTCGATCACAACTCAAAGTATATATATTATTTTGGAATCAACCTCAACCCTGTATAGCTAACTCAAACATTACTGCATATAGAGTGTCTATGTTTGTTCCAAATAATATATATAGATGACGTCGATATGATATATCAAAACATAGTATACATGTCTATGGTCTATCAAGATTACATAATATACATAAAAATACATGTATAATACAATATAAGTTAGTTATGATATGGTTAGTATAGCTTTTTGTCAATTCATCCCATAGTTAAATTAACCATTTTTAACCAATTTTGTTTTACCCATAACTTCTTCGTTTTAAATCCGTTTTGAGTGAATCAACTTGCTATGGTTTCATATTGAACTATATTTTATGAAACTAAATAGAAAAATTATATGTTTATAGTCGGAAATACAGGTTACAAGTCGTTTTTGTAGAGGTAGTCATTTCAGTCGAAAAAATGACGTCTTGATGACTATTATGAAAAACATACTTCCACTTTGAGTTTAGCCATGATTTTTGGATATAGTTTCACGTTCATAAGAAAAATCATTTTCTCAGAAGGACAACTTTTAAATCAAAGTTTATCATAGTTTTTAATTATCTAACCAAAAACAGCCCCCGGTTTCACTACGACGGCATATGTCCGGTTTTACGGTGTTCTTCGTGTTTCCAGGTTTTAAATCATTAAGTTAGCATATCATATAGATATAGAACATGTTTTTAGTTGATCTTAAAAGTCAAGTCAGAAGGATTAACTTTATTTGCGAACAAGTTTAGAAATAACTAAACTACATTCTAGTGATTATAAGTTTAAATTTTCGAATAAGATAGTTATATATATATATGAATTGAATGATGTTATGAACATCATTACTACCTCAAGTATAGTAGGTAAACCTACTGGAAGTGACAAGAAATGATCTAGCTTCAAAGGATCTTGGATGGCTTGAAAGTTCTTGAAGTAGAATCATGACACGAAAACAAATTCAAGTAAGATTTCTACTCGAATTAAGATTGTTATAGTTATAGAAATTGAATCAAAGTTTGAATATGAGTATTACCTTGTATTATAGATAACCTACTGTAAGTAACAAGGGTTCCTTGAACTTAGATGATTACTTGGAATGGATTAGAAAGTTTGTAAGTAAACTTGCAAACTTGTAAGTGTTCTTGATTTTATGAAACTAGAACTTATAGAATTTATGAAGAACACTTGAATTTGTAGATAGAACTTGAGAGAGATCAATTAGATGAAGAAAATTGAAGAATGAAAGTGTTTGTATGTATTTTTGGTCGTGACTCATGGATTAGATATAAAGGATGTGTAAGTTTGTTTTCTTGTAAATAATTCATGAATGATTTATAATATTTTGTGTAATTTTGTGAGATATTTCATGCTAGTTACCAAATGATAGTTCCTACATGTTTGATGACTCATTAAGGCTACTAAGAGTTGATAATTGAAGTGTATATACCAATAGTATATACATCTAGGAGCTGTGTATTGTACGAGTACGAATACGGGTGCATACGAGTAGAATTGTTGATGAAAATGAATGAGAATGAAATTGTAAGCATTTTTGTTAAGTAGAAGTACTTTGATATGTGTCTTGAAGTCTTCCAAAGTATATTAATACATCTTAATACACTACATGTATATACATTTTAACTAAGTCATTAAGTCATCGTTAGTCGTTACATGTAAGTGTTGTTTTGAAACCTTTAAGTTAACTATTTCGTTAAATGTAATTAATCCCAATATTATTATTATATCTAATGAGATGTTAAATTGTTACATTATCATGAAAACATGATGTACTAATATATCTTAATATGATATATAAATATTAAGACGTTATTACAACGATAATCGTTACGTATAGATATTGTTTTGAATTTCTTAAGTTAGTAGTCTTGTTTTATGTATAAGGTTCATTGTTAATATACATAATGAGATACTTTAATTATCATTTCATCATGTTAAACATATATATATGTTCATATATATATAATATCATGTCATATACAAGTTATAACGTTCGTGAATAATCAGACAAACTGGGTGGTCAAACGTTAACACAAAAACCGTTTCAATTAATCAAGTCTTAACAAGTTTGATTGCTTAACATGTTGGCAAAATTTATTCATGTAAATATTAATCTCATATAATATATAATCATGGAAAAGTTCGGGTCACTACACACTACATTAGCAGTAAACTTACCAGCAACTTCATTGATCTTTGAATTTCCAAAAAATCATTATATTCATTTAAACCCTATCATGTACTCATCTGCATCTTGTAACGGTAATTGTCATACTAAAAAGCTTCAATCATTATTCTCGAATTTCGCAGCAATTCTACGTCAACAGTTATATGTGTACATATAACATCTATCTCCTAGACTTACGTACTTCAATTGTGAACTTCTGAAAAGCACCCCAAACTACGAATTAGTTCTTCGAATTTTTGAAAAATGCTGATGAAGTAGCAAAAACTGTAAACGACCTTAAAAGTCGAAAGTTTGATGATAAAGAATAATGTGTTGGCAAAGCTCAGAAAAAGAGAAGGTTTGGAACTGGAAAACGGATTGAGCAAACTATGAAGAAGGCTGTGGACAAATCACAAAGACTAAACCTGCCTTCAAAGAATCCAGATGATTCAATATCTGCTGAAGTCATTAACAAATAACTTACTCCTGACCCTAAATCTTTACGGACAAATCTTCTACATCATCCTTTGATCTTAAAAATTATAAGATATCATCGTATCTTTCATTATAAATATCCTCGATATTTCTGAAGATATTTTCATAACTATTCTTATCTGAAATCATTTATCTCTTCGCGCTATCAGTGTTACATCATAAAGGAAACTGTTTAGTTTATATATTCTGTAAACTTTCGAGTTTAAATTATGAATGTTTTTGAAATAGTGTTGGGAATTGAAGCATGAGTTAGTATAATATAACGACACTTGATCAACATGATTATATTACAGTAGGTCATGCTGAATTTCTAATGGAACGTGATGATTCACAGACCATAACGTCATCGTATGCCATGTTACACGACTCTTGCATTCTACTTAATCTCTCAATATATCAAGAACATATTCTTAATAGTTCTATCTTTTCCTTGAATTCTGGTAATTTGACAAGTCAGATTGTGCTATTACCATTTCCTTCTTAGAACATTAACTATGTTCATTCCAAAATTTATACCTACGAATTCTGGATCATTACTTGCTATACTTAATGACAAGAAGAGAAAACAAGAGCATGAAACTTCGAAATAGAAATGGGAGTATAAATTGCAGCAAATAGGAGAGAGCATTAAATGTGGATGTCAATGATTATGGAAAGATAGAAGCAGAAACTCCAAAATATAAGGGAAGATATAAAGCCCAACAACAACCCTGAAATTATAAATCGTGTATATCGATGCGTATAGCAATATAAAGACACGGGAGAACTAAAAACACTATAAAACCAAGAGCATAGTAGGTGTGAATAGATTCCTCCGGCGGCAGATGAAAAAGAAGAATGACAGATATAAAAGTTAGGAGTATATCGAGAATCAGAACTGGATGGAGCATATTGACGAATGCTTTAAAATATGAATTGAGGGAGAAAGAATAGAAGTGTGAGCTGTGGAAATAAGGAAACGAAGGGAGTGGATTTATAGTGAAATATCCGACAAAGCAATCAAAACAGATTATTGCATTTAACCAAAGAAGATCCTAATTTTCTTAACTACCGAAGAACCAAATCTTATTACGAAGATTTCCTCTAAATTCCTTGAATTCCGAAAATCAACCATGAATACGTCACCGGTTAAGACAAACCTGCATTTACTCATTTCACTCTTTTGTGATAACTTCACTCGTACTCTTCACAAAATCAAATTGTTTTATCCATATTACTCACTGATGATAAAACTCTAATTTTCAACTCGTATGATTCATGAAAACATACTTATTGTCAGCCATGATGATCCCACTCAAATTTTGGGACGAAATTTCTTTAACGGGTAGGTACTGTGACGACCCAAAAATTTTTCGCCAAATTTAAACTTAATCTTTATATGATTTCGACAAGATAATCAAAGTCTGTAATGTTGAGTCTCAAAACTTTTGGAACTATATTCATGTAATCAATTACCCTTTAACTGTGCTCGACGATTCACGAACATTTATGTGTATATAGATATGTATATATAATAATATTAATTAAAAACGTTAACAAAGTATTAGATGTATAATACTTTACATGAACGTATTTGTTTCGATATATGTTTAATATATTTATCGACGGAATTAAAAGATAATATTAAATGATTGAATTATCAGATACATAGTGATATGATTAGGGGTCTCGGTTGTGAGGTCCACGTTGATTTGAGAAATCTTTCCCATTTAACGGTATTCGGAATAAATGGTATAGTGATCTACATGTGAGAATAAGGTGTCACGTAACGAGAGTTAGACAAAAGTTAGTGGAGATTCTTGTTTGATTTCCAATACATGCTTTACTATATTTCACTCGTGACTTTTGTTAAGATAACAATTTAGTTTTCGTATTATTTAATGTGAAAGTGAAATTAGGGAATATAGATAACTTAGAAAATAGATATCGACAAGATTAAGTAAATCGACATTTTACATTAAAATATTTTCATACGTCTAATTATCCTTTAGGCTTAACCCTTCGATTCATGAATAAACAGTAATTTAAAAATATAAAACCTGTATTACTCTATATGTGATTTTACTTTCTTAAATGAAAACGTTTTGTGATATAACAATTTATATTAAAAACTTTTAATGATTTTGAATATAAGTAGTTTTGAAAAACTATAAATTATATCGTTAAATAAAGATTTCGAATATATATATATTTGTATACAAATTTCTAAATGATAATATATGTATTCTATAACGTGACAAAATATAATATTATTTAGTTACATAACAAATTGATTACACTTATCTTTCTTATAATAAATTTTTTTAATAATATTATTTAATAAATAACGAGACGATAATTTATTGAAGCAAATGACCATAACACTCAAACGTACAAGTTATATTTCGAGTGATATAGTTTATCGATGTTTTAAGCCTAATTTTTTATAAAGGTACTTGTCACATAACGTAGAGTGCTAGTTTTCTAAGCGTACAAAAATGCGTTCGAAAAACCGGAACTGGGACATTAGTTGAGCGTCATCGAACAACTCATCGGAACTAAATTTACAAATTAACTAAGCACAAGAATATAATATAATATAATATATATAATTATATAAATTAAATATATTATATATTAAAATAACGTAGCAGCCCACGTTTTAATCAAGTTTGGGTGCGAGCCAGCTGGCCATGCGATCGCATGGCCATATGCCTAAGAAACCATGCGATCGCATGGGGTCAATTTTCAGGAAACTTATATAAAGCTCGTCGATTTCTGGTTCCAGGCACACACACTTATCTTATCTATCTCTCTCTATATTATTATTATTATTTATATTATTAATATTATTATTAAATATTATTAAGATTATTATTATTATAAATCTTAATCTTATTATTAATATTATACATAAAATATTACGACAAGGTCTTGAGCGAGTTATTTCTAAACGGGTTTTTCGAGCGGGATAGAGCTAAGGAAATTATGGGTTATAGCTATGGAGGTTATGGGTATTGTTCGGGGGTATTGCTTATGAGTCAAACCTAGTGTTTATCATCTCCGTCGCGTCTACGTACTTTCATGCAGTATTGAATCACAATATTGATACGTGAGCATTTATATCTTATCTTTTATATATTATTAGTGAATCCCTGACTAGTGCTCGAGTATATATGATTATGCATGCTTATATGCTTAATTTCGTCATTAGATAGTTTTGATGAATCATAAATTTGATACATATGCTACTGAGATAAGGTATATGGTATGCATGTCTGTCAACGTTCGATGTAATGGAAGTTTTTCTTTTAAAAATGAATGCAATGTTTGTAAAATGTATCATTTAGAGGTCAAATACCTTGCAATGAAATCAATTATTATGTAACGTTTATAATCGATATGAATGGGGCATTTCACCGAAACTGAGGACTCTGCCATCTATGATGCCGTCAGCACCAATGCTCATTATCGTTAAAAATGTTGGTTAGGGAAATATTAAGGGAGAGTAGTTATGTCATCTAGCATATGATTATGACTTATGCTTGTGATTTACTATGCATTATGTACTCTTATAATGATTATTATACGTACTAATCCTTTCTTTATGAGTCTTATGTTTTACATTTCAAGGGGGAGCTATACCATCTTGTGTTATGTAAGATTCAAGGGGGAGCATTACTCTAGGGCGCACTTAGATTCAGGGGGAAATAACCTTTTTGCTTCGAAAAAAGTGGGAGAAAGTGTATGTTAAATGACGTTAACACCTTTGTTCTATTATATGTTTAAGCACACTTACATAGGTTTGTCATCATCAAAAAGGGGGAGAATGTTGGTTAGTGATTGAATGATAATATTCAAATGTTAATCACTTTATTTTGATGATGACACCAAGTCTTAAGTGCTTAAAAGCGTATAGAACAACACAAGTTCACAAGCCTACATGATCCCTAGCAAATGACAAATACACATAATAAAGAAGTCAATAGAATCTTTTGAAAAACTCATGAAGTACACAGCTGGGTCCATGATCGATCGCAGGTTACACCATGGGTGTCCTGTACCTTGGTATCTAAGAAACCAGGTCCACGGTCGACTCTAACGTCAACCATGGATCGACCGCAGTTCTCTCTGTCCAAATTTTTTACCAAATAAAGTTTGACCACTTTGGGGAATCTATAATTCACGAAACCTGTTTCAACATGGTTAGAATAGTTTCCCTCTTCATTTCGAAAATAGTTGTGGTCTCTAGGATGTTAATCTATCTTAATTTCAACTAATGACATCTTAATTACACTTTAGCTTGTGATTAAGATTAAACACATAAGTATTGCTAAATGTCCTTTTGCAAGTCATCCTTCTAAATCTAAAATATATGTAGACATGATTAGGATGGTCATTAAGTCCCAACTAAAGAGATGCTCTCCACTTAATTAACCATTAATCATTACTTACATGTTTAAATATATAATTAGTGTAACTTCCTAGAAGTCTTCATGTAAAACAAATGGGTCTTATTTGGAGGGTTGCAAGTAACCAATGAATGCATATACATGTAATCAAATGTTGACAAAAGCCCTGAAGACTTATGATATGAACTTTGGAAGATAGTGGTTTGTCAAGGGATAAAAATTTCCATTTTCCATAAAAATAAATCAATGACATACTAGAAGTACAATGGGCTCTCCTCTTTTAAGCCAATGTCAACTTTTAAGAATAAATCCAAGATAATAGGGGTTATGCAGGTCATTCCAGATGTTTTTGGCTTCTAATTGCAGCCATCCAATAAGGGAAAGTGAAAAAATTAAAGGTCTCAAATGGTTACAAATATAGAAGTCAAATGCTGCACAGTCGACCCACGATCGACCGTGAGGTGAGCCGCAAAAGGCCTGGTTTAAATTTCTCTTGCCTATAAAAGCCAAGCCTTGGAGCATTTGAAGACTCACCTCTTGCACTTACATTTTTCATATATTTACTGGTATCATTAAAATATTGTTGTAAACTATTTAGAGTGATTCTAGCAAGAGTGATTGTAAACTTAGTTGTGAGTTTACTTGTAAACTATCTTCTTAAAGGGATCTAGAAGATAGTTAAGGTTTCACTAAGTTGGAGCATTAGGATCTTGTGGTAAGAGCATTTGGTGATTGTAAATTCTTCAAAGGATGTTAAGGTTCATAAGTTAAGGCTTATCGAGGAGCTAGTGTTGTATCCAGACACTCCACTGAGTTTGGAGAATCGTAGTGAAACAAACTCTCAATTCGTTAGAATTGAGGTGTAGATTAATCAACATTCATTAACATATTCCCGAACCACTATAAATCTCTGCGTTTGTTCTCGTATCCCTTATCTTAGTATTTACATTACTTGTGAACAAACAAAACAAATCTCACTATGGTCATCTCAAGTTCTAAATCGAAAAACTTTATAAAAATCAACTAAATAACTATTCACCCCCCCCCCCCCATAGTTACTTATACACTTAAACATTACACTTCAACACTAAACATTATTCCTAATAAAAACACAAAAGGGATAGGTATATTAGATTATAGAGTCGGTTGCACGAATCGTATTCTATGTTGATTACTCCATAGGCTCTAAGTTCTTACCATCCATATTCTCTTCCTCCTCTTTCTTTTTAAGAAACTTAATATCTCGCATCATTTTTAATGCACCCATGTTATTCTGAAATGATGCTTCTTCACAACCCAACTGATGTTCTTTAATTTTCTTCCTTATATCTTCACTAACCCTATGAAACTCTTTCATGTATTCTAGCATAACTTCGTCTATACTGAACTCATAATTATAAAGATAGTAATCCAAGTAGTCAACATTCTCACGACTTTCCTCCCCACACTTATCTCTAATCAAACGAACTGGCTTCATGTGGAGAGTTGATCTTGAAACAATCGGAATGATTTCACCATAGTTACCTTAACGGATCACAATGGTGTTATCACAATAATCTATGTTGGCACGAGCAGTAGATAAGAAAGGCGTTCCTAAAAGGAGAGGAGTAATATGATCTTCTTCTATATACATCACAATGAAAAGGACTGGGAAGTTAGCAAATCCCTCCCTAACTTCATCATTTCTTACAATTCCCAAATGTAGATGAATTTTATTATCAGCATAAGAAAGAACAGCTTTAACTAGCTAAAAAGGTGGTAATCTCTAACAATAATATAACTTGAAAGGCATAACATTAACACTTAAAGCAATGTCGGTTAAAGCACGAATCGGATTTGGACCACGAATGACACAAGGGATATGAAATTCCCCTGGATCAGGTCAAGCAGTAGGAAATTCAGAATAAGGTTTTGTCAGAACCTTGCTTAGCTCGACCATACGAACACCATTTCCTTCCATGACTTCCTTATCCTTTAGAACTGAAACTTTATCTTCATCCTTTGCTTGTTGGAGGTCATCAAATCTTATAGTGAAATCATATCGATGGAAGTAATCTAAGGGATCATAACCCTTTAACAACTCTAACATCTTTGGCAAATTCTCATCCTTTTCTTCATCAGTAAGCTTATCGGATTCATTGTCAGAAATATCTATAACCTCAGGTTTTTCTTCCAACTTTGTCTTGCTGTTAGAAGATTCTCCATTCATCTCTTCTATTTCTTTATAAAACTCTTTCTCAGTCATTTCATACTCCCAAATAACATCATAACCTTTGAATTTAGTAAACTTACGAGCTTCCTCTTTCCCTAATGGCTCCTTTACAAACATCTTCAAATCAGCCATAGACTTGTGTTGCTCATCTTTTTCTATAAACTTTTTTTACCACTCAATTTCATCCGCTTCACTAACTACTTCTTCCACCTCTAATTCATAATCACTTCCCAAATCATCAATGACCACATTAACATCATTTACCTTCTCAAACTGAACTTGTTTACATTTCTCAGTATTGGACGACCCTTTCCCCTTAACTAGTTGAAACAGTTTAGCAACATTGCGCTCTAGATTTTGGATAGAGGTTTAGTGGTTATTTTGAAATTGAGCTAGTTGGGTTTTAATCACTTTATTAGCTTCATTTTGGTTTTTAATAAAGGTAAAATTGTTTTCTTCAAGATTTGATCGCTTTTCTAGTTGGTTAATGGTTTGTTGGTTTGGAATGAAGGGTGCTCTTGTTTGGTAGAAACCAGGTGGATTTCTAGAAACATTTGGAAATGGAGCTTGATAGTTGTTAAATTGTTAGGATTCCCGTGTTGAAAATTCTGACCCGCATAAGACACATTTTCAACTGTTCCATTCTCATAGTGTTAACACAATCCTTGGTTAAATTGTGGACCATTACACTTCTCACATCCTACTTTCATCACATACATTACTTTATTAAGCTTTTCCATCTATTTACTTAGATTTCCTAACTCAGCATTCATCGCGTTCAAAACGTCCTCAAAGTCATAACCTATAGCACTTACCGAACGAGAAACTCCAAGATGTTGGTGCCATTCATGTGAGTGAGTAGCCAACTTATAAATTAGTGTACGAGCTTCATCAGCAGTCTTACTCATGATGTATCTATCTCCCTTCTGGTCGCTATGTCACACCCTTTATAAGATAGATTCACAATTTGAAAAGTGTTCAAACCATGTTGCGGACACGTTCTAAGAAAATGACCAACCCAAACCAATGCAACATATAAAGTTTCATTACTAATCTACCTAAAATTAGCAATCTCAGTTTGTAGAGTGACAGTTTTAGAAGCAGGAAAGAACCTAGTTAAAAAAAATTTCAACCATAGTATCCCAATCAGTAATCTCCCTTTCAGGTAAAGAGTTCAACCATTCCTTAGCACCATCTTTAAGAAACTAAGGAAACAACCTTAAGTAGATAACCACATTATCAACCACACTAATTCTAAAAAAAATTTCAAATTTCTTTAAACTGGCAGAGATGATCAGTACTTCTAAAATGATTATCTTTGATTAAATGTAGAATGTGAACCTTAATTTCAAACTGTTCTCTTATTCCCGGTTAAGTAATCGAATGCCCTAAACCCTTACGTTTAGCCTTCATCAAAGCTTCCATTGAATTATTATCTCCCATTTCAGAGTCAGAATCAATAAGGTTCCCAAAAAAATTAGAATCGGGAGTTGGAGGAGTCGGAGGTCGGGAAGAAGGTTCTCCTTCTTCGAAATTTAATTTCCTTACAAGAGAATCTTTAATTCTTTGATTAGCTATGGACACTAGTTTCTCAAGATCTAATAATTTTGTTTCTAAGACACGATTCTTAGATCGAGTAGTCATATATATCCTATGACAAATAAAAGAGATATTTAAAATAATATTTTAAAGACTTATTTTTTAATTTTTAAATTTTTAAATTTGTTGAGATTATCAATTAAATTTTAATCTTCAAGTAAATTTATAATTAAAGAATTAATTGCGAATGAAAATTATGAGGAAATTAGGATTTAAAGATTATATATGAATAGATAAGATTAATTAATTACTTTATTCTTGTGATAATATATAATATATTATATTTATGATAACAACTATTATCGCTAACAATAAATAATCAAATAAACTTTTCATCTACCAATCTTTAAATCGTGATGGCCAGGAAACAATAGGTACGTAGGCAGGACCCTTTAAATCGGACAATCCAACAACCTACCGCCTAAGGATTCTTAGACACCATCCATCAAGAAACATCGATAAATCAAAAATAAATTCAATATATCTATTTTTACCGCAATCCCCGGCAGTAACGTCAAAAAGTTGATGTGCAAAAAGTGTATGCAGATGTGCTTATTTATAATTAAATTTTAAATTTATATTACCTTGATAACTTTTCACTTTTAACACCCTAACCACAAAACAACCCGATCAAGGTAGTATAGCAATTAGTAAGTTAGGTATCGTCCCCTGAGATCCCAGGTTGCAGATACAAATTGTTTTAGTTATTATTTTAAATGTTTTTATATTATTATTATAGCTTGAATTTATTTTAGCTTTGATAAGAATAGCTCAATAGATATAGAATATGGATTAATTTGAATTAAATTTAAAAGAAAAGAGAAAGAAACAAAAGTAATTAAAAAATTAGTGGTTACAGGACTTGTGTGACAACCCGGAAATTTCCAACCAAATTTAAACTTTATCTTTATATTATTCCGACACGATAAGCAAAGTTTGTTATGTTAAATCTCAAGAATTTTAAATTGTGTTCATACATTCATTATAGCTTCGACCAAATTCTGACGATTCACGAACCGTTATATATAAATAAATATGTATATATATGTATATGTATATATATATTATAACTTGAGAATATTAATAAAGTATTAAACGTATAATACTTTACATGAATGTATTTGTTTCAATATGTTTATCGATGGAATTAGAAGATAATATCAAATGATTGATTTATCAGATACATTGTGATATAATTATGGGTCTATGTTATGAGGTCCACTGTAATTTAAGAAATCTATTCTTTTTGACAACATTCGGAAAATGGTAAAGTGATTTATAAGTAAGAACATGGAGTGTAAATAACTTAGATGTTGGATATCGACAAGTTAAGTAACTCGACATTTTTCATTAAGATGATTTCATACGTTTATTTAACTTTTGAACTTTATCGCATGCTTCACCAACAGACTGTAATTTAAAAAAACTTGAAACCTATTATGAATATATATGATTCTACTTTTCTAAAAAGTTTTATGATATAATGATTTCCATTATTTTAACCTTTAAACAAAATGATTCTTAAATATATTTAGTTTTGGAAAACAAAATTATCATATTTATTTGATTTAGTTTCAAACGTACAAAAACGTTTTCAGTTTAAAAAGAACTTTATTATTAAAACGTATATACCTTTTATAAATATCTAGAACCACTTTTGACAACTCATTACTTAACCAGTATGATAAAGATAACGATATTTATATTTTATTTTATTAAATATATATAACAATTTAAATTAATATTATATATATTTATACGCGTATTATACGTACATAGTTTTCTACTTTTACTATACTTAAACTTTACCTTTACTTTATTTTTACTTTACTTTAACTTTAATAATTCACTTTAATAATTCATACTTTAATAATTAACTTTAATAATTCATACTTTAATAATTCACTTTAATAATTCATACTTTAATAATTCACTTTAATAATTCATACTTTAATAATTCACTTTAATAATTCATACTTTAATAATTCAAAAATCTATTAATAATAGAATTCAATAGGTTTCATTATTTCGTAGAAAATACTTTAATAATTCACTTTAATAATTCAAAAGTCTATTAATAATAGAATTCAATAGGTTTCATTATTTCGTAGAAACTTGAAAATATTTTTCTCTAGATACTCTCAATCGATTTACATATATATATATATTTACTCCGTATTATTTAAAGATATTATTAGTATACATAAAATATTACGACGGAGTGTTGTCCGAGTGATTTCGAAATTGTTTTTCGAGCGGGATAGAGCTAAGGAAATTATGGGTTATAGTTATGGAGGTTATGGGTATAGTTTAGGAGTATTGCTCGTGAGTCAAACTAGTGTTTATCATCTCCGTTGCGTCTACGTACTTTTCCTGCAATATTGAATCTCAATATTGATACGTGAGCATTCATAACTTAACTTTTATATATTATTAGTGTATCCCTGACAAGTGCTCAAGTATATATATAGGATTATGCATGCTTATACGTTCGTTATTGTCGTTAGATAGGTTATGTCGAATCTTGAATTAAATACATATGCTATTAAGATAAGGTATATGATATGCATGTCATTGGAAAGCTAGAAAAAATTTGAGAACTTTTCATTTAGATATCGAATGGTTTCGATGAATGGTTTAGAAGGTTAGTCAATTGAATTTTTGTATTATTATTAAAAATGATTATTATTATCATCGTTATTATCTTCGTTATAATCTAATTATTATTATTATTATTATTATTATTATTATTATTATTATTATTATTATTATTATTATTATTATTATTATTATTATTATTATTATTATTATTATTATGATTGTCGTTATTAATAAAAGATATTATTGTTATTTTTATTATTATTAATATCGTTATTATCGTTAAGGTTATAATTAATATTATTATTATTATTATTATTATTATTATTATTATTATCATCATCATTCAAATAGTTATTAGTATTATCATTAATGTTATTATTATTAGTATATTATAATTAAAACTAATATTAGTAACATCTAATTATTATGATTACTATTATTATTATTAATAGGAACGCGATATAAAAGACGACTAAAAGCTATTAAATGAAGCGATTAGGAAATAATGAGTATGAGTATCATGATGAAATTAAGATATTGTAAGATATTGATTTAAAGGAAAAATATCCTTTTAATTATTTTACTATTATTATTATTATTATTAAAAGTATTATTAATATTAAAACTATCATTTTTATTATTTTTAATAAAAATATCATTGTTAATATGAAACATTATTATTATTATCATTTTAGTACTATTGTTAATAACAATTATCATTTTATCATTTTTAGAAAATATAATTATTTTTATTTTTATTAGTAGAATAATAATAATTATTACAAAATAATACAACTTTTACTTATTATTATTATTATTATCAATATTATTTTATCAAATATATATGTGATAAAAAGATATTTTACTACGTATAATATAATTACATTAATAATACCTATTATATTATTTTTATGATATTAAATGAACTTTATAAATTTTATTACTTAAAATATATATATAAGTATATTTTTATTATATAAATTTTAATATAAAATTTTATTTATTAATAAAAGAACTATATTATTTACTTTAATAAAATCTATTAAAAATATTTAAATAAATAAAATGACTATATTTAAACTATATAATAATCATGTATAAATTTTGGAAGACATTTTGGTCAATATGACTTTTGTGGACTTTTGTATATTTAGTCTCGAGCGTTAGGATTGTGATACACTACGACTTGACCTAAATTGTTAGACAGATATCAATCAAACATATAAATATATATAATTAATATAGGTTCGTGAATCCAAGGCCAACATTGCACTTGTTCAATGACGTCATATGTATTTTTACTACAAAATACAGTATTGTGAGTTTCATTACTCCCTTTTTAAATGTTTTTGCAATATATATTTTTGGGACTGAGAATACATGCGTTGATTTTATAAATGTTTGACGAAATAGATACAAGTACTCAAAACTACATTCTATGGTTGGATTATCGAAATCGAATATCACCCTTTAGCTTGGTAACCTAAGAATTAGGGAACAGTACCCCTAATTGACGCGAATCCTAAAGATAGATCTATGGGCCTAACAAACCCCATCCGAGGTACGGATGCTTTAGTACTTCAATTTTTATACAGACGAGAGGATTCTGTTATACAGACAAGAGGATTCTGTTTTGGGGATATTCTATATGCATCTTGTTAATGTCGGTTACCAGGTGTTCACCATATGAATGATTTTACCTTAATGCAGACGAGAGGATTCTGCTTGAGGATTATGTTTATGAAAAATGAAAATCTTGTGGTCTATTATATTATTGGAAATGATTTTACCTTTATGCAGACGCGAGGATTCTGCTATTAGAATTATGTTTAATAAAAATCTTGTGGTTTATTAAAATAATGGAAATGAATGATTATGATAAACTAATGAACTCACCAACCTTTTGGTTGACACTTGAAAGCATGTTTATTCTCAGGTTTGAAAGAAATCTTCCACTGTGCGTTAGCTCATTTTAAGGATATTACTTGGAGTCATTCATGGCATATTTTGAAAGACGATGCATTCGAGTCATTGATTTCATCAAGATTATTATTAAGTCAATTATAGTTGGATGTATTATGAAATGGTATGCATGCCGTCAACTTTAGATGTGAATAAAGTTGTCTTTTAAAAACGAATGCAATATTTGTAAAATGTATCATATAGAGGTCAAATACCTCGTGATGTAATCAACTATTGTGAATCGTTTATAATGTATATGAACGGGTCCTTTCAACTTGATAAATTATAAGAGAATCATTTTTAGATAATTTCATTACTCATATTAGTAAATAGTAAGACAATAATCATAGACCAATTATCATCCCTAAAAAGGTTAAGCTAGTTATCACATAAAGTTCACAAAGTAGAATTTAACGCGTCTATTAACTAAGTGGGTGTTCAAAGTTAATATTCTAACTTACAGTTTTCAAGTAATCACATGATAAATGTATTCTTAATCTTGTGGTATGGACTAAGGCAACATTCAATCAGACTGACAAATAGATAAGCTGATAAACCTAATCAGATCAATATATATTACTAGCTAAAAATCAATTGTTAGACTAAGCTTTCATGCAATTGTTAATTGAATTCACATAAGCAAGAGATCTTCGATTAAACCTAACAATAGTGATCTTACTATATGAGCAAAATTAATGTTCATCTTTATTCATTACTACACATGATCTTTATCTTAACTTCATGGAATCCAAATACTTTATTGATGTGATTAGTCTCCAAAGTTAGATGAATCGAGTAAAAGCTTACTTAGAATTAATTAATAGTTAATCATAACTCTTATTACTTAATCATTAAGTATGCAAATAAAGATTTAAAAAATGGAAGCAACAAACAGGTAAAACAACAATCACATAAACACATTCATATAGTTCCGGAAAAAACTAGAAACTGTACAAATCGAAGCAGGAAGGGGCGGTTAAGTGAGATCCAGTCGGCGGCTAGGATGCTCACAGCCGGCGGCTTCATCTTTCATTCTCACATAATTTAGTTATCGTCCCAGCAACCACTATGAACGTTTAGTTCATAATGGTAGATGATAGGAAACGTAAAAACATTAAACTAAACTTTAATAAAGGCATAGGAGAATATAAAATATGGAGTACCTTGATTAAGTAAAAAGAAACTTGAGTTGTATTGAATAATGCTTGATTACAACTTGAAAAGTAAACTAATACCTTAAAGAATTCGTAACTTTTCGTGGCTACCCCTAAAACTGAATACACACATCAAAACTGGAAAATTCATCATCTATTTATAGGGCTGGAAAAATCAAGATAACGCCTTAAATCACTTGTAAATCAAAAATAATCTTACAATTAAGTCTTTAAGTTTTAATCAGAGCTTCAATTATATATAGAATTGTATCTATGTTTGTGTATTTATCCACTCTAGCTTTTAAACTAAGCCAAACCCATACCCTTATCTACATTAATTTTAAAGTGCATAAGGATTGATTTAAGATTAAATGGTAAAAATGCTTATATCATTTAAGCGCAATGAGAATAATTTTTCTATGTCTTCAGTGGTACATGCTTATTATGCCATATGGTAGTGGCTATAAGTTTGCAATCATTTCACAATATTTGACATATCCATCATTTTTTTTTTAAATATGTTAGCCTTCATTTGGCTCTTTTCTTCATCTCATGTACGGATGTAGTACTCTTTCAAAGAGTATCGCTGAATATCATGTTTCTTGAGATATTATTTTCAAGGAATGATCAACATGATATGTGATAGGAGAATGGTAGTGATTATTATTATTATTATTATTATTATTATTATTATTATTATTATTATTATGCAGTTAAATATCAATGAGTAAATCATGGAATCCTTGTGGAACCTTACAACCCACTTTGGGTTGAGACTTAGTTAAAAAGCCACAAACACTAAAATATAATAGCTAATTATAATTGTAAGTCTAATTTAAATTGTTTATTTCTTTGTAAAAATAAATGTTAGAATAAAAACTAAACAATATAAAGTAAGATTAGAATTTAATATTAATAACCTATAAATAATGGTAGGAATGAGAATTAGATTTTTGTTTGTTTTATTATAAAGGCTAAGGCTTCTAATGGTATCTAATTGGAATTTTTGTATTCAGACATTATTTCTAACGCCATATATATTTGGTTATGTATTCGGGCATTATTTCTAACGCCCTATATATTTTGATTATGTATTCAAGTGCTAACGACCTTAGTGACTGGATATAAAATTTGTGTAAAATAAAAAATTTAACATCCTAAATATTCTCTTATCATTTACATTACTTTATTAAGGCTTTTTAACATCCTAAATATTCTCTTATCATTTACATTACTTTATTAAGGCTTTTTACAAACTTTAGCATATTTTTCAAAGTCTTTTTATCTTTACAAAAGTTAAAATTTTACATTAGGACAAGATAATCTTTTGAAGTATGATTAAAAATTTTATATTTATTCAAATTTTACACATTTTCTATCTTGATATTTAACAAAGTTAATCTTCACTTCCCTCTCTATACTTAAGATTATGCAATGTCCTCATTTACATTAAATCAGACTTTTATTATAATTAAGAAAGGCAAAATGAGTAAAGGGAGGAGAATGATATTACTTGATTTGTAGGATAATCGCAGAATTGTAGCTCAAATATGACAAACTTAAAGTATCTGAACTTAACAAAAACATAAATAAAATAATGCACATAAAACAAACCATAACTTTTATAATGAACTTTTATTAATAAACTTTTAAACACTATTAGGAACATAATTGTTCTTTAAACAAAAACACATTGAAACACTTAAACATTACACCTAAACACTTATCCTCTTATTCCTAATAAAAACACAAAAGAGATAGGTAGTTTTGATTATAGAATTGGTTGCGCGACTCGTATTCCATGTTGATTACTCTGTAGTCTCTAAATTCTTACCATCCACATTCTCTTTCTTTTTAAACAACTGAATATCCCGCATCATGTTTAAAGCAGCCATGTTATTCTTAAACGATGCTTCTTCATAACCCAACTAAAGTTCTTTAATTTTCTTCCTTATATCTTCATCAACCCTATGCAACTCCTTTATGTATTCTAGCATAACTTCCTCTATTGTGAACTCTTTCTTATAAAGATAGTATTCCAAGTAGTAAACATCCTCACTACTTTCCTCCCAGACTTATCCTTAATCAAACGAAATGGATTCCTGTGGAGAGTTGATCTTGAAACAATCGGAATGATTTCACCAAAGTTACCTTGACGGATCACAATTCGCTTTGTGATTTAACTTTTTAAAATTGTGCGTCGTGATTTTATTTACGCGTCATGATTTTCTTCTTCAACTGAACCTCAAATCAATCAAAACCTTCGACTTCACAAATCCCTTATATGGCGCGTCACGCGGCCAATTTGCGCATCGTGATTTTGTTAAGCCAACAACTAAAACTTGTAATTCTAACAATAAGCCTTTAAAACACTTTGAATCCAGCTATTCTTCCACAAACAATCAGAAAAATAAATAAATCATCATTTTAAATCAATTATCAATGATTTTTTGCAAACCAACTCTCGATCTCAGTCTTTAACGAATATATGCAAGTAAGTTTTCAATATAGCAACAACCGAGGAAAAAATACCCGATATTGCAGGGATAAACGTGTCCAAATCATGTAATATCAAATCACCCCACACTAGGCTCTTACTTTTCCTCAAACAATCTGGACTCAAAAATAATCTTCTACCAAAAGTTAACTCTTTAAAATCATATGTAGAACCGAACGAATCAACACCAAAACCTCAACCAATATGAATATGACTTCAAACAAGTAACATCGTGGCTCCCTCTTGCAATCCCCTAACTCTAACATCCCGAACCTCAAATAATATAATGAACATGGTAGCAAAATTTGGTCTGAACAAAGTATACCATATAAAGGAGGTAAAAGAATCTCGAACTTTATGATGTAAACTTCAAACGAATCGAGAAATAAGTGGAAGCCAAGCACCAAAGATATGGAACGAACGGAAATAATGTACATGACTCATCTATCGAAATAGATGAACTCGAAATGATCATTACAACGGCATAAATGTGTGTGAACTACCCCGCAATTGGTCAAGCCAAGCCTCCTACAGGTACCTAACATCGCATTGATGTTGGTAAGAAAATAATGTAGCTTAGGAGCATACTACATTACATCCAAATATCATTGGTAAGGCATGAGGTGACTAGTATATTCTATTAAATCAACCTGTAATGATTGAGTATTGAGGCTTAAAAGCTAATTAATCTATAAGGAGATCATCCTATGGGGATCTGAGTAATCACTTACATTTTGTGTATCATACTACCCCCCACCCCCATTTTACGGGACAGATCTCGGTTATCAAGATAAGTTTAACCACTACCTCCCTGTTTAATGCTGAGGCCTGTGGATTTCTCGCTGATGTTAGAGATGAATCTTCAAGATTTTTCGTCAACTTGCAGCTGGTCTGGACTGCGACGTCTGACTAAAACTCATCAGGTGCGTCGTTCAGAAGACTTAACTACCTTAAAGATGGAATGGAATCTTCCTGTGGTGACGGTGGTCGGGTGCAATCATTGTCCTTGGTAGGATAAACAATAAAGATCGCCCTATGGTTTTTGATCTGGCACATGGTCTGGTTTCTGACCATGCTACGCAATCACTGCTTTTAAGGTTAACACTCGACTTGGTTCAGGTGACCTACATATGAATTCTAATGAGCTCATAGGATTTCACGTTCTAAAGAAGGAACATGTTTTGAAATTTCAAGACTTTCTCTTCCCACCGTACCTTTATATAGTGGTATGATATCGGTATGAAATGATATAGTTTTGGGTGTATAATATACCAAGTAAAATGAAAATTCGGAAGACTTCACTTCCTTACTAGGATGGAATAGATACATCCTTTCATACACACACACCCAAAAGTACAAACACAAAATGCCAAAATTCATGATCCAATTACCTGCACAACTCAACTCACAATGGTGATAAACATTTGCTCAACAAAACAAGTACATCTGGGCTTCAAAAATTTTAAAAATTACCATTTTTTCAAAAATTGCCTCAAAAATAAGACATAACCCAAGTGTATACAATCCGAATGAATTTATATTTCACCACCCCACACTTAAAATCATATAATGCCCTCAATACATAAAATTAGATAAAACTAATGTAAATTCATGAGGACAATAGCATAAAGAGATAAGTATAATCGGAAAATCAGCTTAAAATCGTGAAATGGAGTGACATATCGACCTGCATTAAATGCCATTCCTCGCATGCTATCACGAAATGTGTGCCATCAATGTACTTGTCATGAATAAACAAAAACAAAAACATAAAAAGGAAAATATTTTTGGGTTTTTTTACAATGTTTTTCAAAAAAATTTGGAATTTCAATTTTCTAAAACCAAAATATACAAACTCTACAAATACATGTTCTTGTTTATTCCTGAGTCATGCACTCGACTCTCCACCGTACTCAACTAACACATGGAGTGTAGGCTCCAACACCTGGCATTCCACGTGAGCCTACTACTCTACCATCACCGGTGACCTTTGAACTAAGCCGCGTGTCTGTCTCATGAGTTACCTACATTAATTCAACAAGTTTCTCCCTTTCCTCAGGAGACAATATAGAAACCAAACGGTCACAAAAATTTTAGTCACCTCTATCACTTGCAATATGAACTCGTTTATAAAGTTTTCTCATACTATGGTCAATAACAAGTTCCAAACAAACTTCTCAACTCTAAGGTCAACATGATTCGGGTCAACCCCACACTTACGCTTTTCACCCTCAACTTTTTCAATGGGAGTCATTAAAGGGTCACAAGTATTGTTAACAATAGCAAAAGTTCCTCGTTTCCTACTTTTCTTGTTCACAAAGGTGACCGACTTGTCACTTTCCCTAAGGGTTAAACCACCACATTCAACATTAACTAACATTCGGGTGGTATTAAGAAATGGTCTTCCTAAAATGATGGGGAAATCAGTGTCCTCCTCTACATCCATAACCACAAAATCCACCAATTAGTTCATATTCCCTACCCGAACATGCAATTCATTCGTCTCACCAACTGGGCTCTTCCTATCTTGGTCATACAAACGGATGCTAACTCTCACGGGTAACAATCCAGGAAAACATAACAGCTTATATAAAGACAAGGACATAACATTTAAACTAGCCCCCAAATCAGCATGTCCATTATACATGACCCAATCAACAAGTAAACAAGGGACAATAAATTCACTCGGATCACCCAATTTGGGTTGAAAGCTCGATTGTTCAGCCTTTATCGGGATCACCTTTGTAGCTTTAACCTCTTGAACCTCCTTCTTCTCATTCATAGGCACTTGCTTCTTAAGTTCCTTCCTAGGAACTTGCTTTTAGCCTCATTCTTCTCAGAAAGTTTACCTGCATTAAAACTGTAAGTAACTAGAGGGGGTGAATAGTTACTTAGTTGATTTTTACAAAGTTTTTTGATTTAGAACTTGAAATGCCTAGAGTGAGATTTGATTTGTTTGTTCACAAGTAATGTAAAATAAAAGGATAGGGGAGAAGAGAACAAACACGACGATTTATAGTGGTTTGGGAATATGTTGTAGTGACCCGAACTTTTCCATGTTTATATATATTAATTGAGATTGATATTTACATGATTAAATATTTCCAACATGTTAAGCAATCAAACTTGTTAAGACTTGATTAATTGAAATATGTTTCATATAGACAATTGACCATCCAAGTTGACCGGTGATTCACGAACGTTAAAACTTGTAAAAACTATATGATGACATATATATGGATATATATATATATAGTTAACATGATACTATGATAAGTAAACATATCATTAAGTATATTAACAATGAACTACATATGTAAAAACAAGACTACTAACTTAATGATTTGGAAACGAGACATATATGTAACGATTATCGTTGTAAAGACATTTAATGTATATATATCATATTAAGAGATATTCATACATGATAATATCATCATAATATAATAATTTAAACTCTCATTTGATATTATAAACATTGGGTTAACAACATTTAACAAGATCGTTAACCTAAAGGTTTCAAAACAACACTTACATGTAACGACTAACGATGACTTAACGACTCAGTTAAAATGTATATACATGTAGTGTTTTAATATGTATTTATACACTTTTGAAAGACTTCAATACACTTATCAAAATACTTCTACTTAACAAAAATGCTTACAATTACATCCTCGTTCAGTTTCATCAACAATTCTACTCGTATGCACCCGTATTCGTACTCGTACAATACACAGCTTTTAGATGTATGTACTATTGGTATATACACTCCAATGATTAGCTCTTAGCAGCCCATTTGAGTCACCTAACACATGTGGGAACCATCATTTGGCAACTAGCATGAAATATCTCATAAAATTACAAAAATATGAGTAATCATTCATGACTTATTTACATGAAAACAAAATTACATATCCTTTATATCTAATCCATACACCAACGACCAAAAACACCTACAAACACTTTCATTCTTCAATTTTCTTCATCTAATTGATCTCTCTCAAGTTCTATCTTCAAGTTCTAAGTGTTCTTCATATATTCTACAAGTTCTAGTTACATAAAATCAAGAATACTTTCAAGTTTGCTAGCTCACTTCCAATCTTGTAAGGTGATCATCCAACCTCAAGAAATCTTTGTTTATTACAGTAGGTTATCATTCTAATACAAGGTAATAATCATATTCAAACTTTGGTTCAATTTCTATAACTATAACAATCTTATTTCAAGTGATGATATTGCTTGAACTTGTTTTCGTGTCATGATTCTGCTTCAAGAACTTCGAGCCATCCAAGAATCCGTTGAAGCTAGATCCATTTTTCTCTTTTCCAGTAGGTTTATCCAAGGAACTTAAGGTAGTAATGATGTTCATAACATCATTCAATTCATACATATAAAGCTATCTTATTCGAAGGTTTAAACTTGTAATCACTAGAACATAGTTTAGTTAATTCTAAACTTGTTCGCAAACAAAAGTTAATCCTTCTAACTTGACTTTTAAAATCAACTAAACACATGTTCTATATCTATATGATATGCTAACTTAATGATTTAAAACCTGGAAACACGAAAAACACCGTAAAACCGGATTTACGCCGTCGTTGTAACACCGCGGGCTGTTTTGGGTTAGTTAATTAAAAACTATGATAAACTTTGATTTAAAAGTTGTTATTCTGAGAAAATGATTTTTATTATGAACATGAAACTATATCCAAAAATTATGGTTAAACTCAAAGTGGAAGTATGTTTTCTAAAATGGTCATCTAGACGTCGTTCTTTCGACTGAAATGACTACCTTTACAAAAACGACTTGTAACTTATTTTTTCGACTATAAACCTATACTTTTTCTATTTAAATTCATAAAATAGAGTTCAATATGAAACCATAGCAATTTGATTCACTCAAAACGGATTTAAAATGAAGAAGTTATGGGTAAAACAAGATTGGATAATTTTTCTCATTTTAGCTACGTGAAAATTGGTAACAAATCTATTCCAACCATAACTTAATCAACTTGTATTGTATATTATGTAATCTTGAGATACCATAGACACGTATACAATGTTTCGACCTATCATGTCGACACATCTATATATATTTCGGAACAACCATAGACACTCTATATGTGAATGTTGGAGTTAGCTATACAGGGTTGAGGTTGATTCCAAAATATATATAGTTTGAGTTGTGATCAATACTGAGATACGTATACACTGGGTCGTGGATTGATTCAAGATAATATTTATCGATTTATTTCTGTACATCTAACTGTGGACAACTAGTTGTAGGTTACTAACGAGGACAGCTGACTTAATAAACTTAAAACATCAAAATATATTAAAAGTGTTGTAAGTATATTTTGAACATACTTTGATATATATGTATATATTGTTATAGGTTCGTGAATCAACCAGTGGCCAAGTCTTACCTCCCGACATAGTAAAAATCTGTGAAAGTGAGTTATAGTCCCACTTTTAAAATCTAATATTTTTGGGATGAGAATACATGCAGGTTTTATAAATGATTTACAAAATAGACACAAGTACGTAAAACTACATTCTATGGTTGAATTATCGTAATCGAATATGCCCCTTCTTATTAAGTCTGGTAATCTAAGAATTAGGGAACAGACACCCTAATTGACGCAAATCCTAAAGATAGATCTATTGGGCCTAACAAACCCCATCCAAAGTACCGGATGCTTTAGTACTTCGAAATTTATATCATATCCGAAGGGTGTCCCGGAATGATGGGGATATTCTTATATATGCATCTTGTTAATGTCGGTTACCTGGTGTTCACCATATGAATGATTTTTATCTCTATGTATGGGATGTGTATTGAAATATGAAATCTTGGGGTCTATTATTATGATTTGATATATATAGGTTAAACCTATAACTCACCAACATTTTTGTTGACGTTTTAAGCATGTTTATTCTCAGGTGATTATTAAGAGCTTCCGCTGTCACATACTTAAATAAGGACGAGATTTGGAGTCCATGCTTGTATGATATTGTGTAAAAACTGCATTCAAGAAACTTATTTTGTTGTAACATATTTGTATTGTAAACAATTATGTAATGGTCGTGTGTAAACAGGATATTTTAGATTATCATTATTTGATAATCTACGTAAAGCTTTTTAAACCTTTATTGATGAAATAAAGGTTAAGGTTTGTTTTAAAATGAATGCAGTCTTTGAAAAACGTCTCATATAGAGGTCAAAACCTCGCAACGAAATCAATTAATATGGAACGTTTTTAATCAATAAGAACGGGACATTTCAGTTGGTATCCGAGCATTGGTCTTAGAGAACCAGAATTTTGCATTAGTGTGTCTTATCGAGTTTGTTAGGATGCATTAGTGAGTCTGGACTTCGACCGTGTTTACTTGAAAAATGATTGCTTAACAAACTTTGTTGGAAACTATATATTTTTAACATGTGAATATTATGTGATATATTAATCTCTTAACGCGTTTGATATTATGTGATAGATGTCTACCTCTAGAACAAGTCCCATTGACTCACCTAATAATAATGAAGAGTCAAATGTAAATTGGAATGATTCGTGGACTGATTCACAAGTTCCCGAAGAGGAACCGGAAGAAGAGTCGGAACCGGAAGAAAAATCGGAACCGGATGAAGAAATAGAACCGGTGGGGGAAATAATAAAATGGTTAAGTAAAAGAAAATCCTCAACCAACCGACAAGGTTAATTATGGTCAATGGTGTTTCCGCCAAGGAAGCAAAATATTGGGAGGATTACCAATTCTCCGATGAATCGGATTCCGACGAGAATTCCGATGATGTTATAGAAATTACCCCAACTGAATTTAAAAAGGCAAAAGAAAATATTAAGGGAAAGGGCATAAAAATAGAGAAATCTAATTCCAACCCCGATGAACTTTATATGTATCGTCAATCCCCGAAGTCCTTAAGTTGTAACAATGACCCGGGAACCTCTAAACCACCAGGTTTTTCTAAACCAATGTGGAAAACGACGGCTCGTATTAGGGGAACATCATATATCCCTAGAAACTTGGCAACACGAACCAAAACCGAAGAAGAATAAACAAGCGAGTCGGAATAAGATAGTTGTATTCGTGTGGTGTAATATATGTAATATAGTGTGCTTACGCTTTATGATATATGTAAAAATTGCTTGTATTAATAAGTATTTTTTTTATGAATCTAACTCTTGTCTATTTTACAGTATAAAAACACAAAATGGATAGACAACCCAATATTTTAAGAGACCTACCCGAAGACATGATTGATGAAATCTTGTCTAGAGTCGGTCAGAATTCTTCGGCACAACTATTTAAGGCGAGATCAGTTTGTAAGACATTCGAAGAACGTTCCAAGAATGCCTTGGTTTATAAAAGGCTTTCGTTCGAAATATGGGGGATATCACATTGGGAAATCCATAAGTTACGATGTGTTTACTTTGACGCATATATTGCGGGGAACCCAAATGCTATTTTACGCAATGGGTTAAGAAATTATTTTGACTCAATATATCCGAAAATTGGACTTCGTGATTTAGAAAAAGCGGCTAACATGCAACATAAAGAAGCATGTTATGCTTACGGATTAGTAATGTTCGCTTCTCACCAAAGTGAGAACAAGAACATCGGGCTACAACTATTAAACAAAACGTTCCCACAAGTGACGGAGTCGGTAATTGGGGTAAGAAATGAGGTTTTTAGATTGTTACGGTACTATTGGACATTACGTAACCCTCGTCCCGTTGACGACGTTACAACACGCTGTCTTATCAACGGCCATAACGGTTATGTTCCACAAGACCAAGGATGGGAAGTAATCCTAGTAAAACCAGAATGCATGACTTGTTTCTGGACGTATGAATTACGTGTCTTTATTGCCTTTGCTGAACGACTTGTGTACTAGCTAGAATTATCTTCACAACCATCTTGTATCAAATTTATTGTGTGCTATATTTCATGCTATATGTAAAATAAGCGGTATTGTAAGTTTGTAAAATATTGTGTAAAAGTTTGAACGCGAAATATTATTATAATCAGTTTTTCATATAGAATTGTAGTAGTTAAATTGTATATTAGCTACTAAGTATGAACTTAACGGGTAGGTACTACCCGAATTTAAACTTATAAAACGCTAATATGAAGAAAAAACTTTTATAAATGAGTTCATATTATGCTACGAAATACTATTAACTACTCTTAATATTCTGTATGATTAACTTGTTCCATTTGACTATTTTGAAGGAAATGGCACCGACTACTCGACACACCGTGAATATGAATGAAGAGGAATTTCGTACTTTTCTAGCTTCAAACATAGCCGCAGTACAGGCTGCGCTACATACCAACAATAACCTTGGATCTAGCAGTACAGGAAATCGTGTAGGATGCACCTACAAAGAATTCATTGCCTGCAAACCTTTGGAATTTAATGGAACCGAAGGACCGATCGGATTGAAACGGTGGACCGAGAAGGTCGAATCGGTGTTTGCCATAAGTAAGTGTACTGAAGAGGACAAAGTGAAGTACGCTACGCATACCTTCACAGGTTCTGCGTTAACATGGTGGAATACCTATCTAGAGCAAGTGGGACAAGACGATGCGTACGCACTACCGTGGTCAGCATTCAAGCACTTGATGAACGAGAAGTACCGTCCCAAAACCGAGGTCAATAAAGTCAAGACAGAACTTAGAGGGTTACGAACCCAAGGATTTGATATTACCACGTACGAAAGAGGATTCACAGAATTGTGCCTATTGTGTCCGGGAGCATTCGAAGATGAGGAAGAGAAGATCGACGCGTTTGTGAAAGGATTACCGGAAAGAATCCAAGAAGATATAAGTTCACACGAGCCCGCCTCCATACAACAGGCATGTAGAATGGCTCACAAACTAGTGAACCAGATTGAAGAAAGAATTAAAGAACAGACTGCTGAAGAGGCTAATGTGAAGCAAGTCAAAAGAAAGTGGTAGGAAAACGGTGATAAGAATCACCAATACAACAACAACAGCAATTACAACAATAATCGCAACAATCATCCCAACAACCGCAACATCAATCGCAACTACAACAAACAGCCCAACAACAACAGCAACTACAACAATCATCCCAACAAAAATAATAACCGCAACAACAACAACAATCAGAAGCAGCTATGCCAAAGGTGTGAAAAGTATCACTCGGGGTTCTGCACCAAATTTTGCAACAATTGTAAAAGAAATGGTCATAGCGCGGCGAAGTGTGAGGTCTACGGACCAGGGGTTAATAGAACGAAAGGAACAAATGGTGTCGGAACGAGTAATGGCGGAGCAAGTAGTGTCGGAGCAAGTTATGCCAATGTAGTTTGTTATAAATGTGGAAAACCGGGCCACATTATTAGAAATTGCCCGAACCAGGAGAACACGAATGGACAAGGCCGCGGAAGAGTTTTCAATATTAATGCGGCAGAGGCACAGGAAGACCCGGAGGTTGTTACGGGTACGTTTCTTATTGACAATAAATCTGCTTACGTTTTATTTGATTCGGGTGCGGATAGAAGCTATATGAGTAGAGATTTTTGTGCTAAATTAAGTTGTCCATTGACGCCTTTGGATAGTAAATTTTTACTCGAATTAGCAAATGGTAAATTAATTTCAGCAGATAATATATGTCGGAATCGAGAAATTAAACTGGTTAGCGAAACATTTAAGATTGATTTGATACCAGTAGAGTTAGGGAGTTTTGATGTGATAATCGGTATGGACTGGTTGAAAGAAGTGAAAGCAGAGATCGTTTGTTACAAAAATACAATTCGCATTATACGAGAAAAAGAAAAACCCTTAATGGTGTACGGAGAAAAGGGCAACATGAAGCTACATCTTATTAGTAATTTGAAGGCACAAAAACTAATAAGAAAAGGTTGCTATGCTGTTCTAGCACACGTCGAGAAAGTACAAACTAAAGAAAAGAGCAACAATGATGTTCCCATTGCAAAAGAATTTCCCGATGTATTTCCGAAAGAATTACCGGGATTACCCCCACATCGATCCGTTGAATTTCAAATAGATCTTGTACCAGGAGCTGCACCAATAGCTCGTGCTCCTTACAGACTCGCACCCAGCGAGATAAAAGAAATGCAAAGCCAATTACAAGAACTTTTAGAGCGTGGTTTCATTCGACCAAGCACATCACCGTGGGGAGCTCCTGTTTTGTTTGTCAAGAAGAAAGATGGTACATTCAGGTTGTGTATCGACTACTGAGAGTTGAACAAACTTACCATCAAGAACCGCTACCCACTACCGAGAATCGACGACTTATTTGATCAACTACAAGGCTCGTCTGTTTATTCAAAGATTGACTTACGTTCCGGGTATCATCAAATGCGGGTGAAAGAAGATGATATTCCAAAGACTGCTTTCAGAACACGTTACGGTCATTACGAGTTTATGGTCATGCCGTTTGGTTTAACTAATGCACCAGCTGTGTTCATGGACCTTATGAACCGAGTGTGTGGACCATACCTTGACAAGTTTGTCATTGTTTTCATTGATGACATACTTATTTACTCAAAGAATGACCAAGAACACGGTGAACATTTGAGAAAGGTGTTAGAAGTATTGAGGAAGGAAGAATTGTACACTAAGTTTTCAAAGTGTGCATTTTGGTTGGAAGAAGTTCAATTCCTCGGTCACATAGTGAACAAAGAAGGTATTAAGGTGGATCCGGCAAAGATAGAAACTGTTGAAAAGTGGGAAACCCCGAAAACTCTGAAACACATACGCCAGTTTTTAGGACTAGCTGGTTACTACAGAAGGTTCATCCAAGACTTTTCCAGAATAGCAAAACCGTTGACTGCGTTAACGCATAAAGGAAAGAAATTTGAATGGAATGATGAACAAGAGAAAGCGTTTCAGTTATTGAAGAAAAAGCTAACTACGGCACCTATATTGTCATTGCCTGAAGGGAATGATGATTTTGTGATTTATTGTGACGCATCAAAGCAAGGTCTCGGTTGTGTATTAATGCAACGAACGAAGGTGATTGCTTATGCGTCTAGACAATTGAAGATTCACGAACAAAATTATACGATGCATGATTTGGAATTAGGCGCGGTTGTTTTTGCATTAAAGACTTGGAGGCACTACTTATATGGGGTCAAAAGTATTATATATACTGACCACAAAAGTCTTCAACACATATTTAATCAGAAACAACTGAATATGAGGCAACGTAGGTGGATTGAATTATTGAATGATTACGACTTTGAGATTCGTTACCACCCGGGGAAGGCAAATGTGGTAGCCGATGCCTTGAGCAGGAAGGACAGAGAACCCATTCGAGTAAAATCTATGAATATAATGATTCATAATAACATTACTACTCAAATAAAGGAGGCGCAACAAGGAGTTTTAAAAGAGGGAAATTTAAAGGATGAAATACCCAAAGGATCGGAGAAGCATCTTAATATTCGGGAAGACGGAACCAGGTATAGGGCTGAAAGGATTTGGGTACCAAAATTTGGAGATATGAGAGAAATGGTACTTAGAGAAGCTCATAAAACCAGATACTCAATACATCCTGGAATGGGGAAGATGTACAAGGATCTCAAGAAACATTTTTGGTGGCCGGGTATGAAAGCCGATGTTGCTAAATACGTAGGAGAATGTTTAACTTGTTCTAAGGTTAAAGCTGAACATCAGAAACCATCAGGTCTACTTCAACAACCCGAAATCCCGGAATGGAAATGGGAAAATATTACCATGGATTTCATCACTAAATTGCCAAGGACTGCAAGTGGTTTTGATACTATTTGTGTAATAGTTGATCGTCTCACCAAATCAGCACACTTCCTACCAATAAGAGAAGATGACAAGATGGAGAAGTTAGCACGACTGTATTTGAAGGAAGTCGTCTCCAGACATGGAATACCAATCTCTATTATCTCTAATAGGGATGGCAGATTTATTTCAAGATTCTGGCAGACATTACAGCAAGCATTAGGAACTCGTCTAGACATGAGTACAGCCTATCATCCACAAACTGATGGGCAGAGCGAAAGGACGATACAAACTCTTGAAGACATGCTCAGAGCATGTGTTATTGATTTCGGAAACAGTTGGGATCGACATCTACCGTTAGCAGAATTTTCCTACAACAACAGCTACCATTCAAGCATTGAGATGGCGCCGTTTGAAGCACTTTATGGTAGAAAGTGCAGGTCTCCGATTCGTTGGAGTGAAGTGGGGGATAGACAGATTACGGGTCCGGAGATTATACAAGAAACTACCGAGAAGATCATCCAAATTCAACAACGGTTGAAAACCGCCCAAAGTCGACAAAAGAGCTACGCTGACATTAAAAGAAAAGATATAGAATTTGAAATTGGAGAGATGGTCATGCTTAAAGTTGCACCTTGGAAAGGCGTTGTTCGATTTGGTAAACGAGGGAAATTAAATCCAAGGTATATTGGACCATTCAAGATTATTGATCGTGTCGGACCAGTAGCCTACCGACTTGAGTTACCTCAACAACTCGCGGCTGTACATAACACTTTCCACGTCTCGAATTTGAAGAAATGTTTTGCTAAAGAAGATCTCACTATTCCGTTAGATGAAATCCAAATCAACGAAAAACTTCAATTCATCGAAGAACCCGTCGAAATAATGGATCGTGAGGTTAAAAGACTTAAGCAAAACAAGATACCAATTGTTAAGGTTCGATAGAATGCTCATAGAGGACCAGAGTTCACCTGGGAGCGTGAAGATCAGATGAAGAAGAAATACCCGCATCTATTTCCAGAAGATTCGTCAACACCTTACTAGGATGGAATAGATACATCCTTTCATACACACACACCCAAAAGTACAAACACAAAACGCCAAAATTCATGATCCAATTACCTGAACAACTCAACTCACAATGGTGATAAACATTTGCTCAACAAAACAAGTACATCTGGGCTTCAAAAATTTTAAAAATTACCATTTTTTCAAAAATTGCCTCAAAAATAAGACATAACCCAAGTGTATACAATCCGAATGAATTTATATTTCACCACCCCACACTTAAAATCATATAATGCCCTCAATACATAAAATTAGATAAAACCAATGTAAATTCATGAGGACAATAGCGTAAAGAGATAAGTATAATCGGAAAATCAGCTTAAAATCGTGAAATGGAGTGACAGATCGACCTGCATTAAATGCCATTCCTCGCATGCTATCACGAAATGTGTGCCATCAATGTACTTGTCATGAATAAACAAAAACATAAACATAAAAAGGAAAATATTTTTGGGTTTTTTTACAATGTTTTTCAAAAAAATTTGGAATTTCAATTTTCTAAAACCAAAATATACAAACTCTACAAATACATGTTCTTGTTTATTCCTGAGTCATGCACTCGACTCTCCACCGTACTCAACTAACACATGGAGTGTAGGCTCCAACACCTGGCATTCCACGTGAGCCTACTACTCTACCATCACCGGTGACCTTTGAACTAAGCCGCGTGTCTGTCTCATGAGTTACCTACATTAATTCAAAAAGTTTCTCCCTTTCCTCAGGAGACAATATAGAAACCAAACGGTCACACAAATTTTAGTCACCTCTATCACTTGCAATATGAACTCGTTTATAAAGTTTTCTCATACTATGGTCAATAACAAGTTCCCAACAAACTTCTCAACTCTAAGGTCAACATGATTCGGGTCAACCCCACACTTAGGCTTTTCACCCTCAACTTTTTCAATGGGAGTCATTAAAGGGTCACAAGTATTGTTAACAATAGCAAAAGTTCCTCGTTTCCTACTTTTCTTGTTCACAAAGGTGACCGACTTGTCACTTTCCCTAAGGGTTAAACCACCACATTCAACATTAACTAACATTCGGGTGGTATTAAGAAATGGTCTTCCTAAAATGATGGGGAAATCAGTGTCCTCCTCTACATCCATAACCACAAAATCCACCAATTAGTTCATATTCCCTACCCGAACATGCAAGTCATTCATCTCACCAACCGGGCTCTTCCTATCTTGGTCATACAAACGGATGCTAACTCTCACGGGTAACAATCTCGGAAAACATAACAGCTTATATAAAGACAAGGACATAACATTTAAACTAGCCCCCAAATCAGCATGTCCATTATACATGACCCAATCAGCAAGTAAACAAGGGACAATAAATTCACTCGGATCACCCAATTTGGGTTGAAAGCTCGATTGTTCAGCCTTTATCGGGATCACCTTTGTAGCTTTAACCTCTTGAACCTCCTTCTTCTCATTCATAGGCACTTGCTTCTTAAGTTCCTTCCTAGGAACTTGCTTTTAGCCTCATTCTTCTCAGAAAGTTTACCTGCATTAAAACTGTAAGTAACTAGAGGGGGTGAATAGTTACTTAGTTGATTTTTACAAAGTTTTTTGATTTAGAACTTGAAATGCCTAGAGTGAGATTTGATTTGTTTGTTCACAAGTAATGTAAAATAAAAGGATAGGGGAGAAGAGAACAAACACGGCGATTTATAGTGGTTTGGGAATATGTTGTAGTGACCCGAACTTTTCCATGTTTATATATATTAATTGAGATTGATATTTACAATATTAAATGTTTCCAACATGTTAAGCAATCAAACTTGTTAAGACTTTATTAATTGAAATATGTTTCATATAGACAATTGACCACCCAAGTTGACCGGTGATTCACGAACGTTAAAACTTGTAAAAACTATATGATGACATATATATGGATATATATATATAGTTAACATGATACTATGATAAGTAAACATATCATTAAGTATATTAACAATGAACTACATATGTAAAAATAAGACTACTAACTTAATGATTTTGAAACGAGACATATATGTAACGATTATCGTTGTAAATTCATTTAATGTATATATATCATATTAAGAGATATTCATACATGATAATATCATGATAATATAATAATTTAAACTCTCATTTGATATTATAAACATTGGGTTAACAACATTTAACAAGATCGTTAACCTAAAGGTTTCAAAACAACACTTACATGTAACGACTAACGATGACTTAACGACTCAGTTAAAATGTATATACTTGTAGTGTTTTAATATGTATTTATACACTTTTGAAAGACTTCAATACACTTATCAAAATACTTCTACTTAACAAAAATGCTTACAATTACATCCTCGTTCAGTTTCATCAACAATTCTACTCGTATGCACACGTATTCGTACTCGTACAATACACAGCTTTTAGATGTATGTACTATTGGTATATACACTCCAATGATCAGCTCTTAGTAGCCCATGTGAGTCACCTAATACATGTGGGAACCATCATTTGGCAACTAGCATGAAATATCTCATAAAATTACAAAAATATGAGTAATCATTCATGACTTATTTACATGAAAACAAAATTACATATCCTTTATATCTAATCCATACACCAACGACCAAAAACACCTACAAACACTTTCATTCTTCAATTTTCTTCATCTAATTGATCTCTCTTAAGTTCTATCTTCAAGTTCTAAGTGTTCTTCGTATATTCTACAAGTTCTAGTTACATAAAATCAAGAATACTTTCAAGCTTGCTAGCTCACTTCCAATCTTGTAAGGTGATCATTCAACCTCAAGAAATCTTTGTTTCTTACAGTAGGTTATCATTCTAATACAAGGTAATAATCATATTCAAACTTTGGTTCAATTTCTATAACTATAACAATCTTATTTCAAGTGATGATCTTACTTGAACTTGTTTTCGTGTCATGATTCTGCTTCAAGAACTTCGAGCCATCCAAGGATCCGTTGAAGCTAGATCCATTTTTCTCTTTTCCAGTAGGTTTATCCAAGGAACTTAAGGTAGTAATGATGTTCATAACATCATTCGATTCATACATATAAAGCTATCTTATTCGAAGGTTTAAACTTGTAATCATTAGAACATAGTTTAGTTAATTCTAAACTTGTTCGCAAACAAAAGTTAATCCTTCTAACTTAACTTTTAAAATCAAATAAACACATGTTCTATATCTATATGATATGCTAACTTAATGATTTAAAACCTGAAAACACGAAAAACACCGTAAAACCGGATTTACGCCGTCGTAGTAACACCGCGGGCTGTTTTGGGTTAGTTAATTAAAAACTATGATAAACTTTGATTTAAAAGTTATTATTCTGAGAAAATTATTTTTATTATGAACATGAAACTATATCCAAAAATTATGGTTAAACTCAAAGTGGAAGTATGTTTTCTAAAATGGTCATCTAGACGTCGTTCTTTCGACTGAAATGACTACCTTTACAAAAACGACTTGTAACTTATTTTTCTGACTATAAACCTATAATTTTTCTGTTTAGATTCATAAAATAGAGTTCAATATGAAACCATAGCAATTTGATTCACTTAAAACGGATTTAAAATGAAGAAGTTATGGGTAAAACAAGATTGGATAATTTTTCTCATTTTAGCTACGTGAAAATTGGTAACAAATCTATTCCAACCATAACTTAATCAACTTGTTTTGTATATTATGTAATCTTGAGATACCATAGACACGTATACAATGTTTCGACCTATCATGTCGACACATCTATGTATATTTCGGAACAACCATAGACACTCTATATGTGAATGTTGGAGTTAGCTATACAGGGTTGAGGTTGATTCCAAAATATATATAGTTTGAGTTGTGATCAATACTGAGATACGTATACACTGGGTCGTGGATTGATTCAAGATAATATTTATCGATTTATTTCTGTACATCTAACTGTGGACAACTAGTTGTAGGTTACTAACGAGGACAGCTGACTTAATAAACTTAAAACATCAAAATATATTAAAAGTGTTGTAAATATATTTTAAACATACTTTGATATATATGTATATATTGTTATAGGTTCGTGAATCAACCAGTGGCCAAGTCTTACTTCCCGACGAAGTAAAAATCTGTGAAAGTGAGTTATAGTCCCACTTTTAAAATCTAATATTTTTGGGATGAGAATACATGCAGGTTTTATAAATGATTTATAAAATAGACACAAGTACGTGAAACTACATTCTATGGTTGAATTATCGAAATTGAATATGCCCCTTCTTATTAAGTCTGGTAATCTAAGAATTAGGGAACAGACACCCTAATTGACGCGAATCCTAAAGATAGATCTATTGGGCCTAACAAACCCCATCCAAAGTACCGGATGCTTTAGTACTTCGAAATTTATATCATATCCGAAGGGTGTCCCGGAATGATGGGGATATTCTTATATATGCATCTTGTTAATGTCGGTTACCAGGTGTTCACCATATGAATGATTTTTATCTCTATGTATGGGATGTGTATTGAAATATGAAATCTTGTGGTCTATTATTATGATTTGATATATATAGGTTAAACCTATAACTCACCAACATTTTTGTTGACGTTTTAAGCATGTTTATTCTCAGGTGATTATTAAGAGCTTCCGCTGTCGCATACTTAAATAAGGACGAGATTTGGAGTCCATGCTTGTATGATATTGTGTAAAAACTGCATTCAAGAAACTTATTTTGTTGTAACATATTTGTATTGTAAACCATTATGTAATGGTCATGTGTAAACAGGATATTTTAGATTATCATTATTTGATAATCTACGTAAAGCTTTTTAAACCTTTATTGATGAAATAAAGGTTATGGTTTGTTTTAAAATGAATGCAGTCTTTGAAAAACGTCTCATATAGAGGTCAAAACCTCGCAACGAAATCAATTAATATGGAACGTTTTTAATCAATAAGAACGGGACATTTCATATGTTAACTAATCTTCTTCCTTAATCCACTCTGCAAATCTAAGGAATTGAGAGTTTGTTTCACTACGATACTCCCAACTTGGTAGAGTGTCCGGATACAACACTATCTCCTCGATAAGCCGCAACTTATGAAACCTTACGTCCCTTTGAAAAATTAAAAATCACCAAATGCTCTTACCACAAGATCATAATGCTCCAACTAAGTGAAACCCTTAACTATCTTCTAGATCCCTTTAGAAGATAGTTTACAAGTAAACTTATAACTAAGTTTACAATCACTCTTGCTAGAATCACTCTAAATATATTACAATAAGATTTGAATGATATCAGTAAATGTTTGAAAATGTATGTGCAAGATGTATGAAAATGTATGTGCAAGAGGTGAGTCTTCGAATGCTACAAGGTTTGGCTTTTATAGGCAAGAGAAAAATCAAAACCGGCATCGTGCGGCTCACCTCACGGTCGACCGTGTAGGTCTCACCTCTCGTGACCTTTAATTTTGTCATTTTCCCTTATTGGATGGCTGCAATTAGAAGCCAAATTCATCTGAAAAGACCTAAATTACCCCTTTTATCTTGGATGTAGACTTGGAAGTTAACATTGACTTAAAAGAGGAAAACCATATCATAATTCTAGTATGTCATTGATTTCTCTTAATGGCAAATGCAGAATTTTGATCCTTTAACAAACCACAAGCTTTCAAACTTTATATCACAAGTCTTCAAAGCTTTTGTCAACATTTGATTGCAAGTATATGCATTCATTGGTCACTTTCAACCTTCGAAATAAAACCCATTTGTTTTACATGAAGACTTCTACGAAGTTACACTAATCAGTTACTAAGCATGTAAGTAATGCTTAATGATTAATCTCATGGAGAGCATCTCTTTAGTGGGACTTTAATGACCATCCTAATCATGTCTACATTTATTTTATATTTAAAAAGGATGACTTGCAATAGGATATTTAGCAATACTTATGTGTTTAACATTAATCACAGGCTAAAGTGTCATTAAGATGTTATTAGATGTGATTAACCAAGATTAACATTCTAGTTACCAAAACTCTTTTGGATATGAAGGGGGAAACTATTTTAATAATGTTGAAACATGTTTTGTGAATTATAGATGCCCCAAAGTGGTCCAACTTTATTGGTCAAAAATTCTGACAGAGAGAACTGCGGTCTACCTACGGTTGACCGTAGAGTCAACCGTGCACCTTGTTTCTTAGAACTAAGGTACAAGACATCCACGGTCTGACCTGCGGTCGTCGTGCATATCATGAGTTTTCCAAATAACTCTTTTGACTTTTTGATTATGTATATTGGTCGTTTGCTAGAGATCATATAAGCTTGTGAACTGGTGTTGTTCTATACGCTTTTAAGCATATAAGACTTGGTGTCATCATCAAAACAAATTGGTTAACATTTGAAAAATCATCATTGGATGACTAACCAAAAAACACCATTAACAAAAAATTTAGCAGCATTAAAAGGTCTTTCCACCTGTTCATACTCAACTCCCTTCCTCAAAAATGGAATTGGTGGTCAATAAGGCATCACCACCGACTTCTTATGCTCGACCTCGGGTGGTGCATCTTCACACTTCTTTAAATTAATCAAAACACGCTCAACCTCCAGCTTTTCTCACGAAATAGAAGTAATAACATGCAAATTATCACCTCTCGGGCTAGCCTTTGCGTCACTCGGCAACACACCCCGTTTCCTTTCATTTACTATACTTGCGAGACTGCCTATTTGCTTCTCTAAGTCATGGATAGCAGCTTGTTGACTCCTAAACATATGATATTTCTTTTCATCCCTATGATTCTGAGTCGCGATGAGTTGGGATCGAGAAGTCACCAACTTCTCCAACATACCCTATAATTCTAACTTCTTCTCTTCACCCTGAGGATTTTGATAAAATCACGAGGCGCGTTGTTTAAAACCACTACTAGAACCTCCAGATTTAGCATTATGAATTTGTCCCTGTGGATTATACGGATTGTTAAAATTTCAGTTGAATTGAGCCCTTTCTTGAAACTTATTATTATTCTGTTGAGTTACATTGGCTACTTGCTCCTTTTGAGCCATCTTCAAACCCGCATCACAATCTTTAGCCAAATGCGGGCCCCCGCATTACTTACAACCTACCTTTATCACATGTATCTTTTTGTTTATCTTTTCCATATTCCTCGGGAAACCATCAAGCTTGGCACTAATAGATCCAAAATTGTCGTAAGTACCGGCACTTGCGACAGTAGATGAATAGGTCACCTCATTATCTTGATGCCATTCATGAGAATACTCGGTTTATTTCTCAGTAATATCATATGCATCATGTTTTGTTTTATCCATTAGTAAACCCCCTACAGGTTGATCTATAAAATCACGGGTAGCAACATCACACCCTTATAAAAAAATTGAATTTTATGATTTCTTGATGGTATAACCCTTGAAATCATCCTCCATAAGAATATCACGAGCATTCATCACTTCAAAAATAGCGTAAAAAGATTAGCATGCACTTAAGTAAATCACTTATTAAGTGATTTAGGCAAATAAAGAATATACCATTTCCATTAAGAATGATGACCAGATTGGTGCCAACATACGGCCAATATGATGAAACGCCGGTAAGAAATAAAATTCATTTGGATAAATGCGAAGTTTAAGCTTTTTATCGGAACACAGGTCAAACAATTCTTGCTTAGCCTGGTCCATGGGAGGAAGTCTATTCAAAGAAGTGTTCGAACCGGTGTGCCATTGAAGAATGTTGGCAAATTCAGGAGGGATAAACTTGTCATCAACAAAGTAAAAGGAATCTTTCCAGGAATTTTGAAGACCTTTCTTTTGACCAACAGTGAATGATACTCGATCAGAGAAACTATACAAATCATGCTTACTCAATTGGTAACGGAAGATGTTTTGAAAAATGATCAAAGAAGGTCCACGATTATTAACCCTACACCACATCTCAAACAAAGATAAACGAGCGGCACAGCAGGGGTAAAGTTAACCTAACCCTATGTTGTATGCTAATAGAACTCTCATGGAGAAATTAGTTAGAGGGATGCGAATGTTTCCAACTTCGATGGTTTGATCGTAGACGGCAATCATATTTGGGGGTGGATTGTGGGCTCGTTCATTCGATTTTGGGAGTGTAGGGTTAAAATCGACGATTGGTTGGTGCCATTCAGTTATACATTTGATGGAATCTTGGTTAAGGGTTGAATCAATTAAATGGACGTGAAAGACAGTAATGCTAGCGAAAGAAGATGCCATGAGTATGAGATTAAAGATGAAGAGTAAACTAACTTGTGCGATTGATTATGTGGTAGCCGGAACTTGATCAGATGAATTGGTAGTGAAGATGAAAAAGAAATTGATTTGAGTTGTTTACCCTAAATGGAAACGAATAGGTCCTATTTATACTGGGAACAGTTAGGGCTCCAAAAACAAGTAATTCAAGATGCACCGTACATGTGTCACAATCTGAACAAGTGAAAAACAAATAAACAGTTAACGATAAGAATATCGTGTGGTTAACTTTTGGAAATGATCCAGGTTAGCAAACTCTGGTGGTGACACAAGCTGTGATTTGATAGCCTGTCATGATTATCTGCCCTGCAGCCTTTTGATTGACAGTAGCTGTCTAGTAATTAACGGAGCATAATGACGAATCTTGGTAAAACAATTTGGTTACCTAAAAATTACCTTTATTTTAATCAAGATATTTTCTATGTAACCAATAAATATTTTACAAGGGTCATTGGTTTTCAAATTACTAAGTAGAAGTTTAACATGATGTGCCATGGTGATCGCACATCATATTAAACTAGGGGACTTAATGATACGTGTACCTAAGAGCATGGTGCTCATGCATATCACGTGTAGAATGCATGTCTTGAATAACTAAACTATCTGATTAGGAAGTGCGTGTATAATCTTTGCTTAGCGCGCACGAAAGCGATCTGATGTAATCTTATCCGTAATTAACTATAATCCTTTTCCAACTATAACTCCATTATTTATGGTTATTATTCGGGAAGGATCTAGAAATGAATCAAGAGATAATCTAGGGTTAGGGTTTTATTATAAATACAAACCTAACCTCCTTCATGCAGCATCAATGTTTTTATGTATTACTCGACTATTCGATTGCATCCAGAAAATGATCTTACAGTAACAGGTATGTTCTCTGAACATAAAACCTATGCAACCACCTCTAGTGGCCATTTTTGCGACAACTACCATCAATGGTGGACGTAGCTTTGATCACCCTTTTATAGATCATCATCTGTATAAGGGTTATTCACGGTAAACCTGACCGGTGATCAAATCTATACACGTCCTTAAATGCTCTATCATGCACTCAACATTAACCTAGCTCTTGGAGCAGATTTATGTTCGATCATGAACCAATCATACCTCTAAATTCAGTGATATTGACTGATTACCATTAGGATCAACATCAATTTTCATTGTTACCTGCATTGAAGTCCCTATGTCATTTAGACAAGATAGACCAAACTTCTTTAACATATCATTGATTTTTCTATCTTAACTTATTAAAATACCATCATCAAGTTGTTTGATTTGTAATCCAATAAAGTATTGCAAATCTCTTTGTAAGATCATTTCATATGTCTTAGACATAAGTTTTGAAAACTCTTGACGATAATTTTCATTTATATTAACATAAATTATATCATCCACTTAAATCTGTACTAACAAGATATCACAATCTATCTCTTTTATGAAGAGAGTGGTACCAATTGTACCAACAATAGAGTTTAAACCAGTGACTTACACATGAAGTGTCTTATACTATGCTCTAGGAGCTTGTTTAAGATCATACAGTGCTTTATCTAGTTTATAGACATGGTATGGTTATATCTTCATCATGATATGACCAAAACGGATGATTTTATTTATGCGGTGTAGTTAGGTTGCAAACGTCGTGATTAGTTATAAGAAGAGAGACAGTGGTTTATTCTTTTATATTTTGCGAGACCTAAATTTACTTTAACTTTCTAAGGTAGAAGGTGTAAGTTAACCTAGGGTTGTGTTTTTGAATGGTTTAACGAATTGAAGATCAAGTGGATAATTGACTTTGGTTAAATTACCTAGATGATAGATAGTAGTTGGTTTTAAGCTAATAATCCTAATTACGAAAATGTAAAGGTGATGGAGGGATATCCGAAGTATGCAGATCAGTGAAATGTTGACCAAGATATCAGTTTGGGCTATGGAAAGGTAATTATGTTTATGTTAAAGCTATGATTATAATAGCGTAGATCTGGTTGGATGAGCCAATTACACAGACCTACTTATCTCTAGACTCTCGGAGTTCTCGTTGATCATTGAAAAGTATGTCACTTGGTTGTATAATTGAAAGCTAACTATACCTCAGAGGTTATCCTTAGTAAAGCACTAGGTTTATTAGTAATTTAAGTTCTAATCCTAACCCTCGTTATCAGTTTAGGTAACTGAATAACAACATGTTGCGTTGAGTAAACACTGAGCATAAACGGAAGGAGTCCGTCGGGTCAAGTTGACAAAACATTAATATAAGCTAACAACCATTTCATCATACTAATGAGGACATACTAATCTAAATATTATACAGCATTATAGTTGATATACTGAAAGTCAAGCAGATAGAAACCTAATAGTACCTGAAGCAGTTGATATGACTTAATCCTAGGGCAACAATCAAACAAAAACATGCAATAGGTTTGGGTCACACAATTAAGGCGCTAACTAGATCTTAATAGCTCCTAAGAAGTCTCTTTGGAATAATCAATAGGCACACTAGGTCAATCATGTCTCGATTCCTAGGTTTCATGTCCTAAAAGCGCATTAGCTGCCTCTCGGGAACTCCGGCCATACCCAGTTCATAGAATCTTCAAGTACAGTATAACCAGGGGTCTTAATCCTATGAATTAGCTAAGTTCATATAGATGGATAAGCCCTGATCACAACTAGTTTGGTCAATCCTTAAGATGCTAGTATACAAATCTATCGGGGTCACAAAATTTAGTATAACAACAATAATCGTACTAATTTAACATAACTACGCTAACCCAAACTTCTATCATGGCAACATATATATTAATTAAGCTAACATGGAAATATCGGAACACATCTTTAAACATAAATTATAACAATACATGTTTAATTAATAACACAAGCATTTCAGATAAAAAGCTTAAAAGGCCGAAGAAATCTGCCCGAGATCGCAGTGACTCGCTGGGATATACTCCGGATAATAAAAGCTAAGCTAGCTACTACTAAAAACTAACTAAAATATTTAAAATCTAAATTGAAGTACAAATTGAGTGTGTGTAAAAATGAATGCAAATGGCCCTTTGAATAGGCACAAACTTGGCTGGGGCCGGCTGGCAGGCCATTTGGCAGGCCGGCTAGTAAGCCATTTTGTGTTGCCGGTGCTAGAGGCAAGCCGTTTTTGATGGCCGGTGCCAAGGCAAGCCGTTTCTGATGTGGCAAGCCGGCTGACAGGCCGTTTAGCAAGCCGGTGCTGCCCTGGTATTGCTGTTTTGCTTGGATCATTTTGCTCGTTCCCGAGATCGTAACTTGGTTTCCGGGGTCGTAACTTATCTTTCACCGTTTTTGATCTAGAATCTTCGTTTTAGCTTCGATTTACTTGATTCTTTTTGCATCACCTTTGTAATTACTTAATCTACAAAATTAACTGACAAAGCGATTATTTTGGCGGCAAAGTTTGGAACATTATCGATTTAGGGCTTAATATCGGGAGTAAAAACCTGACTTTTTTGACGATATCATATGGATATTTACTATTTATGAAACTTGGAGGCTGCTTAACATAGACTTCTTCTTGTAGCTTCCCATTCATAAAAGAAGATTTAACATCCATCTGGAACACTTTAAAGTTCCTGTATTCAGCAAAGGCCAGTAATTATGATTTCTTCCATCCTTGCAACAGGTGCATTTGTTTCTCTATAATCCAATCCTTCTTCTTATGTATACCCCTGGGCTACCAATCTAGAATTGTTTCTAATAACAATCCCATCTTCATCAATCTTGTTCTTGAATCCCCACTTGGTAACAATAACCTTATTTCCTTTGTCCTCTTTGATAAGACCTAATAATATCATTAACATACAAAATGAAGGAGTTTGCGTAGTGAAGAACATATTCAGACAAGGAAGTGGAATTCGGACATAAAGGATATATTGCAAAAATTAGATCTCCATAGCTTCTTATACTCAGTGTAATATAATGGGTATGTTGTTAGGAGTGTAGGATGGTATATATTGCCCTCGTCAATAAACCCATTTACAAATGACTTAATACACAATTTACACTAGCTTTTACAAGACATACGGTTCTAGCAATCTCCCCCCCTTAGTTCATTTATGGATCATGTGTGCTCCTAATCAAGCATTTTTCAAGAACGTTGTTCCTTTGAAGCTTATCTTCAGAAGATCTGCGCCCATTATCAAGTTTGAGCTTTAAATATTATAGAGCATACCCTAACGTTCCGTCCGAGTATCTTTTGCAATCTGAAGCTCTTATGATGATCTTTGTATATGTAGATTTTGCAAAAGCAAATCCTTCGGGTTATGCAATTACATGAAGTAGAGGCATGTATTGTAGACCCTCAACATATTGATGTGGCATCGTGACTCCAGTTTTTCTTTTTACAGCTTCAAGTACCATTTAAAAATTATCAATAACAATCCATCTCATAGAGTCTTTGATGAACCTCTGTACTGCCTTCATGACTATACCATATTGTACACTTACGTCTTCAAGTTCAACCAAGTAATTGTAGATGAACCTGATATCTTTCATTTTGAGCTTATTAAGGTCTGCTTCTGAAAATTTATATTCATTTCCATCTTTACGAGTCATATGAAATTGAGGCATTCTGACGTGAGTTTGATCGAGAATCACAAATTTGTTAATCTCTGTCAAATCATTACTTTTTTGATCTTGAAAATCATTCTAATTTTTAATTCTATAGATTTCTCGGATGGATAAATAAGCAGACAAGATCTCAGGCTTCTTACAGAACTTACATGCACCTAATACTCTCATTGATTCCGGCTTTTTGAGATTTTATTCACTGAATAACTAGAAATCTCGTTCTTCTAGATATGGTGCTCATAGTATCTTTCCTTTTGCTTTCATACTCATTTCATATTTTACATCTCTTGTTAGCTCTATGTCAGTACATCAGTGGTTTGAAAAGTAACATCAGAATTTGGTGGAAATGTAATGTATTCTCCGTTGAAAAAATTCATCATCCATTGTTTGACAGAAATTAGTAGATGGAATCCTTAAGTTGACAAACAGATGAAGCGAGAACTCTTCTATTTGTCTTTCCTCCATTTTTTTTCTTCAAATGTTCCGTCAAATTCAATTATTGAGCTTTCATTTTTATTTTCTTCACCTTCTAAACCTAAATCATTCATCTTAATGTGTTCACTATCACCTACCTTTTCTGAAATAATATCCTCCAAGTAATGGTTTATCTCATCATGATTTCCACTTTCAACTTTTCGCAAATTGTCAACATCCTCCTGTTTTTAGTAGATGAAGTACCTATTCAAAAGTAGATACACTTGTGCTTTTCTCCCCTCATGAAGATTCTCGGGATTAGAATCATCATGCTCGTCTTGTCATAATGTAACTGGTGATCTCCATGGAGCATTATGAAATACTTTCCGTGCTTGTTGAACAAACATGACAAATGATTCACAAAGTACATCAAGATTAGGTCATGATTGAGTACAAGCAATGTACATCATCTCGAACTTTTAAAATTATAGTTGATATAAGGAATATGTTGATAAAGATCGAGGTGGTAAGTGAATGCTTGGAGGTGTAGGAAGTGATACGATCGGTGGTGGTGATGAGTATATCGGAACTCGCGGATTCAGAACCTCCGCTGACACTCTAGTTTTTAAGCTGGAAGTGGTTCACAAGGCCGAAGCACTTTCCTACACTCCAATCGTTACACTCAAAGTGGTTTGCAATGATATAGTCATTGCTGCACCCCAGTTGTTACGATGGAAGTGTTTTGCGCAGTCCAGGCTAGCGCTCTCGCTCTAGTTATTACACTGGTAAGTCCATCAGGATTCATACTCACCGGGATCATGAAAGGGGCCGGAATTAAACTCACTGGTGTCGGGGTCTCCGGGAGTAAGCTCAGCGGGCGGTGAGGATGACTGAAAAATGTAATTACAGCCGGTGGCAGCTAGCTAACCGCCTCAATGGTTATAGTCCCATGGGATCCTATCTGAGTGCCCCCTGGCACGATATTGTTATCAGTCTCATTTGATGGGGGTTTCCCGCTCTTGATCAAGCCACGCAATCCCACTGTATCTAAAACCACATTGGTGTCTATAGAAATCGATGTGGTATAGGAAGATGCTACATCGAGTCCAGAAGTCATTGATGTATCATGAGGTAATACATCTTCTTCTGTTAAATCAATCTCGAAGGATTGAGTATCATCGGGCTTAGATGTTGAAATGATTAATTATTTAGAAGATCATCCTTCTAGGGATCTAAGTAATCACTTTGTGTATCATGGGGTCCCCCATTGTGCAAGGATGATCTCCCTCATTGAGATAAGCCTGACCTACAAGCCCTGTTTAACGTTGAGGCGCAAGAGGATTTCCGATCGATATGCAATGTTCCTTTTCATGATTTTTCAGACCCTCTCCGGTCGTTCTGGATTGCAACTCATGATCTAAAGTCAGGACGAAGCATGAAATTCGCCGATGCGGATATGCTAATGATTACGAAGATAGGTAATAAGGGTGAATGTAAAGAGTTTATGCTCTTGTTGGCGATTTCTCCGTAAGTTGCAAGATGTGACTTACTTTACGCCACCAAGACATAGAATAATATATATATATATATATATATATATATATATATATATATATATATATATATATATATATATATATATATATGTGTGTGTGTGTGTGTGTGTGTGTGTGTGTGTGTGTGTGTGTGTGTCATATGTGAATCAATTGATTGTGCATTGATAACATTCCATCTCTAGAGTTTATGCGTCCTTACTTATAGAACACTAGAATGACAATCCCTCGTATTGAAACTTAGCTATTTCCCCATACATTTTGGATAAATTAGTAGACTTTTCTAAAATGAGCTCTTACACTAGGAAAGTAAAGTTGTCCATTTCCTTAATTGAATATGTAGGCGGCCGACCTAGGAATATTCTTCCTATCTTCCACTTAAATAATAAAGTCATGAGTAGGTTCATACGGATTCCCAATGATCGATCATGCGTATATTAGACCACACCCTATGGTTCATTACCCGTTCGTTACCCACACTTTACCCGTAGCCACCCGTAACTAACTATAGGCACCAATTAGTTACCCGCTTTAGTTATCCGCTTTCACCATAGATTTAACGGAAGAGTTATAGGAATTGTGGGTCCTAGTGGATTTTTATTGTTGGACTTGATACTTTATTGCTTGTACGTTGCATATTAAGAGGAGTATTATTTTAGCCATTATAGGGAGTGTTTAGTTATGAGTTAGTTATAGGATATTGGTGTTGATTTGACGCTGATGTGGAAGGTTAAGAGGATGAATAGTTTAGTTACGATAGGAATGACTTTATCGATGAAGACATCATTTGTTGTGTTATGATCAAACCAAGCTTAGTTTTGTGTAGTACGTAATAGCTAGTACTAATGTGTAGTAGTGTAGTACCAAGTACAAACCTCCAGTACAATATTGTTGGAACCTACCTATAAGTAGATTGCATCCATCTATTTTTGACTAATATTTAAGTCGTGTTATTATATATCCGAAGTAAATCAAGATTGACGTGTTTGTGAACGATGAAGATCCACATCATGATTTGGGAATCATGCCATATCTTGTACGTATATTTTATGGTCATGTTTAAAGACGAGTACAAAATATCAACTGGAGTGTAAGTATTATGTTCAGTCCATGTTTTAATTGCTAACTCAACATAGACACGATATCGTACATGTGTTATTGCTGATAACTCAACATATACACAATAAAGTATGAAAACGTAATAATTTTTTTTTTTTTTTGAAAGGCAATAATTTTAAACTTTATAATTCTCTTTGGATAATCACACACACAAACATATATGATACACCCAAATTTGGCATTGTAATCTTCGTCATTCACAAACACGTCGAACTTGACATATACTTCCAAAGTAATCGGGAACCACCATCGGTAACAATCCAAACAATCGTACTACATCATGGCCCTTTCGACGTCCCACAAAATCTCATAACATTGATTAGGGATCATAACGATATCGGTGACAATAATCTCATAACATTGAGAGAAAGGTAAGCATGTATTTTGAAACAAACTCGTTTTATTTTAAATTCATAATGAAAGTAACGTTATTGAATATTGTGAATTGTTAATTTATAATACAAGAAAAGATTATGTAACACATCTTTTATAGATAAATACATACAAAATGATGTGTATTAAGACCTGGACCAATAAAATTCGTTTATTCTACTTCGTCTAGTATTAAGACCTGGACCAATAAAATTCGTTTATTCTACTTCGTCTAAATTCTTACTAACGACAGTCCTAACTGTTGTCATTAACGTACATAAATTAACTGTGTATTTTAAAAATTGTTACTTTCATCTAATTACGTAATTGCTCAGTACAATACTTTAAAACATATTAACGACAATCTAGCTAAAGGTTGTCGTTAGCAAAATCTTTATGAGATTCCTTATGTTTATAATACACATCATTTTGTACCCATATAAGCTGCCTTCTTTTTTTTTTTTTTTTTTTTTTTGCCAAAAATAACAAAAACTATATAAATGAAACATTCAGCAAAAATGAAGGTCCAAAACAAGAGATACAAAGAAAAGTAACCGGCCGAGCTCGAAACTAGTAAACGTCACATCTCGACGTTAACTCCAACCGAGCCAAGCTTAGAACTCATTCAAACAACACTCGATTCACAAGGATACAAATGAACACATACACGAAACAACCCTCTAAAAGACTACAACTAATTAGCTAATATGTAAAAACAAAGGAATTTAATAACGCGTTTTACCATTTCTCTCGTCCGGCCGATTTGTAAACCCATTAATTGTATTGATGTGAACTCCTTTGTCACCCCGAGATTTGAAATTATAGTCAACAATGTTGGAAGAAGAACCCCCAAAACCTTTCCCGAGTATGGTAGGCATTCATCCGCAAATTGACTCAAAAAATGTATACTCACTTCCCGAAGAGCACCTGTCGCTAGTCTCCATGAACTTCTTTTGAATCGCCTCACCACACCTTAAATCGTCATCATTGTCTTTAAGAGAGAGAAAGAACTTTCAATGGAAAGGCATTTCCTTTTAAGCCTCGAATCCTTTTTTAACCAAACCAAATTTCGGTTTGGGTGCCTTATCTTCATCTTTATTAACTGAACACTCGTCTTTTTTTCTTTTCTTCTCGTTAATGAACTTATCTAGCCTATCATCAAAAGTAGGAATAAACATCTGATCATCATCCCCTGGTAACACACCTTGCATTTGGGCCATAAGAGGCCCATCAATCGACTCATGTACTTGATCAACAGGAGGTACTACACTCTGTACAGGATCCAGTTTTATCTCCACTTCCACACCAAACGACTAGAATCTCAATTCCACACCACTAGCTAACAAACCTAAACCATTTTCACTTGCAGAATTCAAAGCAGAATGAGTAACACAACTCGGGTCATATGTATGATTCGCAATAGAATCTGTTTCAAGAGAAGCAGTAGACACGAAATCACCCGTATAAACACTATTCGCTACCACGAATCGATTAGTAGACGCCTAAAGATTACCATCAAACGAATTGGAAAAAATATGATTCAACTCATTTACCTCATTTCACTCAATAACCCAAATATTATCCAAAGTTACACCTCTACATCCACTTCAACCGCCTGATGAATGTGTTTAGGATTCAAAGATCTAACAAACGCAAACAAAGAACATACATTACCCAAGTCGGAAGTAGATTTAGCGACCGACAACACCTCCACGAATAAACCTCCAACAACACTAGAATTCACTTTTGACACACACGTCACGGGGATACTAAAGCCAAGAAAATCGAAAATAAGAACAAGCAAGCTGCTCGAAAGGAGAAATCCGTACAAAATCAGCAGAGCAAACATTTAACAATTTGTTACAACCATATAAATTCAGCTTAGAAATAAAAAAGATTTGGGCCCTAGAACAGAAAATTGCAGCATCTTTGTGATCTCGAGTTAGTGAAAATCTTACAACGTAATTTGGGCAGAGATGAGACACCATCACGGCCATCTACACTTTCTATATGTGTATCTTTTCTAAAAAATAACAATACCTAAGTATAACTAAGAAATACAAAATAAACAAACAAACGCTTGCAAAATGAAATGGCATAACTGAAGGACCAATCAAATCAAATATATATATATATATATTTTTCCTTTCATACATTCTTTTCATATAATTGGTTCATGTTATTTTGTAATAATGTCTAACTGAGAAATACTAAAAATTACAAAAAAAAAAAAAAAAAAAAAAATAACAAACACACTTACACGATGAAATAGCATAACTAATGGGTGATGATATATCCAACACATTTTTTGATACATCTATCACAAATTATGCATTAGTGAGTTGTACTGTACAAACTGTTATTGCATATTTGTGGTAGATATATCAAAAAATGTGTTGGATACATCAGTGCCCATAACTAAAGGACCAATCAAATCAAATATATATATTTTTTTGCAAAATGAAATGCCCATTAAATTTTACAAATAATGTGGTCCAATGAAATAAAGTAAGAGGCAGATGAGAGATGGATAATGATTAAATTTAATTGGTTTATGGAATGTAACTCTCATTTTATGAATTTTTTATGAGTTTTATGTAAATAGTAATTCTCTTTTTTTTCCTACTTTTTATATGATTGGTTCAAGTAATTTTGTAAATTTGTTTTATGAAACTTTTATATGTATACTATATCTCTCTGTAAATTGTGTGATAAGAAATATTCTACATTTAATAAAAAAGAAAATTATAGATGATGTGACAAATTAGGTGCCAATGATTGTATTATTATCTCTCATCCTTCTGTGTTCATATTTCTTTAATTAATTTAATAAATCCACTCATGTGTAATTGATTAATTTCAAAGTGTGTGTTTTTTTTTTTTAAACAAGTAAAAGCTACCAAATACAACGCATACAATGATAACAAGGGCTCTCACAATATCAACACGTAATAGCTACCAAAACACGTAATAGCTACCAAGAACAACACCAATCAACCATTATAACGAGAATTACACTACATGAAGTGTAAAATACAAACCAAAAATGACACATTAAAATGAAAATAGAAAACACGACTGGAAATAAAATCCTAAACTACACGAGTCAGAATTATCAATCACCATTCGACCCAAAGTACCCATTGCAGGGTCTTCTATGATTCCGAAGCAGATGATGAAAAATCTTCATCATAACCGTCTTCTTCTTCCAAGCTCTTCATCATAGCAACGGTCCGAAGATATTAATTGAATCTATAACAATATTTATTGATATTTATTATGTCTTAATTATTTTTTCCTATCTTTAAAAAGTATAAATTAATCTCTTTTAAACCGTTTATCTGGATGTTTTTTTTGTATGGTCTCATATCTTTGTTTTTTTTCGAAGGACCAATATTATTAAAATATCAAACTAGCAAGACGCTTGAAGAGAAAAGAAAAAAAAACAATTATAAAGCATTACGATACGATTCGGTCCTAGGTAAATTACATTTTCTTTTATCTTTAACCAAAAAAAATGAAAATTTTCATATAGGATCAAAAAGATCATTGATCTTCAATTGAGAACCGAAAATCTTCCCATTTATGAATCTCCACATAGTTCACATGTATGCCGCTGCAATGATGTAAGTACGCTCCTTCCTCCTTGAAAACGTAGGCCAGTTCTCTAGCCAAGAGATCCATAAGAGCCAAGAATCGATCGACGGAAGACCAACATTCGTCCGAAGTTGTATCCTTGACCAAACTTGTTTAGTAATCGGACAACCAGACAAAGTATGATCTAAAGATTCTACCAGCGCCACAAGAAGGACAACCGATTTGTTGAATTTTCAATACTCTTTTAGACAAGTTAAGTTGAGTCGGTAACATGTCTAAAGCCACCCTTCAAAGAAAAAAGTTCACTTTTCGAGGAATATTATTCAACCATCTAGTTGACAAGTTTGCATTAGGTAAGAGTGAACTATCAATCAAACTTCAACATTTTCTAACACTAGGTGCGCAATAACAAAATGCATATCTTCGAACTCGCTAAGATGGTGTGATGATCGTAATGGGCGAGACCAATTCCATTGCCACACATCATCAACCAATCTATCCGCAATTAAACAGTTACTATTAGAGTCAAGATGAAAAATTCGATCATACCTTGAAGCTAAAGATGCACCACCGACCCATATGTCATTTTAAAGTCTAGTATTCATCCTGTTACCGACAACTCTCTTGAAAGCCACATAAGGAACAATATCAGTTTTAATTAGTCAATTGCAAACATCAACTATGCTACCATACACTTCAATTTTATGGAGATGATATCACTTCCCTGTACCATCTTGACCGTATATATCTTTGTTAATCCGAACCCACAAAGCATCCAAATTAGACAAAAACGCCACTTCCATTTCATTAAAAGGGCCAAATTAAATGCCTTTAAGCTCCCAATATTTAAGCTTCCCTTTTCATGTGAGGTTAAAATTTGATATTGGTGATTTAATAATTATGTGCTTATAATTATTTGAGTAGTTAGTTAAGTGCGTTTTTGTGAAAAGGGTCACAGAACATATCTGTTTATTTAATTTGGATCTCGTTTGAAACGCCTAATGAGGTAATTGGTGTTTCAGAAAACTGGTAAATACCCGTGTGAGACACGGAATAGGATCCTTCAAAATGAAGAAACCCTTGTTGAGTTCATTGGCCTAGCGGTATCGAGGTGACCCCTTCAACCTATAGGTTGGGTGTTCGAGTCCCGGGGTGGGCATGTATATATTTGTGTTTAAATTCATGTATGAGTTTGTGTGTTTGCCTTTAAAAAAAAAAAAAAAAAAAAAAAACCCTGCTCATTCTTTATTTCTATTTTTTTAAACTCATAACACATACACAAACGCTGCAAAATCCTCACAAAACCTAATCCTTGATTCTCGTTTTTGTATTAAATTGAAGTTGTGAAATCATTCCCTGTGATTTCATTAGCTTAAACAATGTATTTTACAAACGATTTCATGTCCAAATCCAATTGAATTTGATGATTTTGTCCAACTTTTATAGAAAATGGGTTTTTGAATCAAAATGGTATTTTGAGGTGTTATAAACACCCATAGATGTTAGAAAACGTTTTCTTATGATCTCTACATGTTTCCTAAGTGATTTTTAGTGTCAAAACAGTACAAAAACGAGATTTGGGGCTTAAAATCATGAAGACAACGACTTGGTGCTGATGAACAGCATCCGTACAGATACAAGGTGCATCTGTACAGATACGGGTTGTATCTGAACTATTTTGGGTGTAACCGTATGGATACAGATGCATCTGTACAGATACAGTTGCATCCGTGCGGTTGCAGGCTGGCAACATTTTGCAAAACTCGTTTTAGCCATAACTTTCAAACCGTAACTCCGTTTTTTATGAATAAACTATTGTTGGAAACGTAATAAGGTCTAGCTTCCAATGGTAATGTTTTGAAACACTAATTCAAATTTAAATTTCGGTCAAAATGACATGATAACGTGTATGCCTCGTTTTACATGCGTGTGATAGTTGCAATTGAATGGGGGAACCATGTCAACATGTCATATATGGATATATTAGGCTATATGATGTTGTATAGAGTATTAATTGATGATATTATTGATTGAATATGTGCTAACTTGAGATATGATATTCTCAAGTAGTAAAGGAACGGAGAAGACTTAGTAATATAAGACTTCTAAGTTCTTGCTGTTTATCAGGTGAGTGAGACTATCTTAACTATTATATGTATGTAGTAGCTGGTTATGCTACTGTTTTCCTTCCATGTTGAGCCTGATATTGATAGTATATGATGTACTATGTTATTGTGATGATTATGTGCACATGGGTATTGTCATCTTTGAATGGTGAAGTTTGACAAACGGCTTTGAATAGTGAAACTGGGCAAAAGGTCAACCTTGAATAGTGATGTTGGGTTCAAGTGTTACTATTCGTGTAGTATAGTTGAATGACGTATCCCTTACATCCGGATTACTATACGAAGGACCCAGTACCCAGTAACAGGAACTATCGGTAAACTCTAGCCCGATCAGCTAGTAGTTGATGGCCCACAAGCCGTCGATCCTTTTATTTCTGTTTTGATTGTTTAATTGCTGTGTTATGCAAATGTACTTAGCTTGATCCAAGATGCCTATAGCTGTTAGGATGTTTCCACTCACTTAGATTTGTGCTAATCCCCCACATTTTCACCCTTGCAGGTTAGGATGTTTATGTCGGGTACTGGGAGAAGCTTGTCTGTTTGATATGCTTGATACGCATAACTCTGATGTCTATATTTTGACACATATACGTGTGTAAAAGCTTTTTGGATGACGTAACACCTGCATGACTATAATAACTATGGTTTAGTTAATTACTAATGTATTATTTGTAAATATTAATATAGTATGTTTCCGCTGTGTTTACAAAAATAAAATAAAAATAAAAATATTTACGATGTTACAAGTTGGAATCAGAGGCAGTATGTACACATGGATGTCGTACTCCCAAACCTTCAGTATGAGGTATCAAACATATCTTTGGGGACGGGTTAAGTGAATGTAGTGGGTATGTGTGTTAGACTTTAGGTACTAACAGTTTATCCATTAAGCTCTGGTGAGATGTTGTGCAGTACAGGTTCAAGGATGACTGACAGACATAATGTTCAAGCTCCCTCGACCCCCGAAATCTTCAGAGCACCTGATGATGGTGAAGAATCAGATAGTGACCAACAAGAATATATTCAGCAGATAGAAAGTCAGTTCAAGGAAGTCCAAGACAGAATTGCTGAATTGGAGAGTACTCATTTTGTGGTTATCACAACCGTTAATGTTGAACCTCCACCACCAGGTTTTCTAACACCACAATTTACGGAAGTACCATCCGGAAACACCTTAAAATCACAAATTCCATTACCTCCACAGCCTCAATTTCCATAACCCCCTCAATAACAAGTGCCACCACAAAATCAAGCATCGTTCCAGTATGAGTACCACTACCCTAATCATATGATGTATCCCTATACCAAACAAATGTTTCCACAACCACCACTAGAAACCAAGAAAAGGTGTATGTTTAAATAGTTTCTAGATTGCAAACCTCCAGAATACTAAGGAAGTTCAAATCCAACAAATACCTTGGATTGGTTAAAAGAAGTAGACCGGGCATTGGAGGCGTGCTAATGTGAACCTGCATTACGTGTCACTTGTTGATGCATTTTACATAAGTCCCTAGACATCTACCCCACGTCCATGACAGGTACTTCAGTTAGTGGGTTACCATGATCGCTCGTTGTTATCCTATCTATGTTTATATGCAATTACAGGTACTACAGGATCAAGATATGGAAGTTTGCCTAACTTAGACTTTGTCAGACGCACGAGTGAAGCCTCACTCGTACAGATGACAAGCTCATACGCACGAGTGTGCTGATCTGAGTCACAGACCTAATTTGATTACACTTACACGAGTGAGTGATCACCCGTACGGTTGAGCCTGTCCACTCGTACGAGTGAGACATGACTCGTACGGCTGACTTAACATCAGGTGTATATATTGTGTTGTGTTCTTCATTTTGGGTTAAGCCTCTCATTTTATTCTATCACTCAGATCTGGTAACCTGTCCGATTCTCTCTCTGTCCTTCAAGCCTAAATCCTAGCAAAAGGTGAATAATAGCTCTAGGTGTTGATCTAATCACACAATCATTATTGTTGTTTGACTAAATCAATCCCAAAAAGCATTTTCATATACACTAGAGGGTTTGATTCACTATTCCGCCTTTGTGTGAGTTAAATCTGTTAGATTCGAAGTTCCTAGTCATGTTTCATCTTTGGTATCAGAGCGTTGGTTGAGAATACAACATCATCCTAGTGATTTTTGGTGATTTAGAGTCTATTATTTTAGGTTTTGAGTTTAGAGAGTTTTTGGATCGAAAAGTTATCATTTTTACGTTTGTAATAGTGAAGTGTGTTTATGTTAGTTTAGTGCTAATCCAACTTGTAGACGAAGAAATTGTTGTTTTACATCATTTTCTAGCGATTTAGAGTGATTTAGTGATTATAGCAGGTCACACGAGTGGGTCAAGTGAAGAACACTCACTTGCACGCGTGAGCTCATGGGTGAGCTCATCCACATGGTTTAGCCTAACCTTGTATAGGTTAAGAGGTTTCAGGTTGATCACACGAGTGATCACATGGTTGACCATTGACGCGTAAGATTGATCACAATGTTGATCATTATTCGCACGTTTGAGGTTTAGTGTCTTGTTCTTTTAGTAGCTAAGGTCACACGTACGTCTGAGTTGGTGACACATACGGTTGAGGTAGATTTTTAGTGACTCGTATGACTGAGATTATTGAACCGCACAGTTTAACTGTTTGGTAAGATTGCTAAGATGTATAATTCAAACGACTATGCGTTAGCTGCACCATTAGTTCAGGGTATCACGAGTATGACTCAACGACTACTCCTTGCTGAAAGTGAATCCGGGAGTGGTACGAAATGTCCAAGATTGATGAATATGTAGATTTAAGATTTGGTCCGATGGTCAAGATATGAAACTTTGGAAGTATATTGAATCAGAATTTCAATGGCCACATTCACCTGTTACAAAATGAGTTATATACTTTGCATAATATGCCTTCGGAAGAACCTGAAGAGTATAATTTGGAGAAGAAGATGTACTGTAACTTGACAAGTGCTCTTGATGGTCTGATATTCCATCAGTTTCTCTGTCATGATAATTCGTTCAAGATTTGGAAAGCACTCCGCACATTCAATGAAGGAAATACAGCTTACAGAGCTCGAAAGGGATTAGAGTTGAAGGCTGAGTTTGATCGCTTTCACTGGCAAGTTGGAGAATCTATTACAGATTTGGGTGAAAGATACCGTCATTTGCTAGCTGAATTGCATAAGCATGATGTAACGATTGAAGAGAAAGATAAAGTAGTATGATTAGCTGGAGCACTTCCATTGGAATGGAATGGATTTGTGTTAACTATGAAAACTAGTGGAGAACTAGCTACTGCTACAGAGAACTCATTTATTACAAGACTTCAAGTAGAGGAATTAGAGCTATTGAACAAGATGAAGAAGTCTAAGCAAATTCAAGATACCAAAATGTATTATCCAACGGGATATACACCCACTAAGTCTGCTCATGCTCCGTTTCTAACTGCCTTTGCAACAAATAATCAAAACATGTATGATTTGAATGTCACTACTTCAAGTACTCAACAACCTTCCTATCCATCACAAGTTTCACCATGTTCACTCAACACTCAACCACAACCTACTTCAAATACAACAGAGTCACCTACATCATCTGCAACAGAAGTTTTATCTGCACTCAAGAATGAGAACATAAAAAAAGTGGAAAAGGAGAAGATTAATGAAGACATAGCTCTATTGTCTAATCTTGTGAATTCTTTTGATAATTATCTTGATGGTCATGTGGGTACTATTCATCTAACAACAGAAGATTATCAACAACTTGATAAGGATGAAGCAGAAAAGATGGATATAATGTGGGGTATGGCAAATCTTGTGAGAAGAGCTAGAGATTACGAAGAGAGAACTGGGAAACCAATCAATCTGACCAAGGATACAAAACTGGGTTTTAATATGAATACTGTTACTTGTTACAACTGTGGAGATTTAGGTCATTTTTCAAGACAGTGTACTAAACAGAAGAAGCAAGGTAATCATAATCCTTTCAGGAATCAGAACTATAATCGTAGTAGTTCCCAGAGTCAATCAATAAAGCATGAGATATACATCACTGACAAGGGAATTGATGTGGAAACAACTGAAAGTCCTAACAAAACTCTAGTTGTCATTCATGGAGACGATGATGATTGGTCAATTAAATTGAATGTTAATGAACAACAACCTAAAGCTAACATGGCAAAGCTCACTGAAGTTGAAACAAACTATGTTTCTGATCAAAGTATAATTGAGAAGTTAACTGCTCGTGTTGATAGAGTTGGAGAATTATCTCGAACCATTAGAAAAGATAAGATTCAAAAAAAGGTGAAAGATAATTTCAAGAAAGCACGTGATTCTGTTCCTCGAACACCTGAATCAGGAAGCGTTTCACCTACATCATCAGAAGACTACTTCTTCAATAGTTGAAAAACTACTTATGGTGATACCTCAGGTTTTGAAAATAGTAACCTAGAGGACGATCAAACTGGAGAAATATTGTTTGATGTTGATAGAGAACTTGATGAATGGGGTAGAATGATTGATGTAGAGATGGAGATGTTAGTTCTTATGGGTGAAGGTTCAGATCTTGATAGTCTAAGTTCAGAAGTTGATGAATCAGATATGAGGTCAGATTCACAAGCAGAAAGTACAGATGATCAAATCAATTTTGAAGCATTGAACGAGCAAGCAGTGAAATTACTTAGAAAGTGCTTATCGGAAAGTGATTGTGAAAAAGTGTCTGGGTTGACAAGAGCAAAATATATTTGGGATAAACTTGAACAGATTCATTTGGGAAAGGGTATTGTGAATAATGATACATCAGTTGTAGTGACCCGAACTTTTCCATGTTTATATATATTAAATGAAATTGTTATTTATATGATTAAATGAAATTGTTATTTACATGATTATGTTTCATATAAACAATTGACCACCCAAGTTGACCGGTGATTCACAAACGTTAAAACTTGTAAAAACTATATGATGTCATATATATGGATATATATATATATATATATATATATATATATATATATATATATATATATATATATATATATATATATATATATATATATATATATATATATATATATATATATATATATATATATATATATATATATATATATATATATATATTTAACATGGTATTATGATAAGTAAACATATCATTAAGTATATTAACAATGAACTACATATGTAAAAACAAGACTACTAACTTAAGGATTTCGAAACGAGGCATATATGTAACGATTATCGTTGTAACGACATTTAATTGTATATATATCATATTAAGATACATTAATACATCATAATATCATGATAATGTAATAATTTAACATCTCAATTGATATAATAAACAATGGGTTAACAACACTTAACAGGATCGTTAACCTAAAGGCTTCAAAACAACATTTACATGTAACGACTAACGATGACTTAACGACTTAGTTAAAATGTATATACATGTAGTGTTTTAATATGTATTCATACACTTTTGAAATACTTCAAGACACTTATCAAAATACTTCTACTTAACAAAAATGCTTACAATTACATCCTCGTTCAGTTTCATCAACAATTCTACTCGTATGCACCCGTATTCGTATTCGTACAATACACAGCTTTTAGATGTATGTACTATTGGTATATACACTACAATGATCAGCTCTTAGCATTCCATGTGAGTCACCTAACACATGTGGGAACCATCATTTGGCAACTAGCATGAAATATCTCATAAAATTATAAAAATATTAGTAATCATTCATGACTTATTTACATGTAAACAAAATTACACATCCTTTATTTCTAATCCATATACCAACTACCAAAAACACCTACAAACACTTTCATTCTTCAATTTTCTTCATCTAATTGATCTCTTTCAAGTTCTATCTTCAAGTTCTAAGTGTTCTTCATAAATTCTATAAGTTCTAGTTTCATAAAATCAAGAATACTTCCAAGTTTGCTAGCTTACTTCCAATCTTGTAAAATGATCATCCAACCTCAAGAAATCTTTCTTATTTACAGTAAGATATATTTATAATACAAGGTAATACTCATATTCAAACTTTGATTCAATTTCTATAACTAGAACAATCTTATTTCGAGTGAAAATCTTACTTGAACTTGTTTTCATGTCATGATTCTGCTTCAAGAACTTTCAAGCCATCCAAGGATCCTTTGAAGCTAGATCTATTTTTCTCATTTTCAGTAGGTTTATCCACAAAACCTGAGGTAGTAATGATGTTCATAATATCATTCGATTCTTATATATAAAACTACCTTATTCGAAGGTTTAAACTTGAAATCACTATAACATAGTTTAGTTAATTCTAAACTTGTTCGCAAACTAAAGTTAATCCTTCTAACTTGACTTTTAAAATCAACTAAACACATGTTCTATATCTATATGATATGCTAACTTGATGATTTAAAACCTGGAAACACGAAAAACATCGTAAAATCGGACATACGCCGTCGTAGTAACACCGCGGGCTGTTTTGGGGTTGATAATTAAAAACTATGATAAACTTTGATTTAAAAGTTGTTCTTCTGGGAAAATGATTTTTCTTATGAACATGAAACTATATCCAAAAATCATGGTTAAACTCAAAGTGGAAGTATGTTTTTCAAAATGGTCATCAAGACGTCGTTCTTTCGACTGAAATGACTACCTCTTACAAAAACGACTTGTAACTTATATTTCTGACTATAAACCTATACTTTTTCTGTTTAGATTCATAAAATAGAGTTCAATATGAAACTATAGCAATTTGATTCACTCAAAACGGATTTAAAACGAAGAAGTTATGGGTAAAACAAGATTGGATATTTTTTGATTGTTGTAGCTACGGGAAATATTGTAACAATTCTATACAAATCATATCCTAGCTAACTTATATTGTATTATACATGTATTCTAATATATTATGTAATCTTGGGATACCATAGACACGTATGCAAATGTTTTGACATATCATATCGACCCATCTATATATATTATTTGGAACAACTATAGACACTCTATATACAGTAATGTTGGAGTTAGCTATACAGGGTTGAGGTTGATTCCAAAAATATATATACTTTGAGTTGTGATCTAGCCTGAGACGTGTATACACTGGGTCGTGGATTGGGTCAAGATAATATATATCAATTTATTTCTGTACATCTAACTATGGACAACTAGTTGTAGGTTACTAACGAGGACAGCTGACTTAATAAACTTAAAACATTAAAACGTATTAAAAATATTGTAAATATATTTTGAAAATACTTTGATATATATGTACATATTTGTTATAGGTTCGTGAATCGACCAGTGGCCAAGTCTTACTTCCCGACGAAGTAAAAATCTGTGAAAGTGAGTTATAGTCCCACTTTTAAAATCTAATATTTTGGGATGAGAATACATGCAGTTTTATAAATGTTTTACGAAATAGACACAAGTAAATGAAACTACATTATATGGGTGAATGATCGAAGTCGAATATGCCCCTTTTTAGCTTGGTAGCCTAAGAATTTGGGAACAGACCTCCAAATTGACGCGAATCCTAAAGATAGATCTATCGGGCCCAACAAGCCCCATTCTGGAATTTGGAATGCTTTAGTACTTAGAAATTATCATATCCGATGGATGTCCCGGAATGATGGGGATATTCTATATGCATCTTGTTAATGTCGGTTACCAGATGTTCACCATATGAATGAATTTTATCTCTATTTATGGGATGTATATTAAAATATGAAATCTTGTGGTATATTATTATAATTTGATAATATATAGGTTAAACCTATAACTCACCAACATTTTTTGTTGACGTTTTAAGCATGTTTAATCTCAGGTGATTATTAAGAGCTTCCGCTGTTGTATACTAAAATAAGGACAAGATTTGGTGTCCATGCTTGTATGATATTATGTAAAAACTGCATTCAAGAAACTTATTTTGATGTAATATATTCTTATTGTAAACCATTATGTAATGGTCGTGTGTAAACGGTATATTTTAGATTATCATTATTTGATAATCTACGTAATGCTTTTTAAACCTTTATCGATAAAATAAAGGTTATGGTTGTTTTAAAAATGAATACAGTCTTTGAAAAATGTCTCATATAGAGGTCAAAACCTCGCAACGAAATAAATTAATATGGAACGTTTATAATCAATATGAACGGGACATATTTCAGTTGGTATCCGAGCGTTGGTCTTAGAGAACTAGAAATTTGCATTAGTGTGTCTTATCGTGTTTGTTAGGATACATTAGTGAGTCTGTACTTCGACCGTGTTTTATTTAAAAAACGATTGCATAACACTTTTGTTGGAAACTATATATTATTAACATTTAAATATTATGTGATATATTAACCTCTTAATGTGTTTGATATTGTGTGATAGATGTCTACCACTAGTACAAATCCCATCGACTCACCTAATAATAATGAAGAGTCGAATATAATTTAGGAAGATTCACAAATTCCCGAAGAGGAACCGGAAGAAGAGGAACCGAAAGAAGAGGAACCGGAAGAAGAGGAACCGGAAGAAGAGGAATCAGAAGAGGAGGAACCGGAAGAAGAAGATGTTCCGGAGGAAGAAATATTGATACCTATAGTAAATCGATTAAATAAAAGAAAATTCTCAACCAACGGACCAAAGTTAATAATGGTCAATGGTGTTTCCGCCGAGGAAGCAAAATATTGGGAAGATTATCAATTTTCTGATGAATCGGATCCCGATGAGGATTTCGATGATGTTATAGAAATTACCTCGAACCAATTTAATAAAGCGAAAGAAAATAATAAGGGAAAAGGTATAAAAATAGAGAAACCCGATTCCAACCCCGATGAACTTTATATGTATCGGCAACATCCGTATTTCCTAAAATGTAACAATGACCCGGGAACCTCTAAACCACCAGGTTTTTCTAAACCATTGTGGAAAACGACGGCTCGTATTAGAGGAACACCATATATTCCTAGAAAATTAGGAAAACGAACCAAGTCTGAAGAAGAAGAAACCAGTAATTCAGATTAGAGGGTTGTAATCATGTTGTATATTATATGTATTGTAGTGTGCTTGTACTTTTATGTTCTATGTAAAAATTGCTTGTATTGTTTGTTAATTATCTTTTACGAATCTAATCCTTGTCTATTTTACAGTATAAAAACAAAATGAACGTTAAGGGTAGGCAACCGAATATTTTAGAAGACCTACCAGAGGATATGATTGAGGAAATCTTGTCTAGAGTCGGTCAGAATTCATCAGCACATTTAGTTATGGCGAAATTAACTTGTCAAACATTTGAAAGACTTTTCCAGAAATGCCTTAATTTATAAAAGGCTTTCCTTTGATAGGTGGGGTATATCACATTGGGGAGACCGTAAGTTACGCTGTGTTTTCTTTAAAGCGTTAAATGCGGGGAACCCAAATGCAATTTTACGCTACGGGTTAAGAACCTATTTTGACTCAACATATCCCAACATAGGATTTCGTGAATTAGAAAGAGCTTCTAACATGCAACATAAAGAAGCATGTTATGCTTACGGGTTAGTGATGTTCGCTTCTTACCAAAGTGAGAAAAAGAACATCGGATTGCAGCTTTTAAATAAAACCTTCCCACAAGTGACGGATTCAGTAGTTGAGGTAAGAAACAAGGTTTTTAGATTATTACGGGGCTGTTGGATATTACGAAACCCTCGTCCTTTTGACGACATTACAACATGCTGCCTAGCCAATGGTCATAACGGTTATTTTCCACAAGACCAAGGATGGGAAGTCGTTTTAGTAAAATCAGAATGCATGACTTGTTTCTGGACTTATGTGTAGTGACCCGAACTTTTCCATGTTTATATATATTAATTGAGATTGATATTTACATGATTAAATGTTTCCAACATGTTAAGCAATCAAACTTGTTAAGACTTGATTAATTGAAATATGTTTCATATAGACAATTGACCACCCAAGTTGACCGGCGATTCACGAACGTTAAAACTTGTAAAAACAACATGATGATATATATATGGATATACATATGGCTAACATGAGATTATGATAAGTAAGTATCTCCATAAGTATATTAACAATGAGTTATATACATATAAACAAGACTACTAACTTAAGGATTTCGAAACGAGACATATATGTAACGATTATCGTTGTAACGACATTTAAATGTATATATATCATATTAAGATATATTAATATATCATAATATCATGATAATATAATAATTTAACATCTCATTAGATATAATAAACAATGGGTTAACAACATTAATTGAGATCGTTAACTTAAAGGTTTCAAAACAACACTTACATGTAACGACTAACGATGACTTAACGACTCAGTTAAAATGTATATACATGTAGTGTATTTAGATGTATTAAAATACTTTTGGAAGACTTCAAGACATATATCAAAACACTCATACTTAACGAAAATGGTTACAGTTACTTTCCCATTCTTTTCTTTCATCAAGAATTCTAGTCGTATTCTTACCCGTATTATACACAGCTTCAAAACGTACTTACTATAGGTATATACCAATAGGAACTAGCATGGGATTCCACTCTTGATTATGTCATGTATGACTAATCAATTTTAACTTCTACCATGAGCTAGTCAACTAACTAGAACTCCTTTTAACCCCACTCACCACTCACCAATTACCACTCATCATTCACTCCATTTCACTTCCAATTCTCTTTCTAATTCTCTCTCAACACACACACACTATTATGAACGTATTTTTCCAGTAGTTAATCATCATCTTCTTCAAAAATCACTTCAAGAATCAAGCTATAATCATCATAGGAAGAACACTTCAAGAACACTTCAAAAATCCCTTTAAGTTTACTAATTTACTTCCAAGCTTTCTAATCCATTCCAAGTAATCATCTAAGATCAAGAAACATTTATTATATACAGTAGGTTATCTTTCTTATTCAAGGTAATATTCATATTCAAACTTTGATTCAATTTCTATAACTATAAACTATCTTAATTCGAGTAAAAATCTTACTTGAACTTTTTTTTGTGTCATGATCCTACTTCAAGAACTTTCAAGCCATCCAAGATCCTTTGAAGCTAGATCATTTCTTGTCACTTCCAGTAGGTTTACCTACTAAACTTGAGGTAGTAATGATGTTCATAACATCATTCGATTCATATATATAAAACTATCTTATTCGAAGGTTTAAACTCGTAATCACTAGAACATAGTTTAGTTAATTCTAAACTTGTTCGCAAACAAAAGTTAATCCTTATAACTTGACTTTTAAAATTAACTAAACACATGTTCTATATCTATATGATATGCTAACTTAATGATTTAAAACCTGGAAACACGAAAAACACCGTAAAACCGGATTTACGCCGTCGTAGTAACACCGCGGGCTGTTTTGGGTTAGTTAATTAAAAACTATGATAAACTTTGATTTAAAAGTTGTTATTCTGAGAAAATGATTTTTATTATGAACATGAAACTATATCCAAAAATTATGGCTAAACTCAAAGTGGAAGTATGTTTTCTAAAATGGTCATCTAGACGTCGTTCTTTCGACTGAAATGACTACCTTTACAAAAATGACTTGTAACTTATTTTTCCGACTATAAACCTATACTTTTTCTGTTTAGATTCATAAAATAGAGTTCAATATGAAACCATAGCAATTTGATTCACTCAAAACGGATTTAAAATGAAGAAGTTATGGGTAAAACAAGATTGGATAATTTTTCTCATTTTAGCTACGTGAAAATTGGTAACAAATCTATTCTAACCATAACTTAATCAACTTGTATTGTATATTATGTAATCTTGAGATACCATAGACACGTATACAATGTTTCGACCTATCATGTCGATACATCTATATATATTTCGGAACAACCATAGACACTCTATATGTGAATGTTGGAGTTAGCTATACAGGGTTGAGGTTGATTCCAAAATATATATAGTTTGAGTTGTGATCAATACTGAGATACGTATACACTGGGTCGTGGATTGATTCAAGATAATATTTATCGATTTATTTCTGTACATCTAACTGTGGACAACTAGTTGTAGGTTACTAACAAGGACAGCTGACTTAATAAACTTAAAACATCAAAATATATTAAAAGTGTTGTAAATATATTTTGAACATACTTTAATATATATGTATATATTGTTATAGGTTCGTGAATCAACAGTGGCCAAGTCTTACTTCTCGACGAAGTAAAAATCTGTGAAAGTGAGTTATAGTCCCACTTTTAAAATCTAATATTTTTGGGATGAGAATACATGCAGGTTTTATAAATGATTTACAAAATAGACACAAGTACGTGAAACTACATTCTATGGTTGAATTATCGAAATCGAATATGCCCCTTTTTATTAAGTCTGGTAATCTAAGAATTAAGGAACAGACACCCTAATTGACGCGAATCCTAAAGATAGATCTATTGGGCCTAACAAACCCCATCCAAAGTACCGGATGCTTTAGTACTTCGAAATTTATATCATATCCGAAGGGTTTCCCGGAATGATGGGGATATTCTTATATATGCATCTTGTTAATGTCGGTTACCAGGTGTTCACCATATGAATGATTTTTATCTCTATGTATGGGATGTGTATTGAAATATGAAATCTTGTGGTCTATTGTTACGATTTGATATATATAGGTTAAACCTATAACTCACCAACATTTTTGTTGACGTTTTAAGCATGTTTATTCTCAGGTGATTATTAAGAGCTTCCGCTGTCGCATACTTAAATAAGGACAAGATTTGGAGTCCATGCTTGTATGATATTGTGTAAAAACTGCATTCAAGAAACTTATTTTGTTGTAACATATTTGTATTGTAAACCATTATGTAATGGTCGTGTGTAAACAGGATATTTTAGATTATCATTATTTGATAATCTACGTAAAGCTTTTTAAACCTTTATTGATGAAATAAAGGTTATGGTTTGTTTTAAAATGAATGCAGTCTTTGAAAAACCTCTCATATAGAGGTCAAAACCTCGCAACGAAATCAATTAATATGGAACGTTTTTAATCAATAAGAACGGGACATTTCAGTTGGTATCAGAGCGTTGGTCTTAGAGAACCAGAATTTTGCATTAGTGTGTCTTATCTAGTTTGTTAGGATGCATTAGTGAGTCTGGACTTCGACCGTGTTTACTTGAAAAATGATTGCTTAACAAATTTTGTTGGAAACTATATATTTTTAACATGTGAATATTATGTGATATATTAATCTCTTAACGCGTTTGATATTATGTGATAGATGTCTACCTCTAGAACAAGTCCCATTGACTCACCTAATAATAATGAAGAGTCAAATGTAAATTGGAATGATTCGTGGACTGATTCACAAGTTCCCGAAGAGGAACCGGAAGAAGAGTCGGAACCGGAAGAAGAATCGGAAACAGATGAAGAAATAGAACCGGTGGGGGAAATAATAAAACGGTTAAGTAAAAGAAAATCCTCAACCAACCGACCAAGGTTAATTATGGTCAATGGTGTTTCCACCAAGGAAGCAAAATATTGGGAGGATTACCAATTCTCCGATGAATCGGATTCCGACGAGAATTCTGATGATGTTATAGAAATTACCCCAACTGAATTTAAAAAGGCAAAAGAAAATAATAAGGGAAAGGGCATAAAAATAGAGAAATGTAATTCCAACCCCGATGAACTTTATATGTATCGTCAACCCCCGAAGTCCTTAAGTTGTAACAATGACCCGGGAACCTCTAAACCACCAGGTTTTTCTAAACCAATGTGGATAACGACGGCTCGTATTAGGGGAACATCATATATCCCTAGAAACTTGGCAAAACTAACCAAAACCGAAGAAGAAGAAACAAGCGAGTCGGAATAAGATAGTTGTATTCGTGTGGTGTAATATAAGTAATATAGTGTGCTTATGCTTTATGATATATGTAAAAATTGCTTGTATTAACAAGTATTTTTTTTTATGAATCTAACTCTTGTCTATTTTACAGTATAAAAACACAAATGGATAGACAACCCAATATGTTAAGAGACCTACCCGGAGACATGATTGATGAAATCTTGTCTAGAGTCGGTCAGAATTCTTCGGCACAACTATTTAAGGCGAGATCAGTTTGTAAGACATTCGAAGAATGTTCCAAGAATGCCTTGGTTTATAAAAGGCTTTCGTTCGAAAGATGGGGGATATCACATTGGGAAATCTATAAGTTACGATGTGTTTACTTTGACGCATATATTGCGGGGAACCCAAATGCTATTTTACGCAATGGGTTAAGAAATTATTTTAACTCAATATATCCGAATATTGGACTTCGTGATTTAGAAAAAGCGGCTAACATGCAACATAAAGAAGCATGTTATGCTTACGGATTAGTAATGTTCGCTTCTCACCAAAGTGAGAACAAGAACATCGGGCTACAACTATTAAACAAAACGTTCCCACAAGTGACAGAGTCGGTAATTGAGGTAAGAAATGAGGTTTTTAGATTGTTACGGGACTGTTGGACATTACGTAACCCTCATCCCTTTGACGACGTTACAACACGCTGTCTTATCAACGGCCATAACGGTTATGTTCCACAAGACCAAGGATGGGAAGTAGTCCTAGTAAAACCAGAATGCATGACTTGTTACTGGACGTATGAATTACGTGTCTTTATTGCCTTTGCTGAACGACTTGTGTACTAGCTAGAATTATCTTCACAACTATCTTGTATCAAAGTTATTGTGTGCTATATTTCATGCTTTATGTAAAATAAGCGGTATTGTAAGTTTGTAAAATATTGTATAAAAGTTTGAACGCGAAATATTATTATAATCAGTTTTTCATATAGAATTGTAGTAGTTGAATTGTATATTAACTACTAAGTATGAACTTAACGGGTAGGTACTACCCGAATTTAAACTTATAAAACGCTAATATGAAGAAAAAGCTTTTATAAATGAGTTCATATTATGCTACGAAATACTATTAACTACTCTTAATATTCTGTATGATTAACTTGTCCCATTTGACTATTTTGAAGGAAATGGCACCGACTACTCGACACACCGTGAATATGAATGAAGAGGAATTTCGTACTTTTCTAGCTTCAAACATAGCCGCAGTACAGGCTGCGCTACATACCAACAATAACCTTGGATCTAGCAGTACAGGAAATCGTGTAGGATGCACCTACAAAGAATTCACTGCCTGCAAACCTTTGGAATTTGATGGAACCGAAGGACCGATCGGATTGAAACGGTGGACCGAGAAGGTCGAATCGGTGTTTGCCATAAGTAAGTGTACTGAAGAGGACAAAGTAAAGTACGCTACGCATACCTTCACAGGTTCTGAGTTAACATGGTGGAATACCTATCTAGGGCAAGTGGGATAAGACGATGCGTACGCACTACCGTGGTCAGCATTCAAGCACTTGATGAACGAGAAGTACCGTCCCAGAACCGAGGTCAATAAGCTCAAGACAGAACTTAGAGGGTTACGAACCCAAGGTTTTGATATTACCACGTACGAAAGACGATTCACAGAATTGTGCCTATTGTGTCCGGGAGCATTCGAAGATGAGGAAGAGAAGATCGACGCGTTTGTGAAAGGATTACCGGAAAGAATCCAAGAAGATATAAGTTCACACGAGCCCGCCTCCATACAACAGGCATGTAGAATGGCTCACAAACTAGTGAACCAGATTGAAGAAAGAATTAAAGAACAGACTGCTGAAGAGGCTAATGTGAAGCAAGTCAAAAGAAAGTGGGAGGAAAACGGTGATAAGAATCACCAATACAACAACAACAGCAATTACAACAATAATCGCAACAATTATCCCAACAATCGCAACATCAATTGCAACTACAACAAATGGCCCAACAACAACAACAACAACAACAACAGCAACTACAACAATCATCCCAACAACAATAATAACCGCAACAACAACAACAATTAGAAGCAGCTATGCCAAAGGTGTGAAAAGTATCACTCGGGGTTCTGCACCAAATTTTGCAACTAGTGTAAAAGAAATGGTCATAGCGCGGCGAAGTGTGAGGTCTACGGACCAGGGGTTAATAGAACGAAAGGAACAAATGGTGTCAGAACGAGTAATGGCGGAGCAAGTAGTGTCGGAGCAAGTTATGCCAATGTAGTTTGTTATAAATGTGGAAACCGGGCCACATTATTAGAAATTGCCCGAACCAGGAGAACGCGAATGGACAAGGCCGCGGAAGAGTTTTCAATATTAATGCGGCAGAGGCACAGGAAGACCCGGAGCTTGTTACGGGTACATTTCTTATTGAAAATAAATCTGCTTACGTTTTATTTGATTCGGGTGCGGATAGAAGCTATATGAGTAGAGATTATTGTGCTAAATTAAGTTGTCCATTGACGCCTTTGGATAGTAAATTTTTACTCGAATTAGCAAATGGTAAGTTAATTTCAGCAGATAATATATGTCGGAATCGAGAAATTAAACTGGTTAGCGAAACATTTAAGATTGATTTGATACCAGTAGAGTTAGGGAGTTTTGATGTGATAATCGGTATGGACTGGTTGAAAGAAGTGAAAGCAGAGATCGTTTGTTACAAAAATGCAATTCGCATTATACGAGAAAAAGGAAAACCCTTAATGGTGTACGGAGAAAAGGGCAACACGAAGCTACATCTTATTAGTAATTTGAAGGCACAAAAACTAATAAGAAAAGGTTGCTATGCTGTTCTAGCACACGTCGAGAAAGTACAAACTGAAGAAAAGAGCATCAATGATGTTCCCATTGCAAAAGAATTTCCCGATGTATTTCCGAAAGAATTACCGGGATTACCCCCACATCGATCCGTTGAATTTCAAATAGATCTTGTACCAAGAGCTGCACCAATAGCTCGTGCTCCTTATAGACTCGCACCCAGCGAGATGAAAGAACTGCAAAGCCAATTACAAGAACTTTTAGAGCGTGGTTTCATTCGACCAAGCACATCACCGTGGGGAGCTCCTGTTTTGTTTGTCAAGAAGAAAGATGGTACATTCAGGTTGTGTATCGGCTACCGAGAGTTGAACAAACTTACTATCAAGAACCGCTACCCACTACCGAGAATCGGCGACTTATTTGATCAACTACAAGGCTCGTCTGTTTATTCAAAGATTGACTTACGTTCCGGGTATCATCAAATGCGGGTGAAAGAAGATGATATTCCAAAGACTGCTTTCAGAACACGTTACGGTCATTACGAGTTTATGGTCATGCCATTTGGTTTAACTAATGCACCAGCTGTGTTCATGGACCTTATGAACCGAGTGTGTGGACCATACCTTGACAAGTTTGTCATTGTTTTCATTGATGACATACTTATTTACTCAAAGAATGACCAAGAACACGGTGAACATTTGAGAAAGGTGTTAGAAGTATTGAGGAAGGAAGAATTGTACGCTAAGTTTTCAAAGTGTGCATTTTGGTTGGAAGAAGTTCAATTCCTCGGTCACATAGTGAACAAAGAAGGTATTAAGGTGGATCCGGCAAAGATAGAAACTGTTGAAAAGTGGGAAACCCCGAAAACTCCGAAACACATACGCCAATTTTTAGGACTAGCTGGTTACTACAGAAGGTTCATCCAAGACTTTTCCAGAATAGCAAAACCCTTGACTGCATTAACGCATAAAGGGAAAAAATTTGAATGGAATGATGAACAAGAGAAAGCGTTTCAGTTATTGAAGAAAAAGCTAACTACGGCACCTATATTGTCATTGCCTGAAGGGAATGATGATTTTGTGATTTATTGTGATGCATCAAAGCAAGGTCTCGGTTGTGTATTAATGCAACGAACGAAGGTGATTGCTTATGCGTCTAGACAATTGAAGATTCACGAACAAAATTATACGACGCATGATTTGGAATTAAGAGCGGTTGTTTTTGCATTAAAGACTTGGAGGCACTACTTATATGGGGTCAAAAGTATTATATATACCGACCACAAAAGTCTTCAACACATATTTAATCAGAAACAACTGAATATGAGGCAGCGTAGGTGGATTGAATTATTGAATGATTACGACTTTGAGATTCGTTACCACCCGGGGAAGGCAAATGTGGTAGCCGATGCCTTGAGCAGGAAGGACAGAGAACCCATTTGAGTAAAATCTATGAATATAATGATTCATAATAACATTACTACTCAAATAAAGGAGGCACAACAAGGAGTTTTAAAAGAGGGAAATTTAAAGGATGAAATACCCAAGGGATCGGAGAAGCATCTTAATATTCGGGAAGACGGAACCCGGTATAGGGCTGAAAGGATTTGGGTACCAAAATTTGGAGATATGAGAGAAATGGTACTTAGAGAAGCTCATAAAACCAGATACTCAATACATCCTGGAACGGGGAAGATGTACAAGGATCTCAAGAAACATTTTTGGTGGCCGGGTATGAAAGCCGATATTGCTAAATACATAGGAGAATGTTTGACGTGTTCTAAGGTCAAAGCTGAGCATCAGAAACCATCAGGTCTACTTCAACAACCTGAAATCCCGGAATGGAAATGGGAAAACATTACCATGGATTTCATCACTAAATTGCCAAGGACTGCAAGTGGTTTTGATACTATTTGGGTAATAGTTGATCGTCTCACCAAATCAGCACACTTCCTGCCAATAAGAGAAGATGACAAGATGGAGAAGTTAGCACGACTGTATTTGAAGGAAGTCGTCTCCAGACATGGAATACCAATCTCTATTATCTCTGATAGGGATGGCAGATTTATTTCAAGATTCTGGCAGACATTACAGCAAGCATTAGGAACTCGTCTAGACATGAGTACTGCCTATCATCCACAAACTGATGGGCAGAGCGAAAGGACGATACAAACGCTTGAAGACATGCTACGAGCATGTGTTATTGATTTCGGAAACAGTTGGGATCGACATCTACCGTTAGCAGAATTTTTCTACAACAACAGCTACCATTCAAGCATTGAGATGGCGCCGTTTGAAGCACTTTATGGTAGAAAGTGCAGGTCTCTGATTTTTTGGAGTGAAGTGGGGGATAGACAAATTACTGGTCCGGAGATTATACAAGAAACTACCGAAAAGATCATCCAAATTCAACAACGGTTGAAAACCGCCCAAAGTCGACAAAAGAGCTACGCTGACATTAAAAGAAAAGATATAGAATTTGAAATTGGAGAGATGGTCATGCTTAAAGTTGCACCTTGGAAAGGCGTTGTTCGATTTGGTAAACGAGGGAAATTAAATCCAAGGTATATTGGACCATTCAAGATTATTGATCGTGTCGGACCAGTAGCTTACCGACTTGAGTTACCTCAACAACTCGCGGCTGTACATAACACTTTCCACGTCTCGAATTTGAAGAAATGTTTTGCTAAAGAAGATCTCACTATTTCGTTAGATGAAATCCAAATCAACGAAAAACTTCAATTCATCGAAGAACCCGTCGAAATAATGGATCGTGAGGTTAAAAGACTTAAGCAAAACAAGATACCAATTGTTAAGGTTCGATGGAATGCTCGTAGAGGACTCGAGTTCACCTGGGAGCGTGAAGATCAGATGAAGAAGAAATACCCTCATCTATTTCTAGAAGATTCGTCAACACCTTCAACAGCTTAAAATTTCGGGACGAAATTTATTTAACGGGTAGGTACTGTAGTGACCCGAACTTTTCCATGTTTATATATATTAATTGAGATTCATATTTACATGATTAAATGTTTCCAACATGTTAAGCAATCAAACTTTGTAAGACTTGATTAATTGAAATATGTTTCATATAGACAATTGACCACCCAAGTTGACCGGCGATTCACGAACGTTAAAACTTGTAAAAACGACATGACGATATATATATGGATATACATATGGCTAACATGAGATTATGATAAGTAAGTATCTCCATAAGTATATTAACAATGAGTTATATACATATAAACAAGACTACTAACTTAAGGATTTCGAAACGAGACATATATGTAACGATTATCGTTGTAACGACATTTAAATGTATATATATCATATTAAGATATATTAATATATCATAATATCATGATAATATAATAATTTAACATCTCATTAGATATAATAAACAATGGGTTAACAACATTAATTGAGATCGTTAACTTAAAGGTTTCAAAACAACACTTACATGTAACGACTAACGATGACTTAACGACTCAGTTAAAATGTATATACATGTAGTGTATTTAGATGTATTAAAATACTTTTGGAAGACTTCAAGACATATATCAAAACACTCATACTTAACGAAAATGGTTACAGTTACTTTCCCATTCTTTTCTTTCATCAAGAATTCTAGTCGTATTCTTACCCGTATTATACACAGCTTCAAAACGTACTTACTATGGGTATATACCAATAGGAACTAGCATGGAATTCCACTCTTGATTATGTCATGTATGACTAATCAATTTTAACTTCTACCATGAGCTAGTCAACTAACTAGCGTGGTCGGCATTCAAGCAATTGATGAACGAGCAGTACCGTCCTAGAAACGAAGTCAATAAGCTCAAGGTAGAGCTTAGAGAGTTACGAACACAAGGGTTCGACATTACCACATATGAACGACGATTCACAGAGTTGTGCCTATTATGTCCAGGAACGTTCGAAGATGAAGAAGAGAAGATCGACGCGTTTATAAAAGGGTTACCAGTAAGGATTCATGAAGATGTGAGTTCACACGAGCCCGCTTCCATACAAAAGGCAAGTCGAATGGCTCATAAACTCATAAATCAGATTGAGGGAAGAATTAAAGAGCAGGCGGCCGAAGAAGCCAACACGAAATAACTCAAGAGAAAGTGGGAAGAAACCAGTGACAAGGGTCACCAATACAACAACAACAACAATTACAACCACAATCGCAACAACAATCGCAACAATAACCGCAATCCCAACAATAACTACAATAAACGTCCCAACAATAACAACAACTACAACAATCGTTCCAACAACAATAACAATCCCAACAACAACCTCAATAACAACAACGGCAACAAAAACCAAAAATGCCAAAGGTGTGAAGAGTACCACCAGAATGGGTTCTGCACGACATTTTGCACCAAGTGTAAAAGAACTGGCCATGGTGCGAAAAAGTTTGAGGTCTACGGACCAAAGTTTAACAGAACTAAAGGAACAAATAGTGGCGAAACCAGTAATGCCGCCTTTGTTTGTTATGGATGTGGAAAACCTGGCCACATTAGAAGTAATTGCCCGAATCAAGGGAATACTAATGGGCAGGGCCGCGAAGAGTTTTCAATATTAATACGGCAGAAGCGCAGGAAGACCCGGAGCTTATTACGGGTACGTTTCTTATTGATAATAAATCTGCTTATATTTTATTTGATTCGGGTGCGGATAGAAGCTATATGAGTAGAGATTTTTGTGCTAAGTTAAGTTGCCCATTGACGCCTTTAGATAGTAAATTTTTACTCGAATTAGCAAACGGTAAATTAATTTCAACAGATAATATATGTCGGGATAGAGAAATTAAACTCGGGGATGAAACGTTTAAAATTGATTTAATACCAGCCAAGTTAGGGAGTTTTGATGTAATAATTGGTATGGACTGGTTAAAAAGGTGAGAGCAGAGGTCGTTTGTTACAAAAATGCGATTCGCATTATGCGTGAAAAGGGAAAACCTTTAATGGTGTACGGAGAGAAGAACAATGCGAAATTAAATCTTATTAGTAGTTTGAAGGCGCAGAAACTAATAAGAAAAGGTTGTTACGTCATTCTAGCACACATCAAGGAAGTTAAACCTGAAGAAAAGAACATCAGTGATGTTCCTGTCGCAAAAGAATTTCCCGATGTATTTCCGAAAGAATTAACGGGATTACCCCCACATCGATCCGTTGAATTTCAAATAGATCTTGTACCAGGAGCTGCACCAATAGCTCGTGCTCCATACAGACTCGCACCCAGCGAAATGAAAGAATTATAAAGTCAGTTACAGGAACTTTTAGAGCGTGGTTTCATTCGACCAAGCACATCACTATGGGGAGCTCCTGTTTTGTTTGTCAAGAAGAAGGATGGTACATTTAGGTTGTGTATCAACTACCGAGAGTTGAACAAACTTACCATCAAGAACCGTTACCCACTACCGAGAATTGACGACTTATTTGTTCAACTACAAGGCTCGTCGGTTTATTCGAAGATTGATTTACGTTCTGGGTATCATCAAATGCGGGTGAAGGAGGATGATATTCCAAAGACTGCTTTTAGGACGCGTTACCGTCATTACGAGTTTATGGTTATGCTGTTTGGGTTGACTAACGCACCAGCTGTGTTCATGGACCTCATGAACCGAGTGTGTGGACCATACCTTGACAAGTTTGTCATTGTTTTCATCGATGACATACTTATTTACTCAAAGAATGACCAACAGCATGAAGAACATTTGAGAAAAGTGCTAGAGTTGTTAAGAAAAGAAAAACTGTACGCTAAGTTTTCAAAGTGTGCATTTTGGTTGGAAGAAGTTCAATTCCTCGGTCATATAGTGAACAAAGAAGGTATTCAAGTAGATCCAGCAAAGATTGAAACCGTTGAAAAGTGGGAAACCCCGAAAACTCCGAAACACATTCGCCAATTTTTAGGGCTAGCTGGTTATTACAGGAGATTCATCCAAGATTTTTCCAAAATAGCAAAACCCTTGACTGCATTAACGCATAAAGGGAGGAAATTTGAATGGAAGGATGAACAAGAAAAAGCGTTTCAATTGTTGAAGAAAAAGTTAACTACGGCACCTATATTGTCATTACCTGAAGGAAATGATGATTTTGTGATATATTGTGACGCCTCAAAGCAAGGTCTCGGTTGTGTATTAATGCAATGAACGAAATTAATTGCTTATGCGTCTAGACAATTGAAGATTCACGAGCAGAATTATACGACGCATGATTTGGAATTAGGCGCGATTGTTTTTGCATTAAAGATTTGGAGGCACTACTTATATGGGGTCAAAAGTATTATATATACCGACCACAAAAGTCTTCAACACATATTTAATCAGAAACAACTGAACATGAGGCAGCGCAGATGGATTGAATTGTTGAATGATTACGACTTTGAGATTCGTTACCACCCGGGGAAGGCAAATGTGGTAGTCGACGCCTTGAGCAGAAAGGACAGAGAACCAATTCGAGTAAAAGCTATGAATAGAATGATTCACACTAACCTTACTACTCAAATAAAGGAGGCGCAACAAGGAGTTTTAAAAGAGGGAAACTTAAGGGATGAAATACCCAAAGGATCGGAGAAGCATCTTAATATTCGGGAAGACGGAACCCGGTATCGGGATGAAAGAATTTGTGTACCAAAATTTGGAGATATGAGAGAAATGGTACTTAGAGAAGCTCATAAAACCAGATACTCAATACATCCTGGAACGGGAAAGATGTACAAGGATCTTAAGAAACATTTTTGGTGGCCAGGTATGAAAGCCGATGTTGCTAAATATGTAAGAGAATGTTTGACGTGTTCTAAGGTCAAAGCTGAGCATCAGAAACCATCAGGTCTACTTCAACAACCCGAAATCCCGGAATGGAAATGGGAAAACATTACCAGAGATTTCATCACTAAATTGCCAAGGACTGCAAGTGGTTTTGATACTATTTGGGTAATAGTTGATCGTCTCACCAAATCAGAACACTTCCTGCCAATAAGAGAAGATGACAAGATGGAGAAGTTAGCACGACTGTATTTGAAGGAAGTCGTCTCCAGACATGGAATACCAATCTCTATTATCTTTGATAGGGATGGCAGATTTATTTCAAGATTCTGGCAGACATTACAGCAAGCATTAGGAACTCGTCTAGACATGAGTACTGCCTATCATCCACAAACTGATAGGCAGAGTGAAAGGACGATACAAATACTTGAAGACATGCTACGAGCATGTGTTATTGATTTCGAAAACAGTTGGGATCCACACCTTCCGTTAGCAGAATTTTTCTACAACAACAGCTACCATTCAAGCATTGATATGGCGCCGTTTAAATCACTTTATCGTAGAAAGTGCAGGTCTCCGATTTGTTGGAGTGAAGTGGGGGATAGACAGATTACGGGTCCGGAGATAATACAAGAAACTACCGAGAATATCATCCAAATTCAACAACGATTAAAAACCGCCCAAAGTCGACAAAAGAGCTACGCTGACATTAAAAGAAAAGATATAGAATTTGAAATTGGAGAGATGGTCATGCTTAAGGTTGCACCTTGGAAATGCGTTGTTCGATTTGCTAAACGAGGGAAATTAAATCCAAGGTATATTGGACCATTCAAGATTATTGATCGTGTCGGACCAGTAGCTTACCGATTTGAGTTACCTCAACAACTCGCTGCTGTACATAACAGTTTCTACGTCTCGAATTTGAAGAAATGTTTTGCTAAAGAAGATCTCACTATTCCGTTAGACGAAATTCAAATCAACGAAAAACTTCAATTCATCGAAGAACCTGTCGAAATAATGGATCGTGAGGTTAAAAGACTTAAGCAAAACAAGATACCAATTGTTAAGGTTCGATGGAATGCTCGTAGCGGACCCGAGTTCACCTGGGAATGAGAAGATCAGATGAAGAAGAAGTACCCGCACTTATTTCCAGAAGATACGTCAACACCTCCAACTGCTTAAAATTTCAGGACGAAATTTATTTAACGGGTAGGTACTGTAGTGACCCGAACTTTTCCATGTTTATATATATTAATTGAAATTGTTATTTACATGATTAAGTGTTTTCAACATGTTAAGCAATCAAATTTGTTAAGACTTGATTAATTGAAATAGGTTTCATATAAACAATTGACCACCCAAGTTGACCGGTGATTCACGAATGTTAAAACTTGTAAAAACTATATGATGTCATATATATATATGTATATATATATATGTATATATATATGTATATATATATATATGTATATATATATATATATATATATATGTATATATATATGTATATATATATATATATATATATATATATATATATATATATATATATATATATATATATATATATATATATATATATATATATAGTTAACATGGTATTATGATAAGTAAACATATCATTAAGTATATTAACAATGAACTACATATGTAAAAGCAAGACTACTAACTTAAGGATTTCGAAACGAGGCATATATGTAACGATTATCGTTGTAACGACATTTAATTGTATATATATCATATTAAGATATATTAATACATCATAATATCATGATAATGTAATAATTTAACATCTCAATTGATATAATAAACAATGGGTTAACAACACTTAACAGGATCGTTAACCTAAAGGCTTCAAAGCAACATTTACATGTAACGACTAACGATGACTTAACGACTCAGTTATAATGTATATACATGTAGTGTTTTGATATGTATTCATACACTTTTGAAAGACTTCAAGACACTTATCAAAATACTTCTACTTAACAAAAATGCTTACAATTACATCCTCGTTCAGTTTCATCAACAATTCTACTCGTATGCACCCCTATTCGTACTCGTACAATACACAGCTTTTAGATGTATGTACTATTGGTATATATACTCTAATGATCAGCTCTTAGCAGCCCATCTGAGTCACCTAACACATGTGAGATCTATCATTTGGCAACTAACATGAAATATCTCATAAAATTACAAAAATATTAGTAATCATTCATGACTTATTTACATGTAAACAAAATTACACATCCTTTATATCTAATCCATATACCAAGGACCAAAAACACCTACAAACACTTTCATTCTTCAATTTTCTTCATCTAATTGATCTCTCTCAAGTTCTATCTTCAAGTTCTAAGTGTTCTTCATAAATTCTATAAGTTCTAGTTTCATAAAATCAAGAATACTTCCAAATTTGCTAGCTTACTTCCAATCTTGTAAAATGATCATCCAACCTCAAGAAATCTTTCTTATTTATAGTAATATATCTTTCTAATACAAGGTAATACTCATATTCAAACTTTGATTCAATTTCTATAACTATAACAATCTTATTTCGAGTGGAAATCTTACTTGAACTTGTTTTCGTGTCATGATTCTGCTTCAAGAACTTTCAAGCCATCCAAGGATCCTTTGAAGCTAGATCTATTTTTATCATTTCCAGTCGGTTTATCCACAAAACCTGAGGTAGTAATGATGTTCATAACATCATTTGATTCATATATATAAAACTACCTTATTCGAAGGTTTATACTTGAAATCACTAGAACATAGTTTAGTTAATTCTAAACTTGTTCGCAAACAAAAGTTAATCCTTCTAACTTGACCTTTAAAATCAACTAAACACATGTTCTATATCTATATGATATGCTAACTTAATGATTTAAAACCTGGAAACACGAAAAACACCGTAAAACCGGACATACGCCGTCGTAGTAACACCGCAGGTTGTTTTAGGTTTGATAATTAAAAACTATGATAAAATTTAATTTAAAAGTTGTTCTTCTGGGAAAATAATTTTTCTTATGAACATGAAACTATATCCAAAAATTATGGTTAAACTCAAAGTGAAAGTATGTTTTTCAAAATGGTCATCAAGACATCGTTTTTTCGACTGAAATGACTACCTCTTACAAAAATGACTTGTAACTTATATTTCCGACTATAAACCTATACGTTTTCTGTTTAGATTCATAAAATAGAGTTCAATATGAAACCATAGCAATTTGATTCACTCAAAACGGATTTAAAACGAAGAAGTTATGGGTAAAACAAGATTGGATATTTTTTTATTGTTGTAGCTACGGGAAATATTATAACAATTCTATACAAATCATATCCTAGCTAACTTATATTGTATTATACATGTATTCTAATATATTATGTAATCTTGGGATACCATAGACACGTATGCAAATGTTATGACATATCATATCGACCCATCTATATATATTATTTGGAACAACCATAGACACTCTATATGCAGTAATGTTGGAGTTAGCTATACAGGGTTGAGGTTGATTCCAAAAATATATATACTTTAAGTTGTGATCTAGCCTGAGACGTGTATACACTGGGTCGGGATTGGGTCAAGATAATATATATCAATTTATTTCTGTACATCTAACTATGGACAACTAGTTGTAGGTTACTAACGAGGACAGTTGACTTAATAAACTTAAAACATTAAAACGTATTAAAAATGTTGTAAATATATTTTTAACATACTTTGATATATATGTACATATTTGTTATAGGCTTGTGAATCGACCAGTGGCCAAGTCTTACTTCCCGACGAAGTAAAAATCTGTGAAAGTGAGTTATAGTCTCACTTTTAAAATCTAATATTTTGGGATGAGAATACATGCAGTTTTATAAATGTTTTACGAAATAGACACAAGTAAATGAAACTACATTATATGGGTGAATGATCGAAGCCGAATATGCCCCTGTTTAGCTTGGTAGCCTAAGAATTTGGGAACAGACCCCCAAATTGACGCGAATCCTAAAGATAGATCTATCGGGCCCAACAAGCCCCATTCTGGAATTTAGAATGCTTTAGTACTTCGAAATTATTATATCCGATGGGTGTCCCAGAATGATGGGGATATTCTATATGTATCTTGTTAATGTCGGTTACCAGGTGTTCACCATATGAATGAATTTTATCTCTATGTATGGGATGTATATTGAAATATGAAATCTTGTGGTCTATTATTATGATTTGATAATATATAGGTTAAACCTATAACTCACAAACATTTTTTGTTGATGTTTTAAGCATGTTTATTCTCAGGTGATTATTAAGAGCTTCCGCTGTTGCATACTAAAATAAGGACAAGATTTGAAGTCCATGTTTGTATGATATTATGTAAAAACTGCATTCAAGAAACTTATTTTTGATGTAATATATTCTTATTGTAAATCATTATGTAATGGTCATGTGTAAACGGTATATTTTAGATTATCATTATTTGATAATCTACGTAATGCTTTTTAAACCTTTATCGATAGAATAAAGGTTATGGTTGTTTTAAAAATGAATGCAGTCTTTGAAAAATGTCTCATATAGAGGTCAAAACCTCGCAACGAAATCAATTAATATAGAACGTTTATAATCAATATGAACGGGATATTTCATCAGTGTTTCTTACAGACTCCTCAAAATCAGAAGATGAGTTCGATGATGGGAAGAAGACAAACTACTTTGCGTTTATGGCTGAGACTTCCTCATCAAATAGTACTCAACAGGTATCTTCTGATCCATCTACTGAAACACCCATTGAATGTGTTAAATAGTGCTCAACATGTATTGTAACGACCCTACTTTTTCCGTTATCTTTTACCGTTAACTGTTTTTAGTGCCACGTTGATCATATACATAGCGTTGTATATGTATATTTTATTTGCTACAGGCCAAGAGCATAATTACGCGGACCCTAAAGCCAAGATATGCAATATTCGCTGAAAATAAAGTGCAGCATTAATGTTTCCGCGTTAATAAAAGACTGCGGTTTCATCCGCTGAGTTTCCTCGGATGGTTAGGTAATTCGCAGACCGCGGATATCTCGAAAACTATAAATAGGGAGCATGGCCTCTCATTTATAGGTTGTTGATTCTCTGCCATTTTGCCCAAGCCTTTGTAATTTCCACTTGTGATCTTGCCCAAGGGATTTTTACATCGTGCAAAGGTGAATTATGCCAATTAACAATCAAGACCGGGTCGGGGTGGTTGATCACTTAATAGTTAAAGTGAAAGACGATCATCAGGGCCCAAAATAATCATCAAACATTCCATCCTCCATTATAACCTTATTGCACTCAATCCGCAATTAAGTAACATTATTAATTAAGGATTGATCAATTGGCGCCATCCGTGGGACACGTTTTACAAATTAAACTGAAAATTTTTTGTTTCGTGCCATCAAACAACTAATTCGTCGGTTTAATTTCAATCGTGTTCTTGTTGTGATGATTTACAGGTAATTCTTGACTACGTAATCAGTTGATCTGCTTGACAGTCACGATGACAAATGCAAAGCAAACTGGCATTTCTGTGAATGCTGATGCACTGCCCGGTGATTCGCAGAACGTCGTGATATTTCCGTTGCAAACAAATGCTAGTATAACCGCGGGAAAATCGGTTCAAGAACCGATTGTTAGAACATCCACTGTAAACAACGCTAATGATTCGCAGCCAGAAATTTCTGCTGAGAAAATGATTGCGCGCAGAACTTTGCTTCAAAATTGCGATGAAACAATCGCTGATGGGAAGCGAGTAAAAGTTTTATCTGAAAAATCTAGTCTGCGAACTGACATAATTGATGGCACTGCCATTGAACAGGCTAAGAAAGATGCTAAATGTAGTCGCGAGTCTCGCATACCGCGAACTTACCTATGGCCGTTAAATGATTCAGGATCACAGGTCGATCGCCTAGTTATTGAGCGAAACGATAGTGATAGTGATAATGCAGAAGAGCGCGTTAATTTGAATTCTGCATATAACTCAAAAATGGCTAAGGCGCCAAGAGAGGAAAGCGAATTTTCTGATGATTCGGATAGTGTGGAAGAATTTGTTAAAGTTCCACATATTAAGCGAAAATGCCCACCAACATCTTTTCCTCGTTATAGAGAAGAAGATGAAGCATATGATGCTGCCCGCAGAGAAAATGCTCAAAATTTTTTGGCGGATACTTTCAGAAGCATTGCGCCAAAATCAATGCAACATAAGTTTGATCAGCCAAATTTTTTGCAAGACATGATTACCAAGTTTTGTGCGGAGAATGCAGATACTCGCACAAAGAAGGCAACAGAAATCACTACTGCTGCGGACAAGTTTGGCCAGCATATTTCTGACTATCCAATTGTTTCTCCGCCGATCGTGCCGACAACTTTGGGGGTTTATTCAGGTTTAACCGATCCCTTAGATTTTCTGCAACGCTTTGAAGGGGTGGTAAGCACCTATAACTGGGATGAACCAGTTGCGTGTAGAGTGTTCCCCATGGCTTTGCAAGGGTCAGCAAGGGAGTGGTTTCATAGTCTGCAATCTCGCAGAATTATTGGCTTTGTTGATCTTCGTGAAAAATTCTTGTTACAATTCCAGAATCTACTACCGCAGAAAAAGACGCATATTGAATGTCACGATATTAAACAAGGCAACAAGGAAACCTTGAATGCGTTACTTACGCGGTACATCTACGAATGTCAAAAGATTCCAAGCCTGCATGAAGATCAAAAAATCTCTGGATTTTTGCATGCTATTAATCCGCAGCGACATCCAACTCTAGTGTGAAGGCTGCGAAGAGATGTCTCGCACACTTTTGCTAAAGTTCAACAGGAAACATATGATTATCTCCGCGGTGGAGAGGATAGCTCTATAACCCCTGCATGTGCGTGGGGTAGAGATAAAAGTTGGCGAGATGACAATGATTCTTTTCGTGATGGTAACAGTGACAATTATCGCAGACCAAGTTTTCCGCGGAGAAATAGTGGCGGTGCATATCTGCGAAATGACAGGTTTCAAGGGCAAAATGATAACCATGGGTATGGCCGTCGTGATCGCTATTCTACGCGAAAGTGGAACAATGAATCTTTCAATATCATTCAAATGCTAACAAAAATGCCTAAGGAAATTTTGTTACAAGAGAGAGTCGCTAAGTCTTTCCCCGATCCACAGCCTTTGGGAGAGAATAGCAGGCGCGATCGGTCAAAGTTTTGTGTTTTCCATGACGATTATGGTCATGACACTAATCGCTGTAGAGATTTAACGGAATTCATTGCAGAAGCATACGAGCAAGGTAAGCTGGACTATTTAATTGCACAGAACACTGCAAATGCGATTATAATGCCTACAGAAGCTAACACCTCAAATGCATCAAATGCGGTTGAGCGAAAGGCTTCCGCAGTGAGAAATCTGGGGGTAAAAATGGTGAATAAGAAAGAAAATCAGCGCAGAATTCAAGTAATTAATGTGGTAGAAGTGCAGGGCGAACTGTCAGTACTTCAAATTTCTGAGCAGATTGTAAGTTGGAGGTGCCCCTCCATTACTTTTCCTCCTGCAAGCTTGACCGCGGATGTTGATAAACCTGTGGTGGTTTCATGCCGCATTGCGAACACTGGTATAATGATAATGAAGGTACATGTGGATACTGGTAGCAGTGTCGATGTCATGTACGAACAATGTTTTAGCAAGCTGCCCGCGAACATTCAAGCTTTGATGAAACCTACTGCGGTTTCACTTGCTGGGTTCTCAGGAGAGTCATCCTGGCCTGTGGGCTAGTTAGAATTGCAAATGGAGCTAGTTGATGACAGTGATGAGTCGCTAAGGTGCCAAGCTTTATTGAATCTGTACATAATGCGAAATCAATCGCGATTCAATATGATACTTGGGCGCACTGCTCTGCGCATGTTTGGCGCTATTCCTCCTACTATACTTGGCATGGTTAAATTTTTTGCAAACAGAGGAATTGGCACGCTAATTTCTACGGAGATGGAGCCATTCTGCGCTATGATCATGGCAAATGCGAATATGGGTCTTGAAGGACATTCAGTTAATCCCGAATAAGTGCGAGATCTTAGAAGCTATAATGGGATGCTAAGGCAAACTTCATCAATGTATAATATAATAATGCGAATATGATTGATGCGTTTATTTTTGAACCTTGTAATGCGAAACAAAAATGAATGAGGTAAAGTTAATTTCAGTGTTAGTAGTTGTTTCTTTGACAAAGCGAATGCATTGCGTGTGGCCACATGTAGTGATAATTTCGCAGAATACAATTACTTATCATTTATAACACTAAGTTAATGTTTGTTCTGCGGATACTTTAAGAAAGGTGGCATGGTTTTCGCTAAACATGACCTACTTAAATGTTACTATAATGCAGAAATGCATTGCGAAATAATTTGTTAAAAATAAAGTGATGAAATTGCCCACTTGTATTACTAATTGCGAAAGGATAAAATTTCCTAAGTATTTGATCTTGCCAATACTTATATGCTTCGCAATGCTAAATTTTCCTAAGGATCGATTTGTCGGACTTAGAAGATTCATAATGATTAAAAGATTGTTTCGTATAAAGTACGCTTTGTTATGTGCACAATAGCGAATGCGGAAATTACAAAGGGCAAGTCTGAATTATGAATATATGATAATGTAAAGCGCTATATAAATAAAAGAAGTTGCAACTGCGAATTATAAATAAGTCATTAATATTAAAGCGTGTAAACAACGCGGGTCATTACAAATGACGCAATTCAAGAGTGCGAAATACATTCAAAAGCTAGCTAAGCCAAATTTAAAGCTCTAATGCTTCAATATCTGCGAATGAAACGCTCTCGCGCTGACAAAGTTCCTCCAGGGCAGGTATGCTAACTTTCTCGACCTCCTTCTTCGATCTCTCAAGTGCTTCGCGAGCATCATCTGTGGCGCATATTTCTTTCGCCATGTCAGAAGGAAGAGGTTGAAAAAGATCACCAAGCTTGCATAATAAATCGTACCACTCACAGCGGGTGGCAAGTTTTGTTGCTTGGGCATACGCTTGAAATTTTTCAGTGACTGGATTGGAGTCTATCACTTTATCTGCGAAAGTTGGGAGATACTTGATCAGCTATGCGAAAGTTGGGAAATTTTTTAGTGACTGGATTTGAGTCCATCACTTGATCGCACCTCAGCCCTTTGTGCTTTTCTCTCGCTGGCATTGGCAATCTTCACAACATTATCATATTCATCAGACATTTCGGTGTAACGCTCCATACTGTCTATAGTAAGACAAATTGCGTTATAGCAATTATGCAATCGTTGCCTTGCAGCTTCAGGATATGATAAATTGCGGTATTGCTCTTTTGTATCCTTTGGGATAAATTTGTAAAGTTTGCGGTATAGTTGATTGGCCAGTTCTGCTGCTGCGGTTTCTTCCGCATCATCTTCTCCTTCCTCTTCTCGATTAGATGCTTCTGCATCCGAAGGAAGTGATAAATTTTCGTGGTCAGGCTCTTCAAGAATATATGTAGGGATGCTTCCTCTGATGTTGTAGAGCGGGGTGGTTTCAGCGGATGACTCTGAAAGAACAACTATAACCAGATAAACAAATGTAGTGAATCTATGCGAAAATAACAAAGCGCATAATGAATGAATACTGCGAATTTAGCAATCGCTTACTTGTTTCTTGTTCGAAAAGAGACCGTAGTCATCTTTTGCGTGGAGTGGGGGCACCTTCCACAACTTTTCGTTTGCCGCGGTCCTCGCCACCAGTAATATAACATGTATTGATGATTGGCTCATCAATAAGTATAATCTCGCCGTCGCCATTTTTTAGGCGACGAGCAGGGCTGATCCTGCTGATATCGGCGGACCTCATGATAAGGTCAAGAGCAATCACTGCAAAAATGTAAACATATAGTGTTATGTGAAGCAAAAATATACTGCGAAAAGTATGAAAAGTATTATGCGATAAGTTTAAGCGAAATACCATTTTTTTCCTGGTCAACCAAAAGCGCGTCATAGTCGCTCCATGGCCATTGAATTGAAACTTTGCCGATGTACAGCGGTACATTCGAATAAGCTCGCAGAATTAGGCTTGCGTTTTTGAGTGTCTTGAGAATATCATGCTCAAGATCATCAAGTACAGGTTTCTCATTAAGATTAGGATCAAGTTCTGTACACCATGTTTTTGGTATGTTGCTGTCCACATTCGCGGTGTCGTTAATATAAAAGAAAGAACCGCGCCAGTTGCCAATTGAGTTTGCTGCGGAATGAAAACCATCCCACATCATATAAAATCCGACTGTTACACGTGCGAAACACGTTTAGCAGCGGTTGTACGTTGGTGGCATTGTAGTACATCTCGAACAGCACAATTTTATTAACCTCATTCGGATGCAATTGTGCCACAACAATCTTATAATACTCACATACACTGAAGAAGAATTGAGTCAGTGGAAATCGTAGGTTGCCATGTGAGATGGCAGCCTCATAAACAAAAATCATCCCCTTAGGGGGAGTGTCAGCCCGTTGTTCAGCTGCTGGTGCGGTAGGAACAAATTGGGCAAGTGGCGGATACCACTCTTGAAGGGTTCGGAGTTTTGATTCCATCATATAGGAAACATAACCCCCAGGAGTATACATAGATGAAGATGACGCCATTTGTAATAAGGAAAATAAATCGGAAGTTGGAATTGAAGAAATTACAAGTTGGATTCGTAAATTGCTTGGTACGATTGTGATTAGATGAATTTGATTGAAAATGATATTGAGCGAGAAAGCATAAAGTTTTTATGCGGATTATTCAGCTATTTATAATTGGAATTAGGGCGAGCAAGTGGAAAGGGTAATCATTACATTTAAACGGCTGAAATTACCGCAACGTGTAAACGGTAAATTTCTAACCGTTACAGCGTATTGATTTGACAGAATGGCGAAAGTTACCTTTGTAATTACACGTTGGGCCTAATAAAAACAACGGTAATAAATGGACGGTAAAAATTATTAAAATATTGCTTGTAAAATATTTTAATAAGCACTTCTTGTAACGACCCAAATTTTTCCGATCGTTTTACACTTATAAGATTAATATTTATATAAATTAAACCTTACCAACATGATAAGCAATCTAAATTGTTGAGACTTATGTTTTTGAAAAGAGTTTTACACAACGTTTGACCGTCCAATTTGACCGATGATATCACGAACTATATAACATACGATAATTATACGTTTGTGTATATATATGTATTTTTATATATTTAACATGATCTAAGAATGTTTTAACATCTCATTGTGTACTAATAACAATGAGTTATAAGTATATTTTGAGACTACTAACTTAAGTTTTCAAAACGATAACTATATGTGACGTTCTTCGACTTAAATACTTAAAACTTATAATGCTTATACATGTATCGTATAGATATGTATTTTATCACTTTTAAAGGATTTATATACATAAAACAATATAAGTATATTTACAAAAGATAGCTATATTTGAATCCTCGTTCCGTTTTCTCAAGATTTTTATACGTATATCTAGGGTATATGTACCCGTATCATACCTAGCTTCTATACGTATTTACTATTGGTATATACACATCACAATCACTTTATTAGTAGCCATGAGTCAGCCAATTTTGGATCTTAGCATGCATGATTAATCAATTTGGCATATTACAAGACTTTTGCACAATATTACAAATTTATACATCTTTTCACCACCATTTATACTCCATTCCATTTTCATTTTTACTACACATTTTCTCTAACCAAAAATACACTCTTAGGAACCTTAAGTGTTCTTCACAATCTCAGCAAATAACCATGATGATCTAGCTTCAAAAACAACCCTTAATCATCATAAGAAAATCCATTCAAGAACACTTCAAAAATCCTTCCAAGTAAACAAGTTTACTTCCAACCTTTCAATCCAACTCCACCACTCTTTTGATTCTAGGATTTTTCTCATCTCTTACAGTAACTTTGTCCAAGTAACTTGAGGTAGTAACCTTATTCATAATCTTATTCAATTCATATTCATATAGCTATCATATTTTGTGGTATAAAATTTTAACAACAAGAACATAGTTTGAATGATTTCAAACTTGTTCGCAAACTAAATAGATCCTTCTAACTTGACTTTTAAAACACTTCAAGACCTTTAATATATCATAATGATATGCTAACTTAACAAGATATAACTTGGTTTTACAAAGAACACCTTAAAAACTGAATCTGCGTCGTCGGAGTGCAACCGGGGGCTGTTTTGGTTTGGATAATTAAAAACTATCTTAAGCTTTGAATTGGAAGTTCATATTCTGGAAAAATGATATTTCTTATGAATATGTTAACACATAAAAATTTCATGGTTTAACTCAAAGTGTAAGTATTTTTAGAAAAATGATCATTAAATGTTGTTTTTATGATGGAAAATGATCACTTTCATAAGTTTCACCAAAGTTTGACCTATAACCTGTGATTTTGAATACAACCTAAGGTATTTTCAGTTCATATTCTTAAAATTTGACTCGATCCAAGGAAGTGGCAAGTTGAACCAACAAAAACGGAGTTGTAATGAAGAAACTACGACTAAAACAAGATCGGGTATGCGAAGCTAGTTTAGCTACGAAAATATTTGGAGAAAAATTAAATTAATCATATATTTCTAATTAATATGTTATTTCATATATATTTACTTATGATTTGATTTTATATATTTCAGGACCACCCGTAAACAACACGAGAAGATTAATCATAAGACCTCATGATTGTACGCAACACGTCATTTGACAACACGGTACTTTATGTACACAACACGTCACTTGACAACATGGTACCATGGGTCGAGATTAATTCTGATTAATACGAATACGATGGGGTCTTTATTTATTTTATTTAAGCAACTAATTGTGGACCACTAACATCGGACTGCTAACTACGGACTAAGAAAATATTAAAAGTATTAAAAGTATTAAAAGTATATATATATATATATATATATATATATATATATATATATATGTAACGATTACTTAAAAAGAAAATATGTTGATATATTATATATATGGTTAGGTTCGTGATATCTATCGAAGACCAAGTCGTGATAAATACCTTCAAGGTAAAAGTGAGTATATAGTCCCACTTTTAAACTCTAAATATTTCGGGATGAGAATACATGCATTTTATGATTTACGTTATGGACACAAGTGATTAAAAATATATATTCTACGTTGAGTTGTACCACTGGCATACTTCCCTGTAACTTGGTAACTATTATTTACATGAGGTATTGTAAACGCGAATCCTGTTGATAGATCTATCGGGCCTGACAACCTCAACCGGACTGGACGACCAGTATTCAACGGTTGCACAGTACTTAGTTTCGGTGACTACACTTGGTACGGTGTAGTAAGATTTCATAATAAAGGGAATATGCGACGTTGATTAAATGTTAAGTATGGTTATCAAGTGCTCAACAACTTAGAATATTTTTATTAAAACGTTTATATTTGAAATCTTGTGGTCTATATTTATAACGCTGCCGGCATTAAACCTATATCTCACCAACTTTATGTTGACGTTTTAAGCATGTTTATTCTCAGGTGATAACTAAAAGCTTTCGCTGCAACATGTTGAATTTAAGCAAGATCTTGAGTATGCATATTTGTGTCAAAAATAAAACTGCATATCGGAGGATTTGTAATGTAAAATATGTTGGAGGTTGTATTGTTATTATCACATGTAAAGTTTGTAAGTCTAAGATTATCTCTAAACGATAATCATTATTAAGTTGTTTAAACCTTGTATTTGTAATAAAAGCTATGGTTTGTATTGTAAAAACGAATGCAGTTTTTGAAAAATGTCGCATATAGAGGTCAATACCTCGCGATGAAATCATATGTTATTGTATTCGTCCTTATGGTTAAGGTCGGGTTATGACATGTGGTATCAGAGCGTTGGTCTTAGAGAACCAGAAAATTTGCATTAGTGTGTCTTATCGAGTTTGTTAGGATGCATTAGTGAGTCTGGACTTTGACCGTGTTGATTTAGAAAACTATTGCTTATCCTTGTTGGTTAAAAATTAATATGTAAAAATTATGTGATACTAACATGCTAGTTGTTATGTGATAGATGTCTAGCTTAGAACTTGTTATCACATTCAGCGACTCCGAACCAGAATCTTCAGATGGTGTTCCAGTCATTAACCTATCCGATGATGAAAACGACACCTTTGGGGAAGACTCACAAGTTCCGAATGAATCAATTGAAGAGGAATCGGAAGGTGATCCCGAGGAGGAAGAAATACAGGAAATTACGAAAGACAAGTTCGAACGAGGAAAGAAACGAAAGGCTACTGAATTGGAAAATCCAAATCCCGAGTTTAGAGAGGATGTTGTGGCACCAACTCTACCAGATACTTCCACACCTATTCCCGCTATTCCTATTAGTTTTATCCCGGCATCCAGTTCTTCAGCCCCTCAGCAAAAACGCCGGGAGACAACCATGATAACCTTTAAGCGATTCCTTTGAACACAAACGCTTTTGGTTAAATGATACGCTGTTGTTTTAAACCATGGGATCATATAACGTTTTGTATAATATTACTAGTGTGGTTTGCTTAATGTTTGATGTAAGATAAGCATATGTAAAATAGTGAAGTGTGAAATGCAATAATTTTCCATGGTTGAGTATTATTTGGGTGATAGTAATTGATTTTCGCACTAAGCTATTAAGTATGAACTTTAACGGGTAGGTACTACCCTAGGTATAATTATAAAACGCTAATAAGAAGAAAAGGATTTTATAATAATAACTGGTTCATATTATTAATAAGCTACGATGTACTGTAAATACATACTACATCTATAATATTCCATGTGAATAATTATTTTTTTCCATTTTTATTGAAGATTATGGCGCGATTGAACCGAATGACGGAACAAGAAATCCAGGAACTCATCAATCAGCGAGTGAATGACAGAATGTTATGAGTCGAGGCTGCAAGAGGTGCTGCAGTTAACCCAAATCCTCGTGTGGGATGCACTTACAAAACTTTTCAAGGTTGCAAGCCCTCATCATTCAGTGGAACAGAAGGACCGGTCAGTTTAACCCGGTGGATTGAAAAGATTGAGTCTGTGTTTAAAATCAGTGGTTGTATTGAGAAGGACATGACCAAGTATGCATCGTGCACCTTACAAGATAGTGCACTCACGTGGTGGAAAAACTATGTGAAGGCCGTAGGAGGAGATGTAGCTTATGATACTCCCTGGGAATAATTCAAAACAATGCTAATCAACGAATATTGTCCAAGGAACGAGGTTAGGAAGTTGGAAGCTGAATTACGAAGCCTGAAAGTTGTTGGTACTGAACTCACCAACTACAATCAGCGATTCATGGAATTAGCTTTGCTATGTCCCGAATTGGTACCAACCGAAGAACGGAAGATAGAACTGTACAAAGATGGTTTGCCTAAAAATGTCAAAGCAAATGTTACAGCATCGAAACCCAAGACTATTCACGAAGCCATCACCATGGCGAACGAGTTGATGGACCAGATTATTCTGGATAAGAATACCGATGTCAAGACATCGGGAAACAAAAGAAAGTGGGAAGGTAATCATCAACAATCCAACAAGAAACAAGAAACCACGCAAGGTGCGGGTAGCGGTTCGAACTCAGGTTACAAAGGACGAAATCCTTTATGTAACAGATGCCACAAACATCACTCTAGTTATTGTAATGTGGTGTGCGAAAATTGTAATCGAAGGGGTCATCTTGCTGAAGATTGTCGGATTCCTGTTACAAATACAAATGGCACCAAGACTCCTGCCACTAATGCAAATAGAACTTCCTTGGCCACTGTTACCTGTTATGGGTGTGGGAAACAGGGTCATTATAAGAGCCAGTGTCCGAATCCAGAGAAGAATAATGGATCTGCACGTGGAAGAGCATTTGTTATTAATGCTAGAGAGGCATGTGAAGACCCGGAGCTTGTTACGGGTATGTTTACCATTAATAAATTATTCGCATCTATTATATTTGATACTGGTGCCGATAGAAGTTACCTGTGTAGAGACTTTCACACTAAATTGAATTATTCATCATTACTCTAGATGCTAAGTACATGATTGAGTTAGCTAATGGTAAACTAATTAAAGCCGATAAAATTTGCCGTGATTGTAAAATAAATTTAGCCGGAGAAACATTTAAGATTGATTTGATACCCGTAGAATTAGGAAGTTTTGATGTAATAGTCGGCATGGACTGGATGTCCAAAATAGGAGCTGAAGTTGTGTGTGCCAAGAAGGCAATTTGCATTCCTCGTAAGGATAAAACGCCAGTAATGATTTATGGAGAGAAGGGTAACTCAAAGCTAAAACTCATTAGTTGTTTGAAATCTCAAAAGTGCTTGAAGAAAGGGTGTTATGCTATCTTAGCACATGTTAATAAAGTCGAAACGAAGGAAAAAGTGAAGAGCATCAATGGCGTGCCTGTGGCAAGAGATTTTCCTGAAGTATTTCCGGAAGAGTTGCCGGGATTACCTCCATTTAGATCTGTAGAATTTCAAATAGATCTAGTACCAGGAGCTGCACCAGTGGCTCGTGCTCCAAATAGACTTGCACCGTCTGAGTTAAAAGAACTACAGAGTCAGTTAAAAGAATTACTGGACCGTGGATTCATACGACCAAGTACTTCACCGTGGGGAGCTCCGATTTTATTCGTCAAGAAGAAAGATGGATCTTTTAGGATGTGTATAGATTATCGTGAATTAAATAAGTTAACTATCAAGAATCGGTATCCACTACCGAGAATTGACGACTTATTTGATCAACTGCAAGGATCATGTGTGTACTCGAAAATCGACTTAAGATCGGGCTATCATCAATTACGTGTCAAAGAAGAAGATATTCCGAAAACTGCTTTTCGGACACGTTATGGTCATTACGAATTTTTGGTTATGCCGTTTGGTTTGACTAATGCGCCAGCTGTATTCATGGACCTCATGAATCGAGTTTGTAGTCCGTATTTAGATAAGTTTGTTATCGTTTTCATTGACGATATTCTTATCTATTCCAAGAGTGAGCAAGAGCATGAGCAGCATTTAAGGTTGGTATTAGAATTGTTAAGAAAAGAATAGTTATACGCCAAATTTTCTAAGTGTGCATTTTGGTTGAAAGAAGTGCAATTTCTTGGCCACGTTGTTAGTAGCAAAGGAATTCAGGTTGATCCAGCTAAAATTGAGGCCATTGAAAAATGGGAGATTCCTAAGACACCAACGCAAATACGCCAATTTTTGGGTTTAGCTGGTTATTATAGAAGGTTTATTCAAGATTTTTCCCGAATAGCTAAACCATTAACAGCGTTAACGCAAAAAGGGAAGAAGTACGAATGGACTTCTGAGCAGGAAAGTGCATTTCAATTACTGAAGAAGAAGTTGACTACAGCACCTATTTTATCGTTACCTGAAGGGAACGATAATTTTGAGAGATATTGTGATGCTTCGCGACAAGGTTTTGGTTGCGTCCTTATGTAACGGGAGAAAGTTATAGCATACGCATCTCGACAATTGAAGATTCACGAGCGGAATTATACGACGCATGATTTAGAATTGGGAGCAGTAGTGTTTGCATTGAAGATATAGAGACACTATTTATATGGGGTTAAATGCACTGTGTTTACTGATCATAAAAGCCTTCAACATATTTTTGATCAGAAATAGCTGAACATGAGGCAACGTAGGTGGGTCGAGCTGATAAACGACTATGATTGTGAGATTCGCTATCATCCCGGGAAAGCGAATGTAGTGGCCGACGCTCTAAGTAGAAAGGAATGGGAACCAATTCGAGTACGAGCAATGAACATAAAAATTCGCATGAATCTCAACTCACAAATCAAAGAGGCTCAACGAGAAGCTCTTACTAAAGAAAACATAGGAAATGAAATAATGAAGAAGTATGGGAAACAACTCGTTATACGGGAAGACGGAATTCGATATTTTGCAAACTGTATTTGGGTACCAAAGTTGGGTGGATTAAGGAAGTTGATATTGAACGAGGCACATAAGACAAGATACTCGATACATCCTGGAGTTGGAAAGATGTATCAAAATCTTAAGACGTATTATTGGTGGCCTAATTTAAAGACAGATGTTGCAACATATGTTGGGGAATGTTTAACTTGTTCCAAAGTCAAAACAGAACACCAGAAGCCGTCAGGGTTGCTTCAACAACTAGAAATCCCAGAATGGCAATGGGATGGTATTGAAATATCCCGTTCTTATTGATTAAAAACGTTCCATATTAATTGATTTCGTTGTGAGGTTTTGACCTCTATATGAGACGTTTTTCAAAGACTGCATTCATTTTAAAACAAACCATAACCTTTATTTCATCAATAAAGGTTTAAAAATCTTTACGTAGATTATCAAATAATGATAATCTAAAATATCCTGTTTACACACGACCATTACATAATGGTTTACAATACAAATATGTTACAACAAAATAAGTTTCTTGAATGCAGTTTTTACACAATATCTTACAAGCATGGACTCCAAATCTCGTCCTTATTTAAGTATACGACAGCGGAAGCTCTTAATAATCACCTGAGAATAAACATGCTTAAAACGTCAACAAAAATGTTGGTGAGTTATACGTTTAACCTATATATATCAAATCATAATAATAGACCACAAGATTTCATATATCAATACACATCCCATACATAGAGATAAAAATCATTCATATGGTGAACACCTGGTAACCGACATTAACAAGATGCATATATAAGAATATCCCCATCATTCCGGGACACCCTTCGGATATGATATAAATTTCGAAGTACTAAAGCATCCGGTACTTTGGATGGGGTTTGTTAGGCCCAATAGATCTATCTTTAGGATTCGCGTCAATTAGGGTGTCTGTTCCCTAATTCTTAGATTACCAGACTTAATAAAAAGGGGCATATTCGATTTCGATAATTCAACCATAGAATGTAGTTTCACGTACTTGTGTGTATTTTGTAAATCATTTATAAAACCTGCATGTATTCTCATCCCAAAAATATTAGATTTTAAAAGTGGGACTATAACTCACTTTCACAGATTTTTACTTCGTCGGGAAGTAAGACTTGGCCACTGGTTGATTCACGAACCTATAACAATATATACATATATATCAAAGTATGTTCAAAATATATTTACAACACTTTTAATATATTTTGATATTTTAAGTTTATTAAGTCAGCTGTCCTCGTTAGTAACCTACAACTAGTTGTCCACAGTTAGATGTACAGAAATAAATCGATAAATATTATCTTGAATCAATCCACGACCCAGTGTATACGTATCTCAGTATTGATCACAACTCAAACTATATATATTTTGGAATCAACCTCAACCCTGTATAGCTAACTCCAACATTCACATATAGAGTGTCTATGGTTGTTCCGAAATATATATAGATGTGTCGACATGATAGGTCAAAACATTGTATACGTGTCTATGGTATCTCAAGATTACATAATATACAATAAAAGTTGATTAAGTTATGGTTGGAATAGATTTGTTACCAATTTTCACGTAGCTAAAATGAGAAAAATTATCCAATCTTGTTTTACCCATAACTTCTTCATTTTAAATCCGTTTTGAGTGAATCAATTTGCTATGGTTTCATATTGAACTCTATTTTATGAATCCAAACAGAAAAAGTATAGGTTTATAGTCGGAAAAATAAGTTACAAGTCGTTTTTGTAAAGGTAGTCATTTCAGTCGAAAGAACGACGTCTAGATGACCATTTTAGAAAACATACTTCCACTTTGAGTTTAACCATAATTTTTGGATATAGTTTCATGTTCATAATAACAATCATTTTCTCAGAATAACAACTTTTAAATCAAAGTTTATCATAGTTTTTAATTAACTAACCCAAAACAGTCCGCGGTGTTACTACGACGGCGTAAATCCGGTTTTACGGTGTTTTTCGTGTTTCCAGGTTTTAAATCATTAAGTTAGCATATCATATAGATATAGAACATGTGTTTAGTTGATTTTAAAAGTCAAGTTAGAAGGATTAACTTTTGTTTGCGAACAAGTTTAGAATTAACTAAACTATGTTCTAGTGATTACAAGTTTAAACCTTCGAATAAGATAGCTTTATATGTATGAATCGAATGATGTTATGAAAATCATTACTACCTTAAGTTCCTTGGATAAACCTACTGGAAAAGAGAAAAATGGATCTAGCTTCAACGGATCCTTGGATGGCTCGAAGTTCTTGAAGCAGAATCATGACACGAAAACAAGTTCAAGTAAGATCATCACTTGAAATAAGATTGTTATAGTTATAGAAATTGAATCAAAGTTTGAATATGATTATTACCTTGTATTAGAATGATAACCTACTGTAAGAAACAAAGATTTCTTGAGGTTGGATGATCACCTTACAAGATTGGAAGTGAGCTAGCAAACTTGAAAGTATTCTTGATTTTATGTAACTAGAACTTGTAGAATATATGAAGAACACTTAGAACTTGAAGATAGAACTTGAGAGAGATCAATTAGATGAAGAAAATTGAAGAATGAAAGTGTTTGTAGGTGTTTTTGGTCGTTGGTGTATGGATTAGATATAAAGGATATGTAATTTTGTTTTCATGTAAATAAGTCATGAATGATTACTCATATTTTTGTAATTTTATGAGATATTTCATGCTAGTTTCCAAATAATGGTTCCCACATGTGTTAGGTGACTCACATGGGCTGCTAAGAGCTGATCATTGGAGTGTATATACCAATAGTACATACATCTAAAAGCTGTGTTTTGTACGAGTACGAATACGGGTGCATACGAGTAGAATTGTTGATGAAACTGAACGAGGATGTAATTGTAAGCATTTTTGTTAAGTAGAAGTATTTTGATAAGTGTATTGAAGTCTTTCAAAAGTGTATAAATACATATTAAAACACTACATGTATATACATTTTAACTGAGTCGTTAAGTCATCGTTAGTCGTTACATGTAAGTGTTGTTTTGAAACCTTTAGGTTAACGATCTTGTTAAATGTTGTTAACCCAATGTTTATAATATCAAATGAGATTTTAAATTATTATATTATCATGATATTATCATGTATGAATATCTCTTAATATGATATATATACATTAAATGTCTTTACAACGATAATCGTTACATATATGTCTCGTTTAAAAATCATTAAGTTAGTAGTCTTGTTTTTACATATGTAGTTCATTGTTAATATACTTAATGATATGTTTACTTATCATAGTATCATGTTAACTATATATATATCCATATATATGTCATCATATAGTTTTTACAAGTTTTAACATTCGTGAATCACCGGTCAACTTGGGTGGTCAATTGTCTATATGAAACATATTTCAATTAATAAAGGCTTAACAAGTTTGATTGCTTAACATGTTGGAAAAATTTAATCATGTAAATATTAATCTCAATTAATATATATAAACATGGAAAAGTTCGGGTCACTACAGTACCTACTCGTTAAATAAATTTCGTCCCGAAATTTTAAGCTGTTGAAGGTGTTGACGAATCTTCTGGAAATAGATGCAGGTATTTCTTCTTCATCTGATCTTCACGCTCCCAGGTGAACTCGGGTCCTCTACGAGCATTCCATCAAACCTTAACAATTGGTATCTTGTTTTGCTTAAGTCTTTTAACCTCACGATCCATTATTTCGATGGGTTCTTCGATGAATTGAAGTTTTTCGTTGATTTGGATTTCATCTAACGGAATAGTGAGATCTTCTTTAGCAAAACATTTCTTCAAATTCGAGACGTGGAAAGTGTTATGTACAGCCACGAGTTGTTGAGGTAACTCAAGTCGGTACGCTACTGGTCCGACACGATCAATAATCTTGAATGGTCCAATATACCTTGGATTTAATTTCCCTCGTTTACCAAATCGAACAACGCCTTTCCAAGGTGCAACTTTAAGCATGACCATCTCTCCAATTTCAAATTCTATATCTTTTCTTTTAATGTCAGCGTAGCTCTTTTGTCGACTTTGGGCGGTTTTCAACCGTTGTTGAATTTGGATGATCTTCTTGGTAGTTTCTTGTATAATCTCCGGACCCGTAATCTGTCTATCCCCCACTTCACTCCAAAAAATTGGAGACCTGCACTTTCTACCATAAAGTGCTTCAAATGGCGCCATCTCAATGCTTGAATGGTAGCTGTTGTTGTAGGAAAATTCTGCTAACGGTAGATGTCGATCCCAACTGTTTCCGAAATCAATAACACATGCTCGTAGCATGTCTTCAAGCGTTTGTATCGTCCTTTTGCTCTGCTCATCAGTTTGTGGATGATAGGCAGTACTCATGTCTATACGAGTTCCTAATGCTTGCTGTAATGTCTGCCAAAATATTGAAATAAATCTGCCATCCCTATCAGAGATAATAGAGATTGGTATTCCATGTCTGGAGACGACTTCCTTCAAATACAGTCGTGCTAACTTCTCCATCTTGTCATCTTCTCTTATTGGCAGGAAATGTGCTGATTTGGTGAGACGATCAACTATTACCCAAATAGTATCAAAATCACTTGCAGTCCTTGGCAATTTACTGATGAAATCCATGGTAATGTTTTCCCATTTCCATTCCGGGATTTCGAGTTGTTGAAGTAGACCTGATGGTTTCTGATGCTCAGCTTTGACCTTAGAACACGTCAAACATTCTCCTACGTATTTAGCAACATCGACTTTCATACCCGGCCACCAAAAATGTTTCTTGAGATCCTTGTACATCTTCCCCATTCCAGGATGTATTGAGTATCTAGTTTTATGAGCTTCTCTAAGTACCATTTCTCTCATATCTCCAAATTTTGGTACCCAAATCCTTTCAGCCCTATACCGGGTTCCGTCTTCTCGAATATTAAGATGCTTCTCCGATCCTTTGGGTATTTCATCCTTTAAATTTTCCTCTTTTAAAACTCCTTGTTGCGCCTCCTTTATTTGAGTAGTAAGGTTATTATGAATCATTATATTCATAGATTTTACTCGAATGGGTTCTCTGTCCTTCCTGCTCAAGGCATCGGCTACCACATTTGCCTTCCCCGGGTGGTAACGAATCTCAAAGTCGTAATCATTCAATAATTCAATCCACCTACGCTGCCTCATATTCAGTTGTTTCTGATTAGATATGTGTTGAAGACTTTTGTGGTCGGTATATATAATACTTTTGACCCCATATAAGTAGTGCCTCCAAGTCTTTAATGCAAAAACAACTGCGCCTAATTCCAAATCATGCGTCGTATAATTTTGTTCGTGAATCTTCAATTGTCTAGACGCATAAGCAATCACCTTCGTTCGTTGCATTAATACACAACCGAGACCTTGCTTTGATGCGTCACAATAAATCACAAAATCATCATTCCCTTCAGGCAATGACAATATAGGTGCCGTAGTTAGCTTTTTCTTCAATAACTGAAACGCTTTCTCTTGTTCATCATTCCATTCAAATTTCTTCCCTTTATGCGTTAATGCAGTCAAGGGTTTTGCTATTCTGAAAAAGTCTTGGATGAACCTTCTGTAGTAACCAGCTAGTCCTAAAAACTGGCGTATGTGTTTCGGAGTTTTCGGGGTTTCCCACTTTTCAACAGTTTCTTTCTTTGCCGGATCCACCTTAATACCTTCTTTGTTCACTATGTGACCGAGGAATTGAACTTCTTCCAACCAAAATGCACACTTTGAAAACTTAGCGTACAATTCTTCCTTCCTCAATACTTCTAACACCTTTCTCAAATGTTCACCGTGTTCTTGGTCATTCTGTGAGTAAATAAGTATGTCATCAATGAAAACAATGACAAACTTGTCAAGGTATGGTCCACACACTCGGTTCATAAGGTCCATGAACACAGCTGGTGCATTAGTTAAACCAAACAGCATGACCATAAACTCGTAATGACCGTAACGTGTTCTGAAAGCAGTCTTTGGAATATCATCTTCTTTCACCCGCATTTGATGATACCCGGAACGTAAGTCAATCTTTGAATAAATAGACGAGCCTTGTAGTTGATCAAATAAGTCGTCGATTCTCGGTAGTGGATAGCGGTTCTTGATGGTAAGTTTGTTCAACTCTCGGTAGTCGATACACAACCTGAATGTACCATCTTTCTTCTTGACAAACAAAACAGGAGCTCCCCACGGTGATGTGCTTGGTCGAATGAAACCACGCTCTAAAAGTTCTTGTAATTGGCTTTGCAGTTCTTTCATCTCGCTGGGTGCGAGTCTGTAAGGAGCACGAGCTATTGGTGCAGCTCCTGGTACAAGATCTATTTGAAATTCAACGGATCGATGTGGGGGTAATCCCGGTAATTCTTTCGGAAATACATCGGGAAATTCTTTTGCAATAGGAACATCATTGATGTTCTTTTCTTCAGTTTGTACTTTCTCGACGTGTGCTAGAACAGGATAGCAACCTTTTCTTATTAGTTTTTGTGCCTTCAAATTACTAATAAGATGTAGCTTCGTGTTGCCCTTTTCTCCGTACACCATTAAGGGTTTTCCTTTTTCTCGTATAATGCGAATTGCATTTTTGTAACAAACGATCTCTGCTTTCACTTCTTTCAATCAGTCCATACCGATTATCACATCAAAACTCCCTAACTCTACTGGTATCAAATCAATCTTAAATGTTTCGCTAACCAGTTTAATTTCTCGATTCCGACATATATTATCTGCTGAAATTAATTTACCACTTGCTAATTCGAGTAAAAATTTACTATCAAAGGCGTCAATGGACAACTTAATTTAGCACAAAAATCTCTACTCATATAGCTTCTATCCGCACCCGAATCAAATAAAACGTAAGCAGATTTATTATCAATAAGAAACGTACCCGTAACAAGCTCCGGGTCTTCCTGTGCCTCTGCCGCATTAATATTGAAAACTCTTCCGCGGCCTTGTCCATTCGTGTTCTCCTGGTTCGGGCAATTTCTAATAATGTGGCCCGGTTTTCCACATTTATAACAAACTACATTGGCATAACTTGCTCCGCCACTACTTGCTCCGCCATTACTCGTTCCGACACCATTTGTTCCTTTCGTTCTATTAACCCCTGCTCCGTAGACCTCACACTTCACCGCGCTATGACCATTTCTTTTACACTTGTTGCAAAATTTGGTGCAGAACCCCGAGTGATACTTTTCACACCTTTGGCATAGCTGCTTCTGATTGTTATTGTTGTTGCAGTTATTATTGTTGTTGGGATGATTGTTGTAGTTGCTGTTGTTGTTGTTGTTGTTGTTGTTGTTGTTGGGCCGTTTGTTGTAGTTGCGATTGATGTTGCGATTGTTGGGATAATTGTTGCGATTATTGTTGTAATTGCTGTTGTTGTTGTATTGGTGATTCTTATCACCTTTTTCCTCCCACTTTCTTTTGACTTGCTTCACATTGGCCTCTTCAGCAGTCTGTTCTTTAATTCTTTCTTCAATCTGGTTCACTAGTTTGTGAGCCATTCTACATGCCTGTTGTATGGAGGCGGGCTCGTGTGAACTTATATCTTCTTGGATTCTTTCCGGTAATCCTTTCACAAACGCGTCGATCTTCTCTTCCTCATCTTCGAATGCTCCCGGACATAATAGGCACAATTCTGTGAATAGTCTTTCGTACGTGGTAATATCAAATCCTTGGGTTCGTAACCCTCTAAGTTCTGTCTTGAGCTTATTGACCTCGATTCTGGGACGGTACTTCTCGTTCATCAAGTGCTTGAATGCTGACCACGGTAGTGCGTACGCATCGTCTTGTCCCACTTGCTCTAGATAGGTATTCCACCATGTTAACACAGAACCTGTGAAGGTATGCGTAGCGTACTTCACTTTGTCCTCTTCAGTACACTTACTTATGGAAAACACCGATTCGACCTTCTCGGTCCACCGTTTCAATCCGATCGGTCCTTCGGTTCCATCAAATTCCAAAGGTTTGCAGGCAGTGAATTCTTTGTAGGTGCATCCTACACGATTTCCTGTACTGCTAGATCCAAGGTTATTGTTGGTATGTAGCGCAGCCTGTACTGCGGCTATGTTTGAAGCTAGAAAAGTACGGAATTCCTCTTCATTCATATTCACGGTGTGTCGAGTAGTCGGTGCCATTTCCTTCAAAATAGTCAAATGGAACAAGTTAATTATACAGAATATTAAGAGTAGTTAATAGTATTTCGTAGCATAATATGAACTTATTTATATTCATATTAGCGTTTTATAAGTTTAAATTCGGGTAGTACCTACCCGTTAAGTTCATACTTAGTAGCTAATATACAATTCAACTACTACAATTCTATATGAAAAACTGATTATAATAATATTTCGCGTTCAAACTTTTACACAATATTTTACCAACTTACAATACCGCTTATTTTACATATAGCATAAAATATAGCACACAATAAATTTGATACAAGATGGTTGTGAAGATAATTCTAGCTAGTACACAAGTCGTTCAGCAAAGGCAATAAAGACACGTAATTCATACGTCCAAAAACAAGTCATGCATTCTGGTTTTACTAGGATTACTTCCCATCCTTGGTCTTGTGGAACATAACCGTTATGGCCATTGATAAGACAGCGTGTTGTAACGTCGTCAAAGGGACGAGGGTTACGTAATGTCCAACAGTCCCGTAACAATCTAAAAACCTCATTTCTTACCCCAATTACCGACTCCGTCACTTGTGGGAATGTTTTGTTTAATAGTTGTAGCCCGATGTTCTTGTTCTCACTTTGGTGAGAAGCGAACATTACTAATCCGTAAGCATAACATGCTTCTTTATGTTGCATGTTAGCCGCTTTTTCTAAATCACGAAGTCCAATATTCGGATATATTGAGTCAAAATAATTTCTTAACCCATTGCGTAAAATAGCATTTGGGTTCCCCGCAATATATGCGTCAAAGTAAACACATCGTAACTTATGGATTTCCCAATGTGATATCCCCCATCTTTCGAACGAAAGCCTTTTATAAACCAAGGCATTCTTGGAACGTTCTTCGAATGTCTTACAAACTGATCTCGCCTTAAATAGTTGTGCCGAAGAATTCTGACCGACTCTAGACAAGATTTCATCAATCATATCTCCGGGTAGGTCTCTTAAAATATTGGGTTGTCTATCCATTTTGTGTTTTTATACTGTAAAATAGACAAGAGTTAGATTCATAAAAAAAAATACTTATTAATACAAGCAATTTTTACATATATCATAAAGCATAAGCACACTATATTACATATATTACACCACACGAATACAACTATCTTATTCCGACTCGCTTATTTCTTCTTCTTCGGTTTTGGTTCGTTTTGCCAAGTTTCTAGGGATATATGATGTTCCCCTAATACGAGCCGTCGTTTTCCACATTGGTTTAGAAAAACCTGGTGGTTTAGAGGTTCCCGGGTCATTGTTACAACTTAAGGACTTCGGGGGTTGACGATACATATAAAGTTCATCGGGGTTGGAATTAGATTTCTCTATTTTTATGCCCTTTCCCTTATTATTTTCTTTTGTCTTTTTAAATTCAGTTGGGGTAATTTCTTTAACATCATCGGAATTCTCGTCGGAATCCGGTTCATCGGAGAATTGGTAATCCTCCCAATATTTTGCTTCCTTGGCGGAAACACCATTGACCATAATTAACCTTTGGCGGTTGGTTGAGGATTTGCTTTTACTTAACCGTTTTATTATTTCCCCCACCGGTTCTATTTCTTCATCCGGTTCCGATTCTTCTTCCGGTTCCGATTCTTCTTCCGGTTCCGACTCTTCTTCCGGTTCCTCTTCGGGAACTTGTGAATCAGTCCACGAATCATTCCAATTTACATTTGACTCTTCATTATTATTAGGTGAGTTAATGGGACTTTTTCTAGAGGTAGACATCTATCACATAATATCAAACGCGTTAAGAGATTAATATATCACATAATATTCACATGTTAAAAATATATAGTTTCCAACAAAATTTGTTAAGCAATCATTTTTCAAGTAAACACGGTCGAAGTCCAGACTCACTAATGCATCCTAACAAACTCGATAAGACACACTAATGCAAAATTCTGGTTCTCTAAGACCAACGCTCGGATACCAACTGAAATGTCCCGTTCTTATTGATTAAAAACGTTCCATATTAATTGATTTCGTTGTGAGGTTTTGACCTCTATATGAGACGTTTTTCAAAGACTGCATTCATTTTAAAACAAACCATAACCTTTATTTCATCAATAAAGGTTTAAAAATCTTTACGTAGATTATCAAATAATGATAATCTAAAATATCCTGTTTACACACGACCATTACATAATGGTTTACAATACAAATATGTTACAACAAAATAAGTTTCTTGAATGCAGTTTTTACACAATATCATACAAGCGTGGACTCCAAATCTCGTCCTTATTTAAGTATGCGACAGCGGAAGCTCTTAATAATCACCTGAGAATAAACATGCTTAAAACGTCAATAAAAATGTTGGTGAGTTATAGGTTTAACCTATATATATCAAATCATAATAATAGACCACAAGATTTCATATTTCAATACACATCCCATACATAGAGATAAAAATCATTCATATGGTGAACACCTGGTAACCGACATTAACAAGATGCATATATAAGAATATCCCCATCATTCCGGGACACCCTTCGGATATGATATAAATTTTGAAGTACTACAGCATCCGGTACTTTGGATGGGGTTTGTTAGGCCCAATAGATCTATCTTTAGGATTCGCGTCAATTAGGGTGTCTGTTCCCTAATTCTTAGATTACTAGACTTAATAAAAAGGGGCATATTTGATTTTGATAATTCAACCATAGAATGTAGTTTCACGTACTTGTGTCTATTTTGTAAATCATTTATAAAACCTGCATGTATTCTCATCCCAAAAATATTAGATTTTAAAAGTGGGACTATAACTCACTTTCACAGATTTTTACTTCGTCGGGAAGTAAGACTTGGCCACTGGTTGATTCACGAACCTATAACAATATATACATATATATCAAAGTATGTTCAAAATATATTTACAACACTTTTAATATATTTTAATATTTTAAGTTTATTAAGTCAGCTGTCCTCATTAGTAACCTACAACTAGTTGTCCACAGTTAGATGTACAGAAATAAATCGATAAATATTATCTTGAATCAATCCACGACCCAGTGTATACGTATCTCAGTATTGATCACAACTCAAACTATATATATTTTGGAATCAACCTCAACCCTGTATAGCTAACTCCAACATTCACATATAGAGTGTCTATGGTTGTTCCGAAATATATATAGATGTGTCGACATGATAGGTCGAAACATTGTATACGTGTCTATGGTATCTCAAGATTACATAATATACAATACAAGTTGATTAAGTTATGGTTGGAATAGATTTGTTACCAATTTTCACGTAGCTAAAATGAGAAAAATTATCCAATCTTGTTTTACCCATAACTTCTTCATTTTAAATCCGTTTTGAGTGAATCAAATTGCTATAGTTTCATATTGAACTCTATTTTATGAATCTAAACAGAAAAAGTATAGGTTTATAGTCGGAAAAATAAGTTACAAGTCGTTTTTGTAAAGGTAGTCATTTCAGTCGAAAGAACGACGTCTAGATGACCATTTTAGAAAACATACTTCCACTTTGAGTTTAACCATAATTTTTGGATATAGTTTCATGTTCATAATAACAATCATTTTCTCAGAATAACAACTTTTAAATCAAAGTTTATCATAGTTTTTAATTAACTAACCCAAAACAGTCCGCGGTGTTACTACGACGGAGTAAATCCGGTTTTACGGTGTTTTTCGTGTTTCCAGGTTTTAAATCATTAAGTTAGCATATCATATAGATATAGAACATGTGTTTAGTTGATTTTAAAAGTCAAGTTAGAAGGAATAACTTTTGTTTGCGAACAAGTTTAGAATTAACTAAACTATGTTCTAGTGATTACAAGTTTAAACCTTCGAATAAGATAGCTTTATATGTATGAATCGAATGATGTTATGAACATCATTACTACCTTAAGTTCCTTGGATAAACCTACTGGAAAAGAGAAAAATGGATCTAGCTTCAACGGATCCTAGGATGGCTCGAAGTTCTTGAAGCAGAATCATGACACGAAAACAAGTTCAAGTAAGATCATCACTTGAAATAAGATTGTTATAGTTATAGAAATTGAACCAAAGTTTGAATATGATTATTACCTTGTATTAGAATGATAACCTACTGTAAGAAACAAAGATTTCTTGAGGTTGGATGATCACCTTACAAGATTGGAAGTGAGCTAGCAAACTTGAAAGTATTCTTGATTTTATGTAACTAGAACTTGTAGAATATATGAAGAACACTTAGAACTTGAAGATAGAACTTGAGAGAGATAAATTAGATGAAGAAAATTGAAGAATGAAAGTGTTTGTAGGTGTTTTTGGTTGTTGGTGTATGGATTAGATATAAAGGATATGTAATTTTGTTTTCATGTAAATAAGTCATGAATGATTACTCATATTTTTGTAATTTTATGAGATATTTCATGCTAGTTGCCAAATGATGGTTCCCACATGTGTTAGGTGACTCACATGGGCTGCTAAGAGCTGATCATTGGAGTGTATATACCAATAGTACATACATCTAAAAGCTGTGTATTGTAAGAGTACGAATACGGGTGCATACGAGTAGAATTGTTGATGAAACTGAACGAGGATGTAATTGTAAGCATTTTTGTTAAGTAGAAGTATTTTGATAAGTGTATTGAAGTCTTTCAAAAGTATATAAATACATATTAAAACACTACATGTATATACATTTTAACTGAGTCGTTAAGTCATCGTTAGTCGTTACATGTAAGTGTTGTTTTGAAACCTTTAGGTTAACGATCTTGTTAAATGTTGTTAACCCAATGTTTATAATATCAAATGAGATTTTAAATTATTATATTATAATGATATTATCATGTATGAATATCTCTTAATATGATATATATACATTAAATGTCTTTACAACGATAATCGTTACATATATGTCTCGTTTAAAAATCATTAAGTTAGTAGTCTTGTTTTTACATATGTAGTTCATTGTTAATATACTTAATGATATGTTTACTTATCATATTATCATGTTAACTATATATATATATGTATATATATATATATATGTATATATATATATATATCCATATATATGTCATCATATAGTTTTTACAAGTTTTAACGTTCGTGAATCACCGGTCAACTTGGGTGGTCAATTGTCTATATGAAACATATTTCAATTAATCAAGTCTTAACAAGTTTGATTGCTTAACATGTTGGAAACATTTAATCATGTAAATATCAATCTCAATTAATATATATAAACATGGAAAAGTTCGGGTCACTACAGGTATTACCATGGATTTCATCACAAAGTTACCTAAGACTGCCTGGGGTTATGACACCATTTGGGTAATAGTTGATCGTCTCACCAAATCTGCACATTTCTTGCCTATAAAGGAAACAGATAGAATGGAGAAACTATTAGGATTATATATAAAGGAAATTGTTTCAAGGCATGGAATACCTATTTCCATTATATCCGATCGTGATAGTAGATTTACATCAAAGTTTTGGCAATCACTACAGGAGGCCCTGGGAACTCGTTTGGATATGAGCACCGCATATCATCCACAAACTGACGGGCAGAGTGAAAGAACAATTCAGACTCTTGAAGACATGCTCAGGGCATGTGTGATTGATTTTGGAAACGGATGGGATAAGTATCTACCATTAGCAGAATTCTCGTATAATAACAGTTATCATGCGAGCATTAAAGCTGCACCATTCGAAGCATTGTATGGAAGGAAGTGTAGATCCCCTATCTGTTGGAATGAAGTAGGAGATCGACAATTAACTGGTCCCGAGATCATACACGAAACGACTGAGAAGATAGTACAAATCAAGGAGAGATTGAAAATAGCCCGTAGTCGCCAAAAGAGCTACGCCGATGTCCGAAGGAAACCATTAGAGTTTCAGATCGGTGACATGGTTATGTTAAAGGTGTCACCTTAGAAAGGTGTAATACGTTTCGGTAAAAGGGGTAAACTGAACCCAAGGTATGTAGGCCCGTTTAAGATCATCGAACGCATTGGACCGGTAGCTTATCGACTCGAGTTACCGCAACAACTTGCCGGAGTACATAATTAATTTCACATCTCAAACCTCAAGAAATGTCTTGCAAAGGAAGATCTCACCATTCCTCTTGAAGAAATCCAAGTCGATGAGAAACTACAATTCATAGAAGAACCAGTCGAAATCATGGACCGTGAAGTTAAACAGCTCAAGCAGAGCAACATACCAATCGTTAAGGTTTGTTGGAATGCTCGAAGAGGTCCCGAGTTTACTTGGGAATGAGAGGATCAGATGAAACAAAAGTACCCACATTTGTTTCCCGAGAACGCAAAATAGGTACAACTTTAAAATTTCGGGACGAAATTTATTTAACGGGTAGGTACTGTAACGACCCGGATTTTTCCGATCGTTTTACACTTATAAGATTAATATTTACATAAATTAAACCTTACCAACATGATAATCAATCTAAATTGTTGAGACTTATGTTTTTGAAAAGAGTTTTACACAACGTTTGACCGTCCAATTTGACCGATGATATCACGAACTATATAACATACGATAATTATATGTTTGTGTATATATATGTATTTTTATATATTTAACATGATCTAAGAATGTTTTAACATCTCATTGTGCACTAATAACAATGAGTTATAAGTATATTTTGAGACTACTAACTTAAGTTTTCAAAACGATAACTATATGTGACGTTCTTCGACTTAAATACTTAAAACTTATAATGCTTATACATGTATCGTATAGATATGTATTTTATCACTTTTAAAGGATTTATATACATAAAACAATATAAGTATATTTACAAAAGATAGCTATATTTGAATTCTCGTTCCGTTTTCTTAAGATTTTTATACGTATATCTAGGGTATATGTACCCGTATCATACCTAGCTTCTATACGTATTTACTATTGGTATATACACATCACAATCACTTTATTAGCAGCCATGAGTCAGCCAATTTTGGATCTTAGCATGCATGATTAATCAATTTGGCATATTACAAGACTTTTGCACAATATTACAAATTTATACATCTTTTCACCACCATTTATACTCCATTCCATTTTCATTTTTACTACACATTTTCTCTAACCAAAAACACACTCTTAGGAACCTTAAGTGTTCTTCACAATCTCAGCAAATAACCATGAAGATCTAGCTTCAAAAACAACCCTTAATCATCATAAGAAAATCCATTCAAGAACACTTCAAAAATCCTTCCAAGTAAACAAGTTTACTTCCAACCTTTCAATCCAACTCCACCACTCTTTTGATTCTAGGATTTTTCTCATCTCTTACAATAACTTTGTCCAAGTAACTTTAGGTAGTAACCTTATTCATAATCTTATTCAATTCATATTCATATAGCTATCTTATTTTGTGGTATAAAATTTTAACAACAAGAACATAGTTTGAATGATTTCAAACTTGTTCGCAAACTAAATAGATCCTTCTAACTTGACTTTTAAAACACTTTAAGACCTGTAATATATCATAATGATATGCTAACTTAACAAGATATAACTTGGTTTTACAAAGAACACCTTAAAAACTGAATCTACGTCGTCGGAGTGCAACCGGGGGCTGTTTTGGGTTGGATAATTAAAAACTATCTTAAGCTTTGAATTGGAAGTTCATATTCTGGAAAAATGATATTTCTTATGAATATGTTAACACATAAAAATTTCATGGTTTAACTCAAAGTGTAAGTATTTTTAGAAAAATGATCATTAAATGTTGTTTTTATGATGGAAAATGATCACTTTCATAAGTTTCACCAAAGTTTGACCTATAACCTGTGATTTAGAATACAACCTAAGGTATTTTCAGTTCATATTCTTAAAATTTGACTCGATCCAAGGAAGTGGCAAGTTGAACTAACAAAAACGGAGTTGTAATAAAGAAACTACGACTAAAACAAGATCGGGTATAAGAAGCCAGTTTAGCTACGAAAATATTTGGAGAAAAATTAAATTAATCATATATTTCTAATTAATATGATATTTCATATATATTTACTTATGTTTTGATTTTATATATTTCAGGACCACCCGTAAACAACACGAGAAGATTAATCATAAGACCTCATGATTGTACGCAACACGTAATTTGACAACACGGTACTTTATGTGCGCAACACGTCACTTGACAACATGGTACCATGGGTCGAGATTAATTCTGATCAATACGAATACGATGGGGACTTTATTTATTTTATTTAAGCAACTAATTGTGGACCACTAACATCGGACTGCTAACTACGGACTAAGAAAATATTAAAAGTATTAAAAGTATATATATATATATATATATATATATATATATATATATATATATATATATATATATATATATATATATATATATATATAACGATTACTTAAAAAGAAAATATGTTGATATATTATATATATGGTTAGGTTCGTGATATCTATCGGAGACCAAGTCGTGATAAATACCTTCAAGGCAAAAGTGAGTATATAGTCCCACTTTTAAACTCTAAATATTTCGGGATGAGAATACATGCATTTTATGATTTACGTTATGGACACAAGTGATTAAAAATATATATTCTACGTTGAGTTGTACCACTGGCATACTTCACTGTAACTTGGTAACTATTATTTACATGAGGTATTGTAAACGCGAATCCTGTTGATAGATCTATCGGGCCTGACAACCCCAACCGGACTGGACGACCAGTATTCAACGGTTGCACAGTACTTCGTTTCGGTGACTACACTTGGTACGGTGTAGTAAGATTTCATAATAAAGGGAATATGCGACGTTGATTAAATGTTAAGTATGGTTATCAAGTGCTCAACAACTTAGAATATTTTTATTAAAACATTTATATATGAAATCTTGTGGTCTATATTTATAACGATGCCGGCATTAAACCTATATCTCACCAACTTTATGTGACGTTTTAAGCATGTTTATTCTCAGGTGATAACTAAAAGCTTTCGCTGCAACATGTTGAATTTAAGCAAGATCTTGAGTATGCATATTTGTGTCAAAAATAAAACTGCATATCGGAGGATTTGTAATGTAAAATATGTTGGAGGTCGTATTGTTATTATCACATGTAAAGTTTGTAAGTCTAAGATTATTGCTAAACGATAATCATTATTAAGTTGTTTAAACCTTGTATTTGTAATAAAAGCTATGGTTTGTATTGTAAAAACGAATGCAGTTTTTGAAAAATGTTGCATATAGAGGTCAATACCTCGCGATGAAATCATATGTTATTGTATTCGTCCTTATGGTTAAGGTCGGGTTATGACACTTCTTTATTTTTAGAGTTTATCATGATACATATGCTTCGCGAAAATGTATCATAATAAACTGGTGGGACTTGATCATATACATAGCGTTGTATATGTATATTTTATTTGCTACAGACCAAGAGCAGAATTACGTGGACCCTAAAGCCAAGATATGCAATATTCGCTGAATATAAAGTGCAGCAGTTATGTTTCCGCATTAATAAAAGACTGCGGTTTCATCCGCTGAGTTTCCGCGGATGGTTAGGTAATTCGCAGACCGCGGATATCTCGAAAACTATAAATAGGGAGCATGGCCTCTCATTTATAGGTTGTTGATTCTCTGCCATTTTGCCCAAACCTTTGTAATTTCCACTTGTGATCTTGCCCAAGGGATTTTTACATCGTGCAAAGGTGAATTATGCCAATTAACAATCAAGATTAGGTCGGGGTGGTTAATCACTTGATAGTTAAAGTGAAAGACGATCATCAGGGCCCAAAATAATCATCAAACATTCCATCCTCCATTATAATCTTATTGCACTCAATCCACAATTAAGTAACATTATTAATTAAGGATTGATCAACGTCATTTCTATGACCTATATTATTAATTTTGTAATAATATATTAATTATTATGTGTTATGTTAATATTTGTATTCGTATTTTAATTTGTACATTCATACGAATTGTGGATTTCAATCTGGCGAATCTTTTCGATTTTCAAACCAATGGTCGAGCTTTTGGGATTTTTAAGTCTTAATTATTTTAAATATGATATTTTAATTTCATATATGTATATATAGTGTTTATATATATTTTTCATCGCGAAATTAATATCTCTCCGAATAATTAATCGCGTAGTCGTGTTTTCACGTTTCGGGTTTCGTTCGAGCGTTCGGGCCACAAGCAATCCACCAAATAACAATTTTGGGCCACGGGGCCCACCTCTCTTGCACTATTCAGCTGAACACTCCCAAGGGGAGGGAGTGTTGGCTCATTTGCTCCCACTTTTGGAATTTCACATTCATTTATCAAAACCTAAATTTTATTTTGTGCTCTCTCTCCCTCCCACACCCTAGCCATCACCTACCACCACCATCTTCACCATTTGATCATCACCATTTTATTTTGAAGGCTGATGTGGCTACTTATGTGGCTAAGTTTTTGACATGTGCTAAGGTTAAAGCCGAACATCAAAAACCGTCTGGACTGTTGGTACAACCTGAGATTCCAGAGTGGAAGTGGGAAGGTATTACAATGGATTTTATTACAAAGTTACCGAGAACTGTGGGTGGTTATGATTCCATTTGGGTGATTGTTGACTGACTCACTAAGTCAGCTCAATTTTTGCCGATTAAGGAAACAGATTCGATGGAGAAGCTTATTCGTTTGTATTTGAAGGAGATTGTTTCTAGACATGGTGTTCCTGTATCAATCATTTCAGACCGAGACAGTCGATTTATATCGAGGTTTTGGTGATCATTACAGGAAGCTTTGGGAACTAAGTTAGATATGAGCACCGCTTATCATCCTCAGACGGATGGTCAGAGTGAAAGGACCATTCAGACGTTAGAAGATATGTTACGAGCGTGTGTTATTGATTTTGGTAATGGGTGGGATAAATATTTGCCGCTAGCTGAATTTTCTTATAACAACAGTTATCATGCAAGTATTAAAGCTGCACCGTTTGAAGCGCTGTATGGTAGGAAGTGTAGGTCTCCTGTCTGTTGGAATGAGGTTGGGGATGCTCAACTCACAGGTCCAGAAATTATTCATGAGACTACCGAGAAGATTGTACAGATTAAGGAAAGATTGAGAATCACTAGAAGTCGGCAAAAGAGTTATGCTAATAAGAGGAGGAACGATATTGAATTTCGGGTCGGTGATCGTGTTATGTTGAAGGTATCGCCTTGGAAGGGCGTGATATGTTTTGGTAAAAGGGGAAAGTTGAGTCCTCATTTTGTTGGACCGTTTGAGATTATTGAGAGAGTTGGACCAGTGGCTTATCATTTAAAATTGCCACAAGAACTCAGTGATGTTCACGACGTTTTTCATGTATCGAATTTAAAGAAGTGTTTGGCCGAGGCCGATAAGACTATTCCTCTGGAGGAACTTCATATTGATAAGCAACTACATTTTATTGAGGAACCTGTTGAAATTATGAACCGAGAGGTTAAGACTCTTAAGCAGAGTAGAATTCCTATTGTCCGGGTTAGATGGAATGCCAGACGCGGTTCCGAGTTCACTTGGGAGCGTGAAGATTAGATGAAGCAGAAGTACCCGCATTTGTTCCCAGATGCTGAGTCAACCCCTGCACCTGCTTAAATTTCGGGACGAAATTTCCGTAACGGGAAGGTACTGTGTAACATCCCAACCCATTAACCAACCAAAAACGCGGAATAAAAAAAAATTTAAAACTGATATGGAGGGTGCGCGGCACGCACCACTGCCTGTGCGCGGCGCGCACAAGGCCTGAGACAGTTCTGATCAAAATGTCCATTTTTCGCGAAAAGATCTTCGACTTGTCGACACTTTTATATTAGTTAAAACTAACACGTTCCAATAATAAAATGAGTTTTACGAGACCGGGCCCACATCGGCCATTTTACGACTTTCGTACAAAATACAAGTTTTCGACCACATGATTTTTAACACAAAATAAAGACCGAGCATGGCGATTGGGGATACGCTACCCAATCCTAATCAATCCAAAAGCAAGATCTTCTAAAGCAACTATGCAAGTCCTCTAATCCTCGCGCTTACCCGAGCCACCATCCGCATGCAATCTATAAAAAGAGTCAACAACGAGAGGGTAAGCTAACTCTTAGTGAGTGAAAATATACTACATACATATATATGCATAAAATGGACACGCCACATAAATAAACAAATACCGCATACCGGAGCATCTAAGCATAAGGCAAGCTAATCTAAGCATACCGTACGATCACTAAGCAACAAGCTAAATATGCATCAACAAACATAAGTTCACCAACGACGATGTGAACAACGCCAAAAAGCTACACCCGGAGGGTTAGCTACATCACGACAATACAACAATATATATATATATATATATATATATATATATATATATATATATATATATATATATATAACAATATATAAACGAATAAGGTTAACCCCTTAACTCATTACCAAAATACCAAAACACCACAATGAAGATTGGCCGAACTACACGAGCCTTAGTAATCCGAAACCACACGAGATTACTACCTTCACAACATCGAGGTTGGCCGAACTACACGAGCCTTAGTAATCCGAAACCACACGAGATTACTACCTCAATAAGATGACCGAACTACACGAGTCACCATGAATCCGAACTACACGAGATTCATTTTGATAAGATGACCGAACTATACGCGTCATCGTGAATCAAAACTACACGCAATTCACTTCTCCAACTCAAACCCACGGTCACGGGATTATAAAATCCACCACATCGGGGTTATCCACAACCACATCACAATACATGTGATAACGTACACACAAGTGTACACCTCGCCAAAAGGAGGTCAACCAAAATGCACAACCGTGCCAATTGGACTCATACCAAAGTCCATCAAATCCACCTATATGTGAAGTGAGCTCTATAACCGAGAACCACTTCACCCGACCCGCACCCATCCTACACATACATATGCACATAGGATATTAACACTCACCTTGTCGCCTTGATGAATGCTTCCAAGTAAACCACAACTCGCCAATGGAAAGTACCTATTCCATTATCACAAATTCAACAACACACTTAGATTGGATTTACAAACCAACCCAATTTGACACTTAGTGCAAATTCGACCCAAATGCACTTCCAAGTACAAACCACGCCCAAAATTAACCAATAATCACTAACACAAGTGAGAATGGTCCTAACACGCCAATTAAACCCGAACACAAGTGTTAAACACTTACAAATCTCCAAATTGCCCATAAACCCTAATTTTGACCCATAAGGTCAAAATCTCACCATTTACAAGTTTTGACACCAAAACACCTTTATCTCAGTTTTATACTTCAACTTAATCCATTTTAAGTTTATAAACCTCATTAAATCGCCAATTGGGTCATAATCATCACTAAACCTTAATTTTGACCCAAAGTCAAAACTAGTCAACCAAATAACCCTAAATGGGTTTCAATACTTCCATAATCACTAACTTAAGTGATTAAACCCAATTTCAATTCCTAATCATGGCCAATTAGTTCACCAACCCAAAATCCACCAACAATAATAACTAACCCGATTACTAGCATCACTAAACTCACTCCAAGAGTTTAAATGGGTTTCTCATCAATTTAAGTTCAAACCCTAACTTGATTATCAAAATCAAACAATGAAATTCGGAGTTAGAACTTACCACAACCACCAAAATGTAGCTAGGAACGAGGTGAACAACTTTAAAACCCGAGACTTTGATCAATTCAAGCTCCTTCTTCTCCAAAACCCCAAATCTCTCTCTAGAAATCTCCCTCTCTCTCTAGATAGTTTAGTGTGTGTTTGTGGATGTGAAAATGATTCAAAATTGGATCCAAACCAACTGATAAACTCTCAAATCCGGCCTCAAGTGAAAAGACCAAAAAGCCCCTCATTAAACTCAAATTTGAAAAAGTCAGATTTCTGTCGCAGACCAGGTGCGCGGCGCCCTCACCTCAAGGTGCGCGGCGCGCACAACCCTCTGAACAGGTTCTGAGCTTCTATTCCATACCACGCTTCACCTACGATACGTACATCATTTAAAACTCTATGTAAAATAAATATTGGGGTCTTACAACTCTCCCCCACTTATAATCGATCACGTCCTCGTGATCCTTGTCACTTAACTAAACGGACCACACGCCACGGTCCTCCAACATAAGTCCTAAACTGACTTTCCCTAGGCAAGTCTTCAGAATGAATCACCATTAACAACGAAATCGTCACCCGCGATTTATCAAATCCACAATCCGAGCACTAAAACCATGCTCATTTCCTAACATCGGGAAAAATCAACCAATCTCGTACCGAAATATCAATCCCTTAGCGTACCCTTACCGAGTACAACACTAAAAGCAACCAAGTCTCAACCTAAGGTCAACAACCCGAATGATGAAGACCGAACCAAACGAATCCTTACGGATAACACCAACTAAACATCCCTTGTAGTGCGCAATACGACCCATACACAACTACCGTAACATCATAACAAACGGTTAAAACCGATAGCGCCCAAAACGATCATGGCAACGCTAGATCCCAAGGTGTACAAAAATCGACGATCGTCACACCCGTAACAACATGTGAGCGAAACACAGCTATTGCCTCACTAATCCCACAACATGGTCCTCACGACCCCACCATCGACGTATAAAACGACCGATAGTTCCCGCAACATGGTCCTTACGACCCTACCATTGGTGTATCAAACAACCAATAGATCACACGACACGAAGGCTGGCCGAAAACACACGTGCCTTAGTGAATCCGAACTACACGCGACTCACTACCTTCACTACAACAACAATCGGGAATGGCCAAACTACACGCGCCATAGTGAATCCGAACTACACGAGAGTCACTATCCCAGAGGAATGACCGAACTACACGAGTCATTTGTGAATCCGAACTACACGAGACTCACTCCTCAATACAATGACCGAAACCACACGAGTCATTTGTGAATCCGAACTACACGCGACTCACTTCCACAATAAGATGACCGAAACCACACGCGTCATCGTGAATCCGAAACCACACGCGATTCACTACCATGATGAAGTCAGCGGACCCGAAGATCATGCTTCACCAATCAATAATCCCATGATGAAGTCAGCGGACCCCGAAGGTCATGCTTCACCAATCTCAACATCGGATGAAGTCAGCGGACTCCGAAACTCATGCTTCACCGATATAACACCTCGCTCATGATGAAGTCAGCGGACCCTAAAGGTCATGCTTCATCAATCACCAATACCATGATGAAGTCAGCGGACTCCGAAAGTCATGCTTCATCAATCAACGCCCTTTTGACCTTGAACGACGAGTAGCGTAACATCGCGCTCTGCTACGCCATAGTGAATCCTAACGGATACCACTAACCATTCACCATACTTACACGTACACAACGCCAATACAATCGAGCAAGAACCACCTATATCAAACATAGGTACCGAACAATAATTCTCCAAAAGAGAACCCGACACACACCTCCCTTAACCGAAGGATTTCACCTTGCTCGCCACACACGTCAATTATCTCTCAACGAGATTTACCACATTACCACCTCGGTGGAAATTTCCAATCCAAACCATAAGTACAATTTATCCGAAATCGTACTCTACCACAAATCGACCAGAACTAGGTCTCGACAAAATTTCCGGATCTACCAAAAACATCATCCGAAATCTCGCACTAAAACTTCCTCATGCGGGAGTGTAACTCCCCCACTTGGAACCACGTTCCAATATCACAACTTGTACACCCGTACAATGCTACCAAGGTAGACTTTACCAACAATTGGGTACACACGACCCATCACCACATCTTGCTCCAACCTTGAGCACACGATGGATTTCAAACCATCCTTAAACACTTTGAACGAAAAGTGTACTACGATTTCACAAACCATACCCTCGCAATCATCCAATTGCTTTAGTTTGTCAAATTTCACCTAGTCACTCATGTACCTAGTTTCTCCAGGTACCCTAAGTACAATGTAACCACAACCCAATCGGAGTCGAACACCACGCTAGTAGGTATAAAAGAGGCACCTAATGTCGCGTCATAAAGACTCCATTACCAACACACATCGAGATTTAAAACACTCGATCTCAAGGGTTCCAACCAACCAACGAACCTCATGATTCATCACTTCATCATAAAAGCGAACACGCGCTTAACAACCAAACACCAAAACCATTTCCGTGGCTTGGTAGAAATGTTTCCCAAATACTAAGGAATGCTTGGCTGCACCAAGTCTTACGCCCTTTGCCCGTCAATCAAACATCAACATATGGTACTTCCTTTAGGAACGTCACCCACAACAATAACATGCACAACAAAAGGCATACTACACAAACTCAAACGGCACTTAATAAATAATCAAAAGACATATTTATTAAATTGAAACGTACCTTAACGTCTCCTTGCCGCACCCGTCCCCGCTAACTTGGGACATTCCGACTTACGATGTCCTTCTTTTTGGCAATTGAAGCACACCATACCATCACCCTTTGGTACCGAACATTCCCAAGACTTGTGACCCCTCACGCCACAATTGTAACATCTAGCCGCACTAGAATCCGACATACCCGTTCGCGTACCACCCGTGCTCACACTCGGACCCTTAGCCCTCTTACTCGGAGCACCATAAGAAACGACCATTCGCTCACTTGAAGGTTCACCCTTTTTCGATCGTGAATACGACTCGAAACCTCTAGCCAAGTCGAATAATTCCGAAAACGATTTCGCTTGACCCCGACTAATTTTACTTTTCAAGTCATCATTCAAGGTCCGATAGAAATCCCCCATCAATAAACGATCATTCCCCAAATACTTCGGAAAAAAACGAGCCTTCGCCATAAAGGTCATCTTGAGAGTACTCTAATCCATAGATCCTTGTCGCAAATTTCGCAACTCATTACGCAATTCCCACAAATCGGCCGAAGTCCGGAACTCCTCGAAGAATTCCTCCTTAAAGTCATCCCACGATAAAGCCATAAACGTCTCGCCACCGACAAGATCAATCTTACCATCCAACCAATCCCTTGCCCAACCCTGCAATAAACTCGTAGCGAGTCTCGTCTTTCTCTCGGGAGGGCAATCAATAGTACGGAAACACCCTTCGACGTCCGAAATCCAAGTTGTGCTTACCAGAGGATCCGGTTTCCTATCATACATCGGGGGTTTAGTCCTCATGAAGCTCTTAAGACAATGCTCCATTTCACTACTACCCCGAAATTCGGAATACTTCCTATCCATTTCTTCTCAAAACGCACTCATTTGTTCCGCAACGGCGGCCGCAACTCTAGAGTTAAACTCCTCGTCATTCGTCTCGATCTCGTTTCGCATCGTCATTCTAAAGAATGCAAAACGATTAGTCCACGAACGTATAAAAACATACGCACAACACCGCCCCATCTTGCTCAACACTCGTCGTACATCACTTGTTAGCCACGATTTGCACCCGTAATAAGGTTTGCAAGTCCTTATTATGCACACACGCCGTATCAACTTGTTAGTACAACGACCGTCTCGCTCGATGTTATAAACAAACACAAACAAAATTCTACGCGATATAACACACGCGAGAATTATCATCACAACACAATAATATATAAATAATATCCGCATTACTAATATAAACGTTAGTCCACCTATAAACAAGGCACTAACTATAACCCATTCCGACCCGTAATCCTACAAATCCCGCAACAAATTAAGCACACACAAAAGTCTAAGTCTAGACACCTATCTCAAGTCACCTAAATCCCTTAGACCATGCTCTGATACCACTTGTAACATCCCAACTCATTAACCAACCAAAAACGCGGAATAAAAAAAAAATTTAAAACTGATCTGGAGGGTGCGCGGCGCGCACCACTGCCTGTGCGCGGCGCGCACAAGGCCTGAGACAGTTCTGATCAAAATGTCCATTTTTCGCGAAAATATCTTCGACTTCCCGACACTTTTAGACCAAACGCTTTTCACAACAATTTATATTAGTTAAAACTAACACGTTCCAATAATAAAATGAGTTTTACGAGACCGGGCCCACATCGGCCGTTTTACGACTTTCGTACAAAATACAAGTTTTCGACCACATGGTTTTTAACACAAAATAAAGACCGAGCATGGCGATTGGGGATACGCTACCCAATCTTAATCAATCCAAAAGCAAGATCTTCTAAAGAAACTATGCAAGTCCTCTAATCCTCGCGCTTACCCGAGCCACCATCCGCATGCAATCTATAAAAAGAGTCAACAACGAGAGGGTAAGCTAACGCTTAGTGAGTGAAAATATACTACATACATATATATGCATAAAATGGACACGCCACATAAATAAACAAATACCGCATACCGGAGCATCCAAGCATAAGGCAAGCTAATCTAAGAATACCGTACGATCACTAAGCAACAAGCTAAATATGCATCAACAAACATAAGTTCACCAACGACGATGTGAACAACGCCAAGAAGCTACACCCGGAGGGTTAGCTACATCACGACAATACAACAATATATATATATATATATATATATATATATATATATATATATATATATATATATTATATATATATATATATATATATATATATATATATATATATATATATATATATATATATATAACAATATATAAACGAATAAGGTTAACCCCTTAACCCATTACCAAAATACCAAAACACCACAATGAAGATTGGCCGAACTACACGAGCCTTAGTAATCAGAAACCACACGAGATTACTACCTTCACAAAATCGAGGTTGGCCGAACTACACGAGCCTTAGTAATCCGAAACCACACGAGATTACTACCTCAATAAGATGACCGAACTACACGAGTCACCATGAATCCGAACTACACGAGATTCATTTTGATAAGATGACCGAACTACACGCGTCATCGTGAATCCGAACTACACGTGATTCACTTCTCCAACTCAAACCCACGGTCACGGGATTATAAAATCCACCACATCGGGGTTATCCACAACCACATCACAATACATGTGATAACGTACACACAAGTGTACACCTCGCCAAAAGGAGGTCAACCAAAACGCACAACCATGCCAATTGGACTCATACCAAAGTCCATCAAATCCACCTATATGTGAAGTGAGCTCTATAACCGAGAACCACTTCACCCGACCCGCACCCATCCTACACATACATATGCACATAGGATATTAACACTCACCTTGTCGCCTTGATGAATGCTTCCAAGTAAACCGCAACTCGCCAATGGAAAGTACCTATTCCATTATCACAAATTCAACAACACACTTAGATTGGATTTACAAACCAACCCAATTTGACACTTAGTGCAAATTCGACCCAAATGCACTTTCAAGTACAAACCGCGCCCAAAATTAACCAATAATCACTAACACAAGTGAGAATGGTCCTAACACGCCAATTAAACCCGAACACAAGTGTTAAACACTTACAAATCTCCAAATTGCCCATAAACCCTAATTTTGACCCATAAGGTCAAAATCTCACCATTTACAAGTTTTGACACCAAAACACCTTTAACTCGGTTTTATACTTCAACTTAATCCATTTTAAGTTTATAAACCTCATTAAATCGCAAATTGGGTCATAATCATCACTAAACCCTAATTTTGACTCAAAGTCAAAACTAGTCAACCAAATAACCCTAAATGGGTTTCAATACTTCCATAATCACTAACTTAAGTGATTAAACCCAATTTCAAGTCCTAATCATGGCCAATTAGTTCACCAACCAAAAATCTACCAACAATAACAATAAACCCGATTACTAGCATCACTAAACTCACTCCAAGAGTTTAAATGGGTTTCTCATCAATTTAAGTTCAAACCCTAACTTGATTATCAAAATCAAACAATGAAATTCGGAGTTAGAACTTACCACAACCACCAAAACGTAGCTAGGAACGAGGTGAACAACTTTAAAACCCGAGACTTTGATCAATTCAAGCTCCTTCTTCTCCAAAATCCCAAATCTCTCTCTAGAAATCTCCCTCTCTCCCTAGATAGTTTAGTGTGTGTTTGTGGATGTGAAAATGATCCAAAATTAGATCCAAACCAATTGATAAACTCTCAAATCCGGCCTCAAGTGAAAAGACCAAAAAGCCCCTCATTAAACTCTAATTTGAAAAAGTCAGATTTCTGTCGCAGACCAGGTGCGCGGCGCGCACAACCCTCTGAACAGGTTCTGAGCTTCTATTCCATACCATGCTTCACCTTCGATACGTACATCATTTAAAACTCTGTGTAAAATAAATATTGGGGTCTTACATACTGTAACGACCCTACTTTTTCCGTTATCTTTTACCGTTAATTATTTAACGACCGTTAACTGTTTTTAGTGCCACGTCATATCTATGACCTATGTTATTAATTTTGTAATAATATATTAATTATTATGTGTTATGTGAATATTTGTATTCATATTTTAATTTGTACGTTCATACGAATCGTTTATTTCAATCCGGCGAATCTTTTGGTTTTCAGACCAACGGTCGAGCTTTTAGAATTTTTAAGTCCTAATTATTTTAAATATGATATTTTAATATCATATATGTATATATAGTGTTTATATATATTTTTTGTCGCGATATTAATATCTCTCCGAATAATTAATCGCGTAGTCGTATTTTCGCGTTTCGGGTTTCGTTCGAGCATTCGGGCCAAAAGCAATCCACCAAATAACAATTTTGGGCCATGGGGCCCACCTCCCTTGCACCCTTCGGCCAAACACTCCCAAGGGGAGGGATTGTTGGCTCATTTGCTCCCACTTTTGCAATTTCACATTCATTTATCAAAACCTAAATTTTATTTTGTGCTCTCTCTCCCTCCCTCACCCTATCCGTTGCCTACCACCACCATCTTCACCATTTGATCATCAAAACTAGCTCGGATCAAGAAGCTTTCAACATAAACGCGTTCCTCTCGTTCTTCTCTACACGTTGTTATCTCTTAATTCTTGATTAGGGTATAAACCCTAACCCTAGCTTTTTGATTTTTCATATATTTTACTGATTTTATATGTTATATTAATGGTATGATGATTATATGTTATTGTATTATTGATTGTATGCGTAGAAACGCTCGTTAATTCATGTTTTCGGTTTGATTGTTTTGGGACATCGGTTTGATTGTTTTTTTTTGTAAGATTAACTGTTGTAAAAGTGAAATTAAAGTGTTTATATGAGTTCCTCTCATCAAGACATTAATTTTAGACTCCGGATTAATGTCATTTCGATTCCCGAAGCTCTAGATATGCTTAAAATGGTGTTTTGTTGAGATTAAAATGTGAAAACGAATTGAATCAGGTATGGTCCGACTTTGTGACCACCTTTGGAGTCTTTAAGGTATACTAGTGTGTTAGTATTGATGATGCGATGAACTTTCATGTTCGGGTCATCGAAATCCGAGCCACGGATCACCCGGTATGACTAAAACATTTTTTGAACGGATTAAAAATACAAGTTGATTTATGGCTGTTCTTGGGATGGTATTGAGCACACTAATGTGTCGGGTGGGTTTGTTAGGCAAAGATATATATATATATATATATATATATATATATATATATATATATATATATATATATATAAGATGTAGAAACCCGTCCTAATCCATCCGGATGAAGTCCATATCGATTATAAACTATTCACAACAGTTGATTACATCACGAGGTACTTGACCTCTATATGATACATTTTACAAACATTGCATTCGTTTTTGAAGAGACAATCTTTCATTACATCGAAAGTTGACAACATGCATACCATTTCGTAATATATCTTACTATAATTGACTTAATAATAATAATCTTTATGAACTCAACGACTCGAATGCAATGTCTTTTGAAATATGTCATGAATGACTCCAAGTAATATCTTTAAAATGAGCAATTTCAAGCGGAAGACTTCTTTCATACCTGAGAATAAACATGCTTTAAAGTGTCAACCAAAAGATTGGTGAGTTCATTAGTTTAACATAAATAATCATTTCATAATTTTAATAGACCACAAGATTTCATATTTCCATTTCTCATAAACATACGTCCCATGCATAGAGACAAAAATATCATTCATATGGATTGAACACCTGGTAACCGACATTCACAATATGCATATAAGAATATCCCCATCATTCCGGGATCCTCCTTCGGACATGATATAAATTTCGAAGTACTAAAGCATCCGGTACTTTGGATGGGGCTTGTTGGGCCCGATAGATCTATCTTTAGAGTTCGCGTCAATTAGGGTGTCTGTTCCCTAATTCTTAGATTACCAGACTTAATAAAAAGGGGCATACTCGATTTCGATAATTCAACCATATAATGTAGTTTCGATTACTTGTGTCCATTTTGTAAAACAATTATAAAAGCAGCGCATGTATTCTCAGCCCCAAAATGTATATAAAAAGGGAATAATGAAACTCACGCATATAAATATTGTAAAACAGTCTTTAAAACAGTGCATGTATTCTCAGCCCAAAAATATAAAGAGTAAAAGGGAGCAAATGAAACTCACGCATATAAATATTGTAAAACAATTATTAAAACATTGCATGTATTCTCAGCCTAAAAATGTAATGAGTAAAAGGGAGCAAATGAAACTCACGCATATAAATATTGTAAAACAGTTATTAAAACATTGCATGTATTCTCAGCCCAAAAATGTAATGAGTAAAAGGGAATCAAATGAAACTCACCTAATGTATTTTTTAGTAAAAATACATATGACTATATTGAACAACTGAACAATGCATGGTTGGCCTCGAATTCACGAACCTATATCATTTGTATATTTATTAATATACAAAATTATAATCGAACAAATATATAGGTATTTATTATTAATGATATGATATTTATATTAGTAACTTTTATATTTCATTATTAATATATATTAATTTTATATAAAATATACATCTTGTTATGTCATATGTTAAATATTATATATATATATATATATATATATATATAAACCTTAATACCTATATATATAACAATATACATATATCATTAAATATGTATAGAAATTACATATATTTACATATCTATTTACACACAATAGTTTGTGAACCGTCGGGAACAGTCAAAGGTCAAATGATTTCATAAAATAGTTCAAAACATTTTGAGACTCGGTTTAATAGACTTTGCTTATCGTATCAAAATCAAGTAAGATTCAAGTTTAAATTTGGTCGGAAATTCCCGGGTCATCACAGTACCTACCCGTTAAAGAAATTTCGTCCCGAAATTTGAATGAGGTCGTCATGGCTAACAATAAATATGTTTTCCTGACGAATATAAGCTGATAAATAGAGTTTTATCATTATTAAATAATTTGGATAAAAAGTTTCGATTACTCGAAGCGTACGAGTGAAGTTATCACAAAAGAGTGAAATGAATAAATGAAGTTTCGTTTTAACTTTTGACGTTGCCTTGTTTAGATTCCGGAATTCAAGGGATTTATAGAAAATCTTCGAAATCTAAAAGATTTGATTTTTCGGTGAATAAGGAAATTAAGATCTCTCGAATTAAATACGGTGATCTGCTTTGATTACTCTGTCTGATATTTCCATTATAAATTAAACTCTTCCGTTCTATTATTCTCTCCCTTCCTATACTTTCCTTCTTGTTTCATACATCCAAAAGATTCTGAAAATGCTTAATCCAGTTCTGATCCTTGTCCTCATCCTTATTATCGTAACAATCATTCTCCTTTTCCAACTTCCACCAGAGAAATCTGTTTTCTTCTACTTCGCCCTTGGGATTATAATGCTTTTAATTCTCCCGTGTCTTTATGTTGCGATAAACATTGATATACACGGTTTGTAATTTAGGTGTTGTTATCAGGCTTTATATCTTTCCTTATATTTCAATGTCCATATATCTGTTTTCTATAATCATTGTCATCCACAGTTAATACTCCTTCCTCTTTGCTGCAATTGATACTCCAATTTCTATTTCTTTTGGAGCTTTGTCCCTTCGTTTCTTCTTTTTACGATTGGACACCTCTTGTAATGGTCCAGAATTCGTAAGTATGGAGTTTCGAATGAATATAATGTTCTAATCAAGAAAGAGCGTAACAACACGATTTGATTTGTCAAATCGCCATAGTCACTAAGAATAGAACTATCAAGAATATATTTTCTTGATATGTTCAGAAGTTAATCAGAATGAAAGAGTTATGTAACATGTCACATGATGACGTTATAATCTGTGAATCATCATGTTCCATTTAGAAACTCAGCATGACTTACTGTAATATAATCATGTTGATCAAGTGTCACTATATTATACTAACTCATGCATCAGTTCCCAACATTACTTCAATAACATTCGTATTTTAAGCTCGATAGTTTACAGAATATAGAAACTAACAGTTTCTATATGATGTAACACTGATAGTACGAAGAGATTAATGATTTCAGATAAGAATAGTTATAAAAATATCTCCAGAAATATGGAGGATATTTATAATGAAAGATACGATAATATCTCGGAATATCTAAGATCAGAGGATGATAGAAAATATTGTCTGCAAAGGTTTAGAGTAAGGAGCAAGATATTCACTAAAGACTTTAGCAGACATTGAATCATTTGGATTCTTTGAAGTCAAACTTATTCTTTGTGATTTGTCCACGGCCTTCTTCATAGTTTCACATAATCCGCTTTTTGGTACTAAATTTTCTATTGAATATTTCCAATATAATGATACACAGGAAGCACGAAGAGGTATATAATTTCGGACGAGAATATTTATAAAAATATCCTCAGAAATATCGAAGATATTGATGATGATATTTTGGAATTTCTAAGTTCGATGGTTGATGGAAAAAGATTTTTCGCAAGATTTTAACATGACTTCGGAGCATGATATTCTCTAAAGATTTTAACGGATCCAGAATTACCTGGATTCTTTGAATATAGGGTATGGTCCTTGTATTTGTCCTTGGTCTCCTTCATGGTTAACTCTATCCGTTTTCCAGTTCCAACGTTTCTAAGCCTTTCCAACATATTATTCTTTATCATCAAACTTCCGACGACTAAGGTCGTTTACGGTTAAAATCGTGTACAGTTTTTGCTGCTGTATTCAGCTTTTTCAGAATTTCAGAATGAAAGATCATAATTCTAAGAGATAAAGGTTATTTGTATACATAACTGTTGATGTAGAAACGTTGCGAGATTCGAAATACTGATTGCTGATTCCCAGTAATTGGTATGGAAATTATCGTTACAGAACGCGGATGAGTATATGATAGGGTATTAATGAATAAATATAGTAATTTATCAAATTGACTTTCGCCAAAGAGTAATGAAGTTGCTGGTATGTTTACTGTTAATGTGGTGAGATTTAAACAGTTCCCCGGTAACGAAGGCAAAAAGACAACGTATATATCAAGGTTATAATAAGTTTTTTTCGAACGAAAAGTCGAAGTTGACTTGTTGGAGCTGTGACAAAACTGACTAATTTGGAAAGAGATTGCAAAGTTATTTTCGGTAATAATAACGCTAAATGAATTAGCACAGCTACGCGTTAAATGTTTACTCAGTTTCCGAGAGTTTTCAGGTGCATAACTATACGCATCAATCTTTCTTTCTCTAGATGAAGTGTGGTTGGTTCATCCTCTCGATTAAGGTGTTTTCAAGGATCATGAAAGGTTTGAACGCAAATTGTAATCGTCAAGACACAATGAGGTTTAAGATGAAGTCAAGTGGCAAACTTGAAGAATCATTTAGTTTCATATGTTATAATCAATATTTTAATTCATTTTAATTGTCTAATGTCATTAGTCCACGGTCGATAATCCACAGTTAACAGTCCAGTAATTCATATATAGTTTAATATATTATATTCGAATTAATTAATACGTGTCGTGATCCGTGTACATGTCTCAGACTCGAGCACAACTCAAAGTATATATATTATTATAGAATCAACCTCAACCCTGTATAGAGAACTCGATCATTACTGCATATAGAGTGTCTATGGTGATTCTAAATAATATATATAGATGCGTCGATATGATATGTCAAGACCTTGTATACGTGTCCCGATATTTAAAGTGTGTAAAATAAATAACAGAAATTAAATAACGATAAATAAAGTGCGTAATGTAAATAACAGAAATTAAATGACGATAAATAAAATTGCGAGAATGTAAATTGCGATAATTAAATTGCGATAAATAAAATGTAATCAGTTAGCTAGGAACAATTAGCTAGGAAAAGTTAGCGTGGATTCTTAACAAAATTTCTTATAGTTAATTTGTTTGTTTCTAACAATTTTTATTTTGTCCAATGTTTTCTTCATTATGCCACTTGTCAGATTCTGATAGGTCAAAATCCAAATATGAATTTGAATGAAAATGGTTATTCTGTGGTGAACAAATACATATATCGATGGATGTAGTAGGATAGTAAATGATTGTTGAATCAGATTTCAAGAATGTATACTGTAACTTACTAATGTGAAAACTAAATATTCCTCGGGTATTACCTACCCGTTAAAATATTTTCACCATTAATAGTTTGTACGAAAGAATTTTTAATTACAATCTTTATGAAAATATATATGCATATATATTTTCTTCGGATGTAATCATGGATTTGATGAGTCAATATTATATTAAACACATTTGATTTACCATTAGAACAAGAATATATAATCTCTAAAACATTAGAGATTACCTAATCGCTATGTTGAACGAAGATAAATGATGTAGAACGTCATGTTGAACGATGATTATACTCGAGGTACAGAATCAGATGTCGAAGCATGGATTGTTGATGGTACTGATGTTGTTATTGATGGTACTATTGGTGCCGGTGATGTTGCTGAAGCTGGTACGTTTTGCACCATATTTTCCAAGGTACAACTTGGGCGCGAAGCTCATTGACTTCTTCAATTACACCGGGATGATTGTCGGTTCGGACGAGTGGATGAATGAGGTTTAGAATTTTAGATAGAATATAATCATGGCGAGATATTCGGGAAATGAGGGTGAAAATGGTGTTTCGGACTAGTTCACTGGTAAGTGCTTCGGGTTCTCCGTCAAGAGGCAAATTCGATTGGTGAAAAGAATCTCCTTCTTCGCGTCTCCATTGATTAAGTCGACTACGAACCCATCAGATGAATTGGGGGTGGCTGATTGATGGATTCATTCTAGTGACACCGCTTTCGGAGCTTAGTTGATTATCCATATCGGAATAGCTGTCGGAATAACTATCGGAATAGCTTTCGAAATTTGAGGGACTCGAACTGGTTGAGGGATTCATCCCGTACGATCAGATGAAGGATTTTTGATAAGAAATAGATTATAGGATATAGATTAGTACCCTGCAATACATAATTTACATATGCATATAATACTAAAATCCCATAAGTTACGGAGGAAGCTACGGAAACTGTCAGGCAAAGGTAACAATAACAGGTACGCTAAAATATGAATTGTCAGATACGCTAAGATATGAATTGTCTATACACTATTCATGCAGTCAATGCAGTAAAACGTGTCTAGACTAAGAATAATAAGCAGGTAATTTTCTAAGGATGATAAGCAGATGATTTTCGACAAAAATGATAAGCAAAACTTTTGACATGCAGACACAGTCGAAGTCCAGACACACTAATGCATCTTAACGACTATCAGTTAGACACACCAATGCAAGACCTGGTTCGCTAAGACCTCCGCTCTGATACCAACTGTAGAAACCCGTCCTAATCTATCCGGATGAAGTCCATATCGATTATAAACGATTCACAACAGTTGATTACATCGCGAGGTACTTGACCTCTATATGATACATTTTACAAACATTGCATTCGTTTTTGAAGAGACAATCTTTCATTACATCGAAAGTTGACAACATGCATACCATTTCGTAATATATCTTACTATAATTGACTTAATAATAATAATCTTGATGAACTCAACGACTCGAATGCAACGTCTTTTGAAATATGTCATGAGTGACTCCAAGTAATATCTTTAAAATGAGCAATTTCACATCGGAACACTTCTTTCATACCTGAGAATAAACATGCTTTAAAGTATCAACTAAAAGGTTGGTGAGTTCATTAGTTTAACATAAATAATCATTTCATAATTTTAATAGACCACAAGATTTCATATTTCCATTTATCATAAACATACGTCCCATGCATAATGACAAAAATATCATTCATATGGATTGAACACCTGGTAACCGACATTCACAATATGCATATAAGAATATCCCAATCATTCCGGGATCCTCCTTCGGACATGATATAAATTTCGAAGTACTAAAGCATCTGGTACTTTGGATGGGGCTTGTTGGGCCCGATAGATCTATCTTTAGAGTTCGCGTCAATTAGGGTGTCTGTTCCCTAATTCTTAGATTACCAGACTTAATAAAAAGGGGCATATTCGATTTCGATAATTCAACCATATAATGTAGTTTCGATTACTTGTGTCCATTTCGTAAAACAATTATAAAAGCAGCGCATGTATTCTCAGCCCCAAAATGTATATAAAAAGGGAATAATGAAACTCACGCATATAAATATTGTAAAACAGTCTTTAAAACAGTGCATGTATTCTCAGCCCAAAAATATAAAGAGTAAAAGGGAGCAAATGAAACTTACGCATATAAATATTGTAAAACAGTTATTAAAACATTGCATGTATTCTCAGTCCAAAAATGTAATGAGTAAAAGGGAGCAAATGAAACTCACGCATATAAATATTGTAAAACAGTTATTAAAACATTGCATGTATTCTCAGCCCAAAAATGTAATGAGTAAAAGGGAATCAAATGAAACTCACCTAATGTATTTTGTAGTAAAAATACATATGACTATATTGAACAACTGAACAATGCATGGTTGGCCTCGGATTCACGAACCTATATCATTTGTATATTTATTAATATACATAATTATAATCGAACAAATATATAGGTATTTATTATTAATGATATGATTTTTATATTAGTAACTTTTATATTTCATTATTAATATATATTAATTTTATATAAAATATACATCTTGTTATGTCATATGTTAAATATTATATATATATATATATATATATATATATATATATATATATATATATATATATATATATATATATATATATATATATATATATATATATATATATATATATATATATATATATAAACCTTAATACCTATATATATATATATAACAATATACATATATCATTAAATATGTATAGAAATTACATATATTTACATATCTATTTACACACAATAGTTCGTGAACCGTCAGGAACAGTCAAAGATCAAATGATTTCATAAAATAGTTCAAAATATTTTGAGACTCGGTTTAATAGACTTTGCTTATCGTATCGAAATCAAGTAAGATTCAAGTATAAATTTGGTCGGAAATTCCCGGGTCATCACATAAGACTCGCCGAAAACTGATTCCCGGGTCTCAAGTTATGACCCGATGAATTTTTAATTAAAACTTATGGTTAATAATTATGACTTATGATATAAATAATGAATTTCATTATTAATAAATTACTTATGATATAAAAAGTAATTATTATAATTTAAGACTTATGATATATATTTATTATATTATTATTTAATTACTTATGATTTAATTAAACATTTAATTAAACTTATGATTAATAATACTTTTATTATTAATGAAAAATACTTATGGTAAGTATTAAGCTTATATAATGAGATATTATTATAAGACTTATAATAAGGATTAAATAATTATTTAATTATAATAAGGCTTAGTTATTATTTTATTATAATTTAATTATTAAATACTTATGATTTAATAATTATAATTAGAAACTTATGATATGATTAATAATTCATTATTAATTAATAATACTTATGATATGATTTAAAATTTATTATTAATTAATAATACTTACATTATGACTAATATTTAATTAATTAATTAAATACTTATGTTATATTAATTATATCATTTAAACTTATGTTAACTTTAATAATTCATTTTAATTTAATTAAACTTATGTTATGACATAATTATACATGTATGACTTTAATTAACGTTATAACCTATATTATTATTATAACCTATACTTTTAAAATAAATATTGACTATGTTTGACCACGGTTGACTTTTGAGTTGACTTTCAGTTGACTTTGACTTTCAGTTGACTTTTGTTGACTTTCTAATTAAGGAAACTTTCCTAACTTACAAACTTTCCAAAAATAGCAACTTTTTAAATATAGAAACTTTCTAAATATGAAAACTTTCTAAATTTGGAAACTTTCCAAAAATAGAAACTTTCCTAGAATAGAAACTTTCCTAAAATAGAAACTTTCCAAAAATAGAAACTTTCCTAAAATAGAAACTTTCCAAAAATAGAAACTTTCCTAAAATAGAAACTTTCCTAAAATAGAAAATTTCCTAAAAATGAAAACCTGCTAAAAATAGAAACTTTCTAAAAATAGAAAGTTTGTGTCCGTACGCTGTTCCGATCAAACCGATGCATGTTGAGTGTTGTTCTATGTCTACTTGCAACATGTACAATAGCTATCATACTAAGACTTAACCTAAGTTAGTTATTTATATCGACCTGCTTTATTTATAGGTCGGCGTTGTGATCATTACTGATCACTTTACTTCATTTTCTTTTCGTATATTTGTGTGGTTACTTCGTTTACTTTAAGGTGAGTTATAGTCCTGTTTTTACATACTTTTCAAAGTATATTTTTGGGATGTGATTACATGCATTTTATTTTTACGTTTAGACACAAGTGGCAATTAAATTTAAATTATTCATAGTGAGTTGAACAAAAATATTCCCTAGTCTGGTAACTGTAATCACTGGTTTCTACTGGTGAACGCGAATCCTACAGATAGATCTATCGGGTTTGACAACCCCATTTTGAGCTAGTCGCGCTAGCAATTTATAATCGGAATGTTTAGTACTTCGTATTTTGTTGTAGATACACTTGTTCAGTATATATTATTTATTGTGTTTGGCAAGGGTAAATAAAGGGTTAAGTGGTTACCAGGTGGTTCATTGATAATGGAATAATGTTTAATATTTTCTAATATTTTAAATCTTGTGATCTAAAGTTTATTCAATTATTTAAACCTATAATTCACTCAACATTTTTGTTGACAGTTTACTCGCATGTTTTCACAGGTACTTGAGTTTGTTTGATGCTTCCGCTGTGTTAGAAGAGTCTGCATGCATTTGGGCAGATTTTTATTAAACAATTATGAAGCTTTGAACTTGCATTCTATTTTGGAATAATTTAAACTTGTGGATTTTGTTGACTGTTTTATGTCAACTTTGGTATTTAATATGTTGGGTTACTTAAACTACATATTTTTCGGTATGTTTCCTTTTTGGGAAACTTTTGAAATAAAAGAATGCAATGTCGTTTATTAAATTCATTTAAGTTCGATCAAGCTGTAGGAGCAAGTGACGGAACCGTTAAGTGTATTGACGGGGCCATCATAGGTATCTTATGTAGAGATGCGAGATAAGTATCAAGCAAACCTTGTGACCACTAAGGTTGAAAACGAGTTGAAAGAGCAGATTAAAGTTTATAAAAAACAAATTCACAATTTTAAATGTTATAACTTTGACATAAATCAAGCTTTAATTAAACGTGTTGACACAATCAATGAATTAAAGAAAGAAAATTAATGTATTAAAGCTGATTTAGAAGCTATTTCATTTAAAATGAAATGTTGAGCAAGTGCGTCATAATGGAATGCATTAATGGTGGAAATTAATGACACCAGGGGTAAAGGTATTGAATATAAGTCTGCATCTCCTCCGTTTCAAAACAAATTTCTTAATGCAAATATAGTTGACGGTCGACCAGAAGACTGTATACCTCCAAGTTATGAAGATTATGTTGAAAAGAACAAAAAATGTAGTTCAACTGAGAATGCGACTTTTGATGACACTGTTGAAGGTGCTTTAGATCATGAAGAAGATAAGAAAACTGGTCTAGGAGATAATTCTAAGAAAAGAAGGGTGATAACACCTAGTGAAGCCGTTAGAATTTTGAGAAATACAAAGTTTGCTAATAGAACTGTTCCACCTGTTACACCTAAACATGTACCTAGAGAAAGACTAAATGATTCTCCTGTGCTTGTAAGAACACAAGAACCCTCCTCTTCAAATTCTAATAATCAAATTCCATATAGAGGATATAGCGAATTTCGACAATGTTTTAGTTGTGGTGTGTTTGGACACATTGCTGCTAATTGCCCCAGAAGATACAGATTGTAACGACCCGACTTTTTCAACTTATATTTTTGTGCTCTATACTTTTACGAATTTGCGTATTTATGCGTACTGAGCTAGTTTATGCTCTGGGATCTTATTTCATGATAATTACTTTTGTTAATACCTTACAACGTGCTATTAAGTGCTTAATCACTTAACTTGATTCTCGAATGCTTTTATGACCGTTAGTGTCACTTGACGTTTAAATCGAGCTACGTACTTGGTACACGTTTAACTTTTGTCATAATTGGAATATTATGACTACGTAATACTAAGTGTTATTTTCTAATGACAATTACTTGGCTTATTGGTTACTTAATTACGCTTAGTAATTTACTAATGCACACTAGTTAGTCTTGTTGGACTTTCTACCTTATTGGACTTAAGCCCACCCTACTCTAGCTAATAGACTCTTAAATTAGCTCAACTTCAATAAGTTTATGACCCATATAAATGTGAGACAAAAACTCATTAATATGAGCCAACATACTAGCATTTTTGTTAACCATTACTACAAATTTTGCATGGGATCTCAATAATAAGCACCACCTTTAGACCACCACCATGCAAAAAGCAAAAGTTGTCCCCCCTTGTCCCCCCATGAGGCTACGGTTTTGGAGACACCCATCACCCCTCCACCACTATAAATACAAGCCTTATTCCTTCCATTTCACACTTGATTTCATCCTCATTTTACACACACTTACTCTCTAATTTTCTTTCTAGTCTTTCTCACACTAAAATTGTAAGTTTTAAATTTTCTTCTTCTTCTTCTTCTTTTCTTCTTATACACGACATCATCATCATCATGATAAGATCAAGCTTTTTAGCTTCTTGATCTTGTTATATCTTGTAGATTCAAACTTTGATTTGAAATCTTCAAGAACATCAAAGATTCATGATTTTTAGCTTTGAATCTTCATTACTTTGTTGGATCTAAGTTTTGAAGCTTAAGATCACTTTATTTTATTAAAAGATCAATACTTGTGTTTATGATCTTCATGTAACTTGAAGATCTAGCGTTTTGCTTTAAGGATCTTCAAGAATATTAAAGATCCAAGCTTTCTAGCTTAGGGTTTCATTATTTTATGTAGATCTAAGCTTTTTAGGTTTATGATCTCATTACTTTTACTAGATCTTAGCTTTCTAGCTTATGGTCTCATTAATCTTGTAAAAATCCAAGTTTTCTAGCATAGGGTTTCTTAATACTTGAGATCTAAGTTATTATTGTAGATCTCACTTACTTGGAACCTTTTTATGATTTTTATGGTGATAAAAATCAAGTCTTCATCATCTCATATGATGAAGATGCATAAACTTGTGTCAAAAGGACAAAGGTTGAAGCTTTATTGTGTTTATGCAATAAAGAGACAACATTGATGTTCAAAACTTGTAGAATGTTAGATTTTACTCTTAGTTGTGTATTGATGGTTTAAACTTGGTCAAAGTGATGCTAAAACATCAAAGAGTTGTACACTTGAAGCTTACGCGCATCAAGGATGAGAACCGTGATGAGCATCAAGCACCAAGAAACCCACCGGAGCACTTGTTTACTGTTTTTTGGGGTCTTATCAGACTCCTGGGACTTCTGGAAAATTGATTTCAGATAGTTCATTTCAAGTAGATGACTTTTCATTCAAGACTCGCCTAAATCCGATATACGGTTTAGGATTTATAGCCTTCCGAAAAGCACTACGCCTTTGTAACGACGTGCTGAAAAATTCTGACCTACTCGCGCTTGAACTGTCACCACGGTCAAATGTCATTGAGTTAGGATCTGAAAATTGGACAGAGGTACGAGGACTCACATACGGAGCCTTGGCCACTGACCACGCATCTTTTTAGTTTGTATAGAGGTCGTAGCAGCTGTCCGAAGTCAGCCTTTTGTTCCGATCTCTATTCATGTTGAAAACTTACTTTATCTTTTACGAATGATGATGATGATGATGATGATACTTAAAACTTAACTTATTTACTTTTAAACTTTTGGGGACGATTTACTGACTTAGTAACTATTGACTTAGGTTGAGTACCTTTTGGATCGACAAACTTACTTGTTTGGACCGACTTACTACTTGCTTACTTTTCATATCGACTTTTACTGCATCATTCACTGTGAATAACTTCCCTTTTTACTTATACTATTTTTGGGACTGAGAATACATGCGCTTTTTATGTTTTACATACTAGACACGAGTACTTAAACTTTATACATGTGTGGGTGACATAACGGTACAAAGATTCCCCTTAGCTCGGTAACGTTTAATCATTGGTTTATGAACCGATGAACGCAAATCTTAGATATGGATCCATAGGGTTTGACATCCCCACTTGGGCTAGTCGCGCTAGCATTCAACGGGTGTTTAATACTTCGTAAACATATGCACTCGCCAATTGCACTTTTAGGGGGTGATATATTACTTGTTAAGTTAGTTACCGGGTGCCCACGGATAAGCATATACTTTATCATACTGATTTGAAATACTGATTTGAAACGCTGGTTGAAGCACTATCTCGTGTTCTACTTTACATTACTGAATACAAACAAACTATAGCTCACCAACATTCATGTTGACTTTTTAAGCATGTATTTCTCAGGTGCTTAGACGTTGTTGCTTTTGCTGTTAGACTTGCTGTTATAGTCTTGGTGCTATAGACTTGCTGTTACAGACTCGCTATGTTAGACTTCCACTGCATTACTTAGAGATGTCTCAATCATGGAACTTTTACTTTGCATTCACAACTTATGTTACATTTGAACAATGGCTTTGTAATGACCCTTGTGTCACGTACTTATGTTAATGCTTTCTATTCGTAGAAGCACGTTATCTTTGTAAAAAATTTGACGTTGGTAAAGACGTCACCTTTTAATGAATGCAAAACTTGTTTTAAAACAGCATGTAGTATTGTACCGTGTAATGGACCTGTTGTTGATGATCCGTACACATTGATTTTGTACGGGGCGTCACATTTGGTATCAGAGCATTGGTTGTAGGGAATTAGGTTGCATTAGTGCGTCTTGACCGAGTCGAGTAGGATTCACTAATAGGACTAATTTACAACTTGCTCGTTTACTTGTTTCTGCAGAACTGCTGCATACTACTGCTTACTTTTACTGCTATATGATCTTGCTGTATGCTACTGCTTATTCTCGCCACTGCATACTACTATCTGCTTTTTGCATTATACTTTTGTTTGATACTATTATTATTGCCATGCTATGTACTGCTGTAGACAATCTAGGCTGCTGTAGTTATTATGCCTGATTACGTTCTTGCTACATGTCTGCTATTCGCTGTACCGACTTGGAAAATTTATCTTTCCTAGTTCAGATGTTTTTCTGAACCCTCTTCCCACTCGTCTAATCCTAAGAACTAGTAATGTAATCCACCTATTACTACTGTTCCACCGTCCTAGAGATCGAAACATTACTTCACGCAATCTAGGAAGAGTACTTCTCGGATTGCACGCCCACTAAAGTTGATCCTCGGAGGAGGAGATATGTAAGGACTTGTCAGAGTAACCGTACCTCGCCCCACCCCCTGAGCTCACCCTAATTAGTCACGTACAACGTATGAACATTAGAAGGTTATTCGTTTCCGAAAGTTGACCCGTATCCCGTACGCTTTCATGACCGTCACTTATCTCTTTCATTCTTCACCACTACTCGACGATCTAACGACACTTCTGGACTTAGGTCCCTAACACTCTTAGGCATTGGAGAAGTCGGGAAGGCACCCCCTTTCACAAGGTTATAGTGTCTTCCACTGATGCTCAGTCATACTGAAAGACTTAGGAGTCGCCTCAAGACATATCGTATTACTACTTGCTACACGTACAACTCGACACGAGATCCAGATTAAATTTTTATAAAGGAACCTAACGACATTACTTGAACCCGAACATTTTGAAGAAAATTTCGGGACGTTTAGGCATTGAAGCATGACCTATGGAACCCACGCACCCACAACGAGAAACCGTGAGATCAATTATGTAGATTTGTTTTGAGATAGCATAGATAAAGCACCGTTAGATGAAATTGAGTAGAACTTGAAGTGATCACGTTACATTGACCATATGGAGTGATATTGGAATGAATGTACGATTTAGTACAATATAATGACGTTAGGCCAGCATGATTATATTGAAGTAAATCATGCAGAAGTTCCAATGTTACTACATAAGGAATATGAAGTGATACAAAGAAAATTTTGGTAGGAACCACTTGAGTATACGCATTATGGTCTGTTAGAGGTAGGGAAATAATAACCACATAGCCCAAATACCGTACAAGAACGGCCTTAATTGCAGAATAGATAATCCGAAAATTTATTATAGATATCGACACCCTGGACACTTAAGGAAAAAGTTCTCAATTAGGAAAAACTTTGGACTTACTTGCAGTAGAGCAATCATTATCTCAGCTATGGAGACTCGCATGGATCCTGATTATAGTTAGGGTACGATTCGTCACAACGATTTATTGTCGCGAAGTTGTTTAATACTAGAGTAATAGAAACCTTATATCTAAGGACCTTAGTGTTATGACTAATAAGCCATTAACAACCATGAGAGTTAAGTATTCTATAGGACAAGATAATGGTAAGCTGGCAGAGATAGAGGAATAATTTAAGGTAGTACCTTAAAATTAACAGGTGGGTCATTTGGAGATGACCTCATGTCAACAAAACTTGGAAGTTTTAAAGTAGTAATGGAAATGATTAGTTACCTACGCACAAGCAGATGTTATTTGAGAAGATTGATAGAATTTTTCACTGTAGTATAATAAGATTTAGTTGGAATGAACCTTAAGATTAACCTAACACCCATCAATTTGGGAAGCTTGATGCAATAGTTGGAATGGACTTTAGGATTAACCTAATACTCATCAAGTTAGGAATCTTTGATGAAATAGTTGGAACGGACTGGCGTTCAAGGATGAAAGCGAATGTAATTTATAGTGAGAAGATTATTCGTATACCTCGGGAGAATGGTGAGCCAAAAGCCATCTGGGTTACTTCAACAACCTGAAATCTCACAATGGAAATGGGAAGGAATAACAATGGATTTCATCACGAAGCTACCAAAAATGGTAGGCGGTTATGACACTATCTAGGTTATCATTGACCGCCTCACCAAATCTGCTCACTTTCTAGCCATGAAAGAAACCGATGCAATGAATAAACTTGCACAACGATACATGAAGGAGATTGTATCCCGTCACTTCAGCGATTCAAATTCTATATTAAAGACTACCCAAGAATCTTATTTGATACTCATTCTTACGCGACTCTAAATCCTAACTTATTCCGAGAGATTTCTTATTTGATGATAATCACAACATCCTCCTTCTTACTTCGATATTAGTCATACCAATTCAAAATTTTCCAAAATCAATGGGTGGTTAATTCTCATCCTCATACTCTCCCATTCGTATCTCACTTATAAGCAGCAGCTTCACACTTAAGCATTTTTGGTCGAAGGATTTATGCCCTACTAATAGTCATCAACCACATTTAGATTTAATAGTTTTCATTACCTCGTGACATTTTTGCTCAAATATCACTCGAAATTTTCAAAAATCTTTTACTCGATCCTCGTCGATCTTTTTCCCAACTTGTAACCTCCAAAATATGAAAATTTTGCTTGCCAAAATTTTACACACACTATTTTACTGTGCGATCCTATCAAAGTTTTATAAAGATAGATTTATTTCATTGCCATTCGTACAAATTTTAGAAATCGTATATGTTATATATAATAAAGTAAATAATTACTTATTTTTGACTAGTACGTATGAAAATTTTACTTTCACTTTTATAAATCAATTCTTTTATTCAAAATATATTTTACTTAGAATAGTACATATTGTACATAACTCTAGTTTACTAAGAACTTCGTTTCTTTTCTTAAATTGTCATCTTAAACGATTTCTATAAAAAATTTCGTTGCCTGTTATATAAAATTTTTCGTGTTATTCGTATCCAAGTCATCATGAAGACTTTACAACCGTCGAAACCGAGAGATACATGTATGTATGTGTGTGATAAAGGCACTTACTGCCACGTCATGCAGAGCCTTTGGGCGTCCACTAACACTTAAACCATTCAAAAATTTTGCGTTACCCCAGGGATCTTATTTGCCACACCTGTTGGAACGATGCTCTTTTTTACATAACTCTAAGTCCTAACTTATTCTAGAGGATTCTCATTTAGCGATATTAACACCATCAGTATTCTGACTTTAATATTAGTCATAACCTGTTTGGCATTTTGCAAAGTCAAGAAGCGATTAACTTCTCCTCCTCACACTTTATCCTTCATACTTCACTTTTTAGCAACGGCTTCGCACGTGAACATATTCGGCCCAAAGACTTATGTCCTGATAATTATCAAAACTACGTTTAATTCATTAGTTTTCATTACCTAGTGACATGTCACCCGATGATTCAAAGATTTTTCACTCGGTCTTTTTCAACTCGTAACCTCTGAAATACGAAAAACTATGTTTATCAAAAAAAAATTATTTGTGCGGTCCTCACTAGATTTATGGACAAATGAAAGTAATAAAAATTTTCTGTCACTTATGCGATTTATAAAATCATATATGTATGTATATAATTAAATTAATAAATTTACCCTTACTTATTTTGGTTAGTACATACTAAGTTATACCTTCAAAATAATTAAAAATCGCTCCTTTAATGAGTTGTTTAACTTAAGTCAAATAGTTTTGTGCAAAATGGTACACGTTGTACATACTTCTAAATTTACTAAGAACTTCCTTCCATTTATGTTGTCACATCAAACGTTTAAAGGTTTTTCAAAACTTCCTTGGTTGATTTTATTAAAGGTTTTTGTATTAGACTACACCATGTATGGATCACACTTCTTCTCGCCCTCCGTTAGGGATGAAGCTTACCATTAAGATTTTTGTTAAAAAAAAAAAAAAAAAAAAAAAAACTCTTGAGCCACTTTGGATGGCAGTTTTATAAAATTTGTTAGGAAGTGTTTGCGCTCATAAAATGTTCCTCTTAAGGTTAGACATGGCAAAAACGCGGGCCGATGAATCAGTTTTCTGAGGTACACTCAGTAGTCACCCCATTGTAGGAAAGGCACTAAGTGGGTTTCTACTCTCAGTATTTCACGGCTAATCACAACACCCTCGTAAACACCATCTCTATGATTCAGTATGTTGAGGTACAAGAAATAATTTTTGAGATTCTTTTCACTTGGAGCAAACCATTCTTTATGACCAAGGGTGCGCATCCCCTTAAGTATAAGGATAAATTCAGATCAACTCGCTCGTTGTACGAAGAGTTCACTCACGTTCAAAGATCACACCTTTTGTGCAATTTTCTTTCGGAAATATAATATAAATTACTTTGAAAATCTATGAATCATGTTATCCTCTTGGAAGGGACTGCTTAAAACATCTATAACACTGAGGTGGTTACTCTATATATTTCTTCATTCGTTGGTTGCAATTATATGTTGTTCTAGTCGATGTTAACCATAACTTCAACATGTAACTGAAAGGATATAGTTACATTATGGAACTGTGCCTTCATTCCATCTGATGTGCGTAGAGGTGTATACGAAATAGTTATATTTTTGCTACTAAATACTATTAAATACGATACAATTTTACACAAGTTATTTATTTATTTATAGAGTGGATATACCTAAACCTTGCTACAACACTTATAGGCAGTGTACCTAATCGTACAGTAGTGTAGTTTTTAGTAAGTCCGGTTCATTCACAGGGAACTAGCCAAGTTTAACGCTATATTTTTAAACTATATTTGTATAAATATAAATATATATATATAAGTAGTATTATTATTATAAAAGGGGGTTTTTAAAGTTTAATGACCGGTTTGTCGATTTTAAAACTTTAGTCGCAGTTAAAACCTAATGTAAAATATTAAAAATAAATATAACTTAATTTAAAGCGTAAAGTAAATGACAATAATTAAAGTGCGATAAATAAAATGACAATAAAATTGCGATAATTAAAAAGTACGATAATTAAAAGTGCAATTAAATAAAATGACAGTAAATAAAAGTGCGATGAAATATGAAATAAAGGAATTATGCTTATTTAAACTTCCATAATCATGATGTTTGACGTGCTGATTTTAGTTTGTTACCATGGGTTAATTGTCCTTTGTCCTAGATTATTCGATATGTCCATCTGGTTTTTGTCCATAACAGTCCATCAGTCATAAATATAAAGTGTGAGTGTCCTCGTCAAATTATTCTTATATCCGAAGTCAAATATTCCAACTAATTGGGGACTTAAACTATAATTACACCAATTTTCCTTGTATGTAATTCACCCCTGTTTTAATAAGTCCATTGACTATTAATCCATTCCCGTGTCCGGTTAAATGAACGATTATTAGTACTTATAAATATCCCGCCCATCGTGTCCGATCCTTATAAATATCCCGCCCATCGTGTCCGATCGAGTGTATGTGGTTATTTATAATTACATCCAATTGTAAATCTTTATATTAAATTAACGAACTATCATTTAATTAAACAAATATAAAGCCCGTTAATAGCCCATAGTCCAATTTCCACAAGTGTCGGTCTTTTGTCCAAACCCCAATTATGGTACAAAGCCCAATTACCCCGTCTTTAATATTTTAGCCCAACATCACAATTACTTCAATTTAAATAAGCATAATAATAACTTAGCTACGAGACATTAATTTAAAAAGGTTGAACATAACTTAAAATGATTAATAATAGCGTAGCGTTGCACGGACAGAATTTTGACTTACACACTTACAACATTCGCTAACATACCCTTATTATTATTAATCTTAAATTTAAATTAAAATTATAATATATATATATATATATATATATATATATATATATATATATATATATATCTGTGAGAGAGAGATTGATGAATGGTCTCTTGAGCTCGAGCATCAGACTGCCTTTTATAGGAATGTGGCCAGAAAAAGTAGGCCATGCGATCGCATAGGAATTAGGCCTCCAGGCCATGCGATCGCATGGAGCAAGGATACAACTCACAAACATTTGTCTCCTAGTTTGCCGACGGTTTTAATATATAATATATATATATGTACATATATATATATATATATATATATATATATATATATATATATATATATATATATATATATATATATATATATATATATATAATTTTAAGAATTAATTATATATTATATTATATTCATGTGCATAGTTGACTTGTAATTTTTAGTCCGTTGCGTCGAGCATTGAGAGTTGACTCTGGTCCCGGTTCTGGATTTTCGAACGTCCTTTCGTACTATTTAATATATTGTACTTTGCATTTTGTGGCTCGTACTCTAGTAATTTTTAGACGTTTCTCATCAATAAATTGAACCACTTTGATTGTACTTTGTATTTTTGAGCCTTTTGGTAGTTTGCGTCTTTAATTCGTCGAATCTGTCTTTTGTCTTCTCCTTTTATTATTTAAACGAATATCACTTGTAAATAGAACAATTGCAACTAAAAGCTTGTCTTTCTTGAGGGATAATGATATGAAATATATGTTCGTTTTTAGCATTATCAAATATTCCCACACTTGAGCGTTGCTTGTCCTCAAGCAATATAGTCTTGAAAAATAATAATACTAGAATCACTTCTTTATTCTTCACACTTTGTACATCAGTGATTTCTATACGGCGGTATGAACAATGGTAGTAACATTGTGGTTTAAAGTCCCACATGACTATGAAAATTTAGATCCTTTAAGAAATTGGATCTTTATAAAAACATTTGATCTTTTGAAAATTAAATCTAGCTTTTACCCTAGATAAGTTTCCCGAAAAACCCTTCACCGGTGTTTGCAATTTGTTTTTGTGGGTTTGGTGGGTTTCAGATTTGAAAATTTTAGCTCAAAACTTGCGGTTTTGTGTCACCCACTTGCTAACCTTGTATTAGGAAAGCAACACGTCCAGTTTACTTGCTCCATATATTACCTTTCGGTAAACTACCGTCCGGTTGTAAAGGAAAGCGTTAACAAGCAACTGTTAAGGCAATGTCCCGTGACATGCTTTTGATTATGTTCTATAACGTGTCGGACGCAATTACTATCCTTGGTAGGAGCAATAGTAAAGATCACCCTATAGTTTTTCGGTCTGGCACAAGGTCCTGTCTTTGACCATGCTATGCAACCACCGTTCTTACGGTTGACACCCGATTTGGTTCAGGTGACCTAATGAATTCCAGGTGAATTCCTAGGTTTTTACGTTCAATGGTAATGAACGCATTGAAAATAAGTTTTCAGAAAATAAATCGGTTTGTAATTTGATAAAAATATTTTCTCGTTCAAGCTCGAGTTTAGATATCATCGAATTCCATGAGTTTGTAATTCTCAATCTTTAAGGTCAATCTCAAGGATTGAGTAATATCAGTCTTAAAAGCTGATTTTTGATCTTTTAAGGAGATTATCCTTTCTGGGGATCTGATTCATTAGTCTTATAAGCTAATTTCCAGGATGCCCCCATTGTACGAGACAGATCCTCTCATGGTTAGGATAAGTCTGACCACTTGGCGACCCTGTTTGATGCTGAGGTCCCTGGATTTCCAGCTGATTTTCGAGAAAACTTTTCAAGGTTTTTCGTAGACTCTATAACTGGTCTGGACGACAACTTCCTGACCTAAATCAAGAAGCGCGTGTCCTTTTTTCTCGAAAGACTTTACTTCCTTTTATATTACAATAAACTGGGTAAAACTGATAAATATCGTCCAAAACAAAAGTATCTTCAATTATTTGTACAAAAATATGTGATATATGTTCTAAATAATTTGGTAAATTTTTCCCACATTTGGCTTTTATTTTCTTTTCTTTGCCTTTTTATTTTCTTCTATTCCATTTTACATGAATTCAATCAATTTGGGTTGTTTCTCAATTTATGTCCTTTCCGAGGTAACAATAATTTCGGTGTTAACACCTAGTTTTATCGTTCATAAATATGTATAAACATGATTTTGAGTTCATTTAATTGAAAATTTTGAAAATTTTTACTATAATTGGGTAGTCAGTATATAAAACTAGGGCTGTTCTTTATTATCAGAGAGCACTAGATTCTAACACAACTACTGCGTTACTAGTATTTTTAATGGTAACCAAGTTTTTAAATTAAATTTTTTAAAAATCCGAAAGAATTTAACCCCTTCCCACACTTAAGATCTTGCAATGCCCTCATTTGCAAGAAATCAGTAACAATTTAAATTATTGAGGGTGATTAGCGTAGAAAAATGATTAAATTTTACCAAAGTTTTCAAACATATTGGTGTTTGTTTGTTGAATGATAAATGGTGCACATCATTTGTTCATTCCGTCTTATTGTTACATCACATTTGTTTTTCGTTTATCGTCAAAATTAGTAACTTTTGCTGAACTTAATGCCAGTCTTTGAAAATGCGTTGTTTTACCCTGTTGTATACAATTGAAAATATACATACATACAAATAATAACGTGCATGGTAATTTGAAATGGGACTTAACATCTCACTTTCAAATCAAATATGAAATATTAGTACAACATAATAAAAATGTTAAAACTTACATAGAGGTATCACAATATTATATGTTTAAACATAAATAAATAAAAATAATAAAAAGATAAAAATACCAACGGGAACTATATCAATCTGGATAGGGGTTCCAGTTCATGTCGTCGGGCGGGTTCCATGGTTGGTTATAGGTGTACTGATACGCCTGGTTAGGGTCGTAGAGAGTAAATGGTGGTCGCATATCGGGCTGGTGTGGAGGATAGTAAGCAGGTCGGGTCGGTACGTAGTTATTTGGTACCTGAGGTGATAGCTGGCTCATGATCTGATGCTGATGATAGTACCATCTATCATGATGTCGTTGCCTGGAATGCTCATACACATTCTCGGCGTGCCACTGCTCGAACTGACTATGTCTAGCCTCGTTTGTCATTTCTACCTCATCTATATGCTGGTAGACGTCAGTCATAGCCTCCCTAATGACATCCCTAATGTCATCCGGTTCCTCCATTTCCTCATCTGAACCTCTCTCTACCTGTGGATGAAGGCCATCATATGGTACTGCCTGATTGCATATGCTCTTTAATACCTTTGCACCCTGATAGACCTTCAATCCTAAAGTGTCAACCTATTCCTTACATACCATCAGTGGACCCCCTTGATCCCTATGTACACTCAAATACTCTCCAATGAGAGTAACAAAAATACCTCCTCCTATTATTCCTCCGTCCTGTATTCCTACCACCATTTTGGACAGATAAAAACCAACACAGTAGGGGATATTAACAAAGCTTCTAGGGTTTCGAATACACTTAAGGTAAAATAAATCGTGTAAGGTCATCTTCTCCTTGTTTTTACCTCTTTGTGTAATCGAATTAGCTAAAAATCTATGTATAATACGAAGCTCTGCTTTGTTAATATCTAAATAGGAGTATCTTCCTCCCAGCGTAAAAACATTATAATTTGACATACGCCTCCAGACGGCATCCGCGTCAAAATTCCTATCTACCCGCTCCCCATGATAAATCAAATTTGTACAATCGGGTAGTAGTAATTCACCAGGAGTGTAAATCTGTAAAGCCATGGCCTTGTCCAGCATGGACATCCTATACATCCTACGGCCAAGTAAAAATCTAAGAAAACTTCTATCATCTAACCTAACTACATCCGCATTAAGTGAAATAATACTCATAAGCTCAACACACCATTCCTTATATACAGGCCTACGAATGGTGAATAAACGTTCCCAATCGGGAAAAGAAGAGCTGCCATACCTTTGTATCAGATGCTGTCTAACTGAATTAACTAGTTGGACCCTTTCCAAAGGCTCCCAATCAATTACTGATGTCGTAGCATGGGGGTACGAAATAGTTTATATTTTTACTAGGAAATACTATTAAATATGCTACAATTTTACACAAGTTTTAATTATTTATTTACAAATGGGATATACCTAAACCTTGCTACAACACTATAGGCAGTGTACCTAATCGTAGAGTAGTATAGTTTTTAGGAAGTCCGGTTCGTTCCACAGGGAGCGGGCTTATTGCACACTATATTTTTAAACAACTATATTTGTACAAAATATATATAATTATATATAATAATATATAAAAGGGGGTTTACCGTTTAATGACCGGTTTGTCGATTTATATTTTAAGCGAAGCGTATAGTAAATGATGATATTTAAATAACAATATAAAATAAATAACAATAATTAAAATGACAATAAATAAAAGTACGAGGAAATATGAAATAAAATATATTATGCTTATTTAAACTTCCGTAACCATGATGGTTGACGTGTTGATTTTAGTTTTATGCCCATGGGTTAATTGTCCTTTGTCCTGGATTATTTAATATGTCCGTCTGGTTTTTGTCCATAACAGTCCATCGGTCATAAATTTAAAGTGCGAGTGTCCTCGTCAAATTATCCTTATACCCGAAGTCAAATATTCCAACTAATTGGGGACTTAAACTGTAACAAGGTTTTAATACTTTGTTTAATAATTACACCAGGATATCGACTGCGTGTAACCCAAGGTTTTAATACTTTGTTATCAATTATGCCAAGTGTCCTTGTACATAATTTCACCCCTGTTTTAATAATTCCATAGACTATTAATCCATTCCCGTGTCCGGTTAAATGAACGATTATTCGTACATATAAATATCCCGCCCATCGTGTCCGATCGAGTGTATATGGTTATTTATAGGGACGTCCAATTGTAAATCTTTATATTAAAATTAACAAACTATCATTTAGTTAAACAAATATAAAGCCCATTAATAGCCCATAGTCTAATTTCCACAAGTGTCGTTCTTTTGTCCAAACCCCAATTATGGTACAAAGCCCAATTACCCAATTTTAATATTTTTAGCCCAACATCATGATTATTTCGGATTAAATAAGCATAATAATAATTTAGTTATGAGACATTAATTTAAAAAGGAGAACATAACTTACATTGAGTATTTATCGCGTAGTGTTACACGGACAGAGCTCCGACTTTAAAATCCGTAAAATAACCTTTACATAACCCGAACTAATCTAATATAAAACTACCCTATACTATATATATTATATATATATATTTATTTATTTATTTATTATAGAGCATTATTATTATAATTTTTTATATTTTTAAACTCGGCAGAATGCATGGCCTTTTATAGGCATTTCTGATTTTTGCAGCTCCGCGAGTCGTGGAGTTTTAAGCCTGCAAACTCCGTGAGTCGTGGAGTTTGAAAATCCAGCTCACATAATTTTGGAACCTTGCTTGTCGACATATTTTATATATAAATATAAAATATAAATAATTAATATAATTATTTATATATTATATTATATTCTTGTGCATAGTAGACTTGTAATTTTTGGTCCATTGCGTCGGGCGTTGATAGTTGGCTCGGGTACCGGTTCCGGATTTTCGAACGTCCTTGCGTACAATTTAATATCTTGTACTTTGCGTTTTGTAACTTGTACTCTTGTCATTTTTAGAAGTTTTTCATCAATAAATTTAACCTTTTGAATTGTATCTTGTACATTTGAGCTTTTTTTTTACGTTTGTGTCTTCAAATCTTCGTTTTCGCCTTTTGTCTTCGCACTTATTTATTTAAACAATTATAATGAAAATATAATACAATTACATATGAAAACCTATTATTTAGGAGGGATATTGCTATGAAATATATGTTCCTTTTTAGCCTTATCAAATATCCCCACACTTAAATGTTGCTTGTCCTCAAGCAATACATAACTTGAAATAAAATCACACTTCAGTCGAATCACTTTTTTATTCTCACACTTTGTACATCAGTGATTTTGATATAGCGGTATAAACAATGATAGTAACGATGGTTAAAGGTGGGTGTGTCATCCACAGTTGCCTCGGGTTTAGGTCAATGACACTTGCAATCAAATAGCCGATTTACTTTCGGTTTCCAAAGTAAAGTGCACATTTGAAAGGCGGTTTACAGTCCCACATGACTATGAAAATGTAGATCCTTAAGGAAATTGGATCTTTATGAAAACATTTGATCTTTTTGAAAATTTAATCTAGCTTTTACCCTAGATAAGTTTTCCGGAATAACCCTTCACCGGTGTTGCAAAATATTTTTGTGAGTTTTGTGGGTTTCAGATTTGAAAATTTTAGCTCAAAACTTATGGTTTTGTGTCACCCACTTGCTATCCTTGTATTAGGAAAGCAACACATCCAGTTTACTTGCTCCGTATATTACCTTTCGGTAAACTACTGTCCGGTTGTAAAGGAAAGTGATGAACAAGCAACTGTTAAGGCAATGTCCCGTGACTTGCTTTTGATTATGGTCTATAAACGTGTCGGATGCTAGTACTATCCTTTGTAGGAGCAATAGTAAGATCATACTATAATTTTTTCGGTCTGGCACAAGGTCCTGTCTCCGACCATGCTATGCAACCACCGTTCTTACGGTTGACACCCGATTTGGTTCAGGTGACCTAATGAATTCCAGGTGAATTCCTAGGATTTTACGTTCAATGGTAATGAACGAATTGAAAATAGGTTTTCAGAAAACAAATCAGTTTTAATTTTGATCAAAATATTTTCTCGTTCAAGCTCGAGTTTAGATATCATTGAATTCCATGAGTTTGTAATTCTCAATCTTTAAGGTCAATCTCAAGGATTGAGTAATATCAGGCTTAAAAGCTGATTTTTAATCTTTAAGGAGATTATCCTTTCTGGGGATCTGATTCATTAGTCTTATCAAGCTAATTTGCACGGTGCCCCCATTGTACGAGATAAATCCTTCTCATGGTTAGGATAAATCTGACCACTTGGCGACCCTATTTGATGCCGATGTTCGTGGATTTCCTGCTGATTTTAGAGATGACTTTTCTAGATTTTTCGTCAACCTACAGCTGGTCTGGACGACAACTTCTTGACCTAAATCAAGAAGCGCGTGTCTTTTTCGGAAGACTTTACTTCCTTTTAATGATGGAATTGATTCATCGTGTAGATCAATCTTTTCTTTTCTTTAATCGGGTAAAATAGTTAATTTAGTCCAAAACAAAAGCACCTGCAATAAACTTTACAGAAACATGTGATAGATAGTTTTTAATTGAATAACTTGGTACATTCTCCCCACACTTGGCTTTTTTCATGCGTCTTTTTATATCTTAAATAAATAAATTCAAGCGTTTTAGTTGTTTCTCAATTTATGTCCTTTTTGAGGTAACGATAATTTCGGTATTAACACACCTAGTTTTCATCGTTCATAAATATGTATAAACATGATTTTGAATTCATTTAGTTGAAATTTTTTTAAAATTTTCACAAAATTTAGAAAATAAGCCAAGAATAGACCCGAGAGAATTTATAACCCTTCCCCACACTTGAGATCATGCAATGCCCTCATTTGCATGAAATCAGACTATAATTATAAATTCATGAGGGTGATTAGTGTAGAAAAGTGATTGAAAATACCCAGTTTGTAATTTCAAAGCTCGTTGAATGATAGATGGCGCGCCTCATCGTTCATTCCTTCTTGTTTTATCACAAATGTTTTTCTTCAAAAACGGTTGCTTTTCTGAACTGTTTGTTAATATTTGAAAATGCGTCTTTTACCCTAACTTATCACGCATTTTTATTAACGAGTTATGCACTAACCCGAACCCCTAATTTAACGTTAAGTGGGGTTAGACTTCCCCACACTTAGCTGACGACATGTGAAGTCGGTAGAATAAGTTCCACAAATTAGAATAGTGAGCCAGTTATTTACATCTCGGGTGGTGTATAATATATCAATGGGTTTAAAGTTTAGACTCTCCCGATCGTCACTACTTAATTCTTTTTTAAGTATAGCTTTTAGTAAATGGATATGTCTCTTTTCTGGTTCTTGGTCAAATGGATCGATATACATCGACATACATATTATAGGGCGGACAATTCCTAACATTTCCTTCCGTTCATTCTCGGGATCAAAGGTTTCGCCTCTATTACCCAATTGGGTGAAATTCGAGGTGACATTATCTATTACAGCTCGTAGTTCATTTCCGGTGGATGACTCGTCTATTGAGAATATTGGGTTGGAAGGTTGTGGAATGGTGAATTTCGGGATCAAAGCAAATTTTTCTTTATTAATGGTACTTATTGGTCTCACCATTTTGGTCTCGGGGGTAAAATTTTCAACATTATCGTTTTCCCAAGAGTACCAATATGTCACCCTTACTTCTTCTTCATTCATTGATGGATCGATGATTTTGTCGGTAGAGGCTAATGTGTCGATATATTGTGAAATTGGTAAAACTGAATAAAAAGTATCATCGGGATAGTTGGTGATTTCGGAGCTCTCGAATTCATCAAAATTCGATGATATGAGATTTTCTTGCACAATACTCCTCAGATCAATAGGTGTGTAGTCTGATAGAGTTTCGGCTTTCCGGTTTACAAACTCTCTCATTTGTTCATTTTGAGCATTGAGTTCTTCGATTTTGATTTTCATATTGTCTAATAAATTTTCAGACACGTAATTTTCCTCGTCTACTGGTTGTTGAGTTTGGAAATATTCTTGGGAATAATCCCAATTTAAATTGTATTCTTCATAATCATTCCATTCAGGTTCCGTGGGTGCGTAATTTTCCATAGGAACGTAATAGTAACATTCCCATGTTGAGTGATAATCTCCACAGATTTCACAACCAGTTATTGTTTCGTCGTTCGTGATCGAAGATTGACTGATCGAATTGTCATCAACACTCGGTTGAGAGTATTGATTTTGTATTTCATAAAGAGTTTCCAAAATATCTTCGAGACTTTTCATAATGCTCTTATTACCAAATTTTAATTATCCTATTAGTTATAAAAATAGAAAAACTTATATAAGTTGTCCAATTAATAGACTTTTCTGCTTTTGCCCACGTTTCGAATAGCCAATAGATGCAGCAGGGAGCCAGAACCCTTTAAATCAGAAGCTCACAACTCAGCCATTAACAAATCCAACTATTACTACGAAGCAGAAAATTTGGATGTCTATCAATTTAACCGCTTAAAATAATTTTTCGTTTTGAAATTTTAGAGAAGAAATAGAGAAAATTTCTAAGTCCTAAAAACTAGCGTGTCGAGAAATAAGAAAGAAAAAGAGTGCGCGTCAAAAAACGTCGAAAAATAAAAATAAGAAAGATAGCGCTAAAAAATGGCGTCGCAAAATTCTAAAGCACCAAAATCTTAGTCTAAGGAATAAGCACTTAAGGGATTTTACGGCAAAGCCTAAAAATCTAGAAATAAAAATAAGTTTCGGCAAAATACTAAGCTTAAAACTAGATATGAACGATAAAAATACAAATATTACGATTAACCGATTAAAAAGATACAAAAATAAAAATAAGCTAAAATTTTGATAAAATTATTAATTTTTATAAAAATATTATTTTTATATATTTATTTTATAAAAGTATTAATTTATATATATAAATAAAACTAATTAAAATTTAAAATACAATTTAATTAAAAATTAAAACTAATTATATTAAACTAATAAAGTAATTAGGGTTTAATAATAATAATAAATAATATTACTCCGTAATTAAAGCGAAAATAGGGTTTTTGTCAGCGCATCAGGGCGGCTCCGTGAGTCGCGTTGCCACGTGCCCTAAAATTCCGCAAGTCGCGGAGTTTGCATTTTCGTTTTTTTTATTATATAATTTTATATTACTTTTTCTAAAAATATATATAAATATATTTATACAAAAATAAATTAAAAATATAGAGTTTCGCCGAGTCCCCGGCAGCGGCGCCAAAAACTTGATGTCGTAGCGTGGAGGTACGAAATAGTTTATATTTTTACTAGGAAATACTATTAAATATGCTACAATTTTACACAAGTTTTAATTATTTATTTACAAATGAGATATACCTAAACCTTGCTACAACACTATAGGCAGTGTACCTAATCGTAGAGTAGTATAGTTTTTAGGAAGTCCGGTTCTTTCCACAGGGAGCGGGCTTATTGCACACTATATTTTTAAACAACTATATTTGTACAAAATATATATAATTATATATAATAATATATAAAAGGGGGTTTACCGTTTAATGACCGGTTTGTCGATTTATATTTTAAGCGAAGCGTATAGTAAATGACGATATTTAAATAAAAATATAAAATAAATAACAATAATTAAAATGACAATAAATAAAAGTACAAGGAAATATGAAATAAAATATATTATGCTTATTTAAACTTCCGTAACCATGATGGTTGACGTGTTGATTTTAGTTTTATGCCCATGGGTTAATTGTCCTTTGTCCTGGATTATTTAATATGTCGGTCTGGTTTTTGTCCATAACAGTCCATCGGTCATAAATTTAAAGTGTGAGTGTCCTCGTCAAATTATCCTTATACCCGAAGTCAAATATTCCAACTAATTGGGGACTTAAACTGTAACAAGGTTTTAATACTTTATTTAATAATTACACCAGGATATCGACTGCGTGTAACCCAAGGTTTTAATACTTTGTTATCAATTACCAAGTGTCCTTGTACATAATTTCACCCCTGTTTTAATAATTCCATAGACTATTAATCCATTCCCGTGTCCGGTTAAATGAACGATTATTCGTACATATAAATATCCCGCCCATCGTGTCCGATCGAGTGTATATGGTTATTTATAGGGACGTCCAATTGTAAATCTTTATATTAAAATTAACAAACTATCATTTAGTTAAACAAATATAAAGCCCATTAATAGCCCATAGTCTAATTTCCACAAGTGTCGTTCTTTTGTCCAAACCCCAATTATGGTACAAAGCCCAATTACCCAATTTTAATATTTTTAGCCCAACATCTTGATTACTTCGGATTAAATAAGCATAATAATAATTTACTTATGAGACATTAATTTAAAAAGGAGAACATAACTTACATTGAGTATTTATCGCGTAGTGTTACACGGACAGAGCTCCGACTTTAAAACCCGTAAAATAACCTTTACATAACCCGAACTAATCTAATATAAAACTACCCTATACTATATATATATATATATATATATATATATATATATATATATATATATATATATATATATATATATATTACAGAGTATTATTATTATTTTTTATATTTTTAAACTCGGCAGAATGCATGGTCTTTTATAGGCATTTCTGATTTTTGCAGCTCCGCGAGTGGTGGAGTTTTAAGCCTGCAAACTCCGCGAGTCGTGGAGTTTGAAAATCCAGCTCACATAATTTTGGAACCTTGCTTGTCGACATATTTTATATATAAATATAAAATATAAATAATTAAAATAATTATTTCTATATTATATTATATTCTTGTGCATAGTAGACTTGTAATTTTTGGTCCATTGCGTCGGGCGTTGATAGTTGGCTCGGGTACCGGTTCCGGATTTTCGAACGTCCTTGCGTACAATTTAATATCTTGTACTTTGCATTTTATAACTTGTACTCTTGTCATTTTTAGACGTTTTTCATCAATAAATTGAACCTTTTGAATTGTATCTTGTACATTTGAGTTTTTTTTGACGTTTGTGTCTTCAAATCTTCGTTTTTGCCTTTTGTCTTCGCACTTATTTATTTAAACAATTATAATGAAAATATAATACAATTACATATGAAAACCTATTATTTAGGAGGGATATTGCTATGAAATATATGTTCCTTTTTAGCCTTATCAATTACCCTTGGTACTTCTACATTTTTCGTTACCAGTTTGAATTTGTTACTTTGATACGTCGAGTAATCTCTCCATCTTCGATCAAATCTAAAATTAGGATGCAACTGTTCTTCATGAATCGTTGGGTGTTCTATTATCGGATGAATCAGAAATTGTATGTAGTCATTAACATATTCTTGTTGCGGATCATAATATTGTACGTGTTGATCAGGTTGTGGTTGTTGTTCCTGTTGTTGCTCCGGTTCATATTGCATTTCTGGTTCAGGTTCTGGAGCAGGTTGCCTAGATGATGATGATGCACCATCAGTATCGGTAAATCTCTGCAAAACACATTAAACACAAAATTTGTGCATCCAAATATGCATTAGTGTCAACAAAATAACAACTTGAAAATGTTTAACAATTCTACAATTTTAACAATTTAATCAAAATTAAACTTATACACACTTTCACAATTTTAACAATTCTACACTTTTTCAAATAAGCATATATGAAAATGTTTACAAAGTTCATAAGCATTCAACTCAAATAACATGTTAAAATAACCATTACTAGCAATTAAACAAGTTTCAAATGGCATTTACATCAATTTAATCAAGTTCAAGAATTTTAGACCTAAAAAGTCCACCTTAATTCTCAAAAATCATGTTTGGGATCAAAGTTTGGATCATGTAGCTACCTAAACATGTTACACTAATTAATTTAGCAATAATTCATGACAAAAATCGGCCATAACATGTTTATATCTAAAAGCCCCAAATTGCTCAAGAACACAAACCCTTGATTTCTAAACATTTTGAAGTTTTTGTTTCAAATAATGTTAAATAGCATCAATCTAGGTTATACATGCATAATATACTAACAATTATATATAATTACACTAGAAATCAACAAAATCAAATTAGGTAAATTTTAGCTCAAGAACACTAAAAATCAAATTAAAAGAGTTTTAGGGGTGAAATCTTTACTTTTTTTGAAAAACTTCTGAACAATTTCATGATTAGAGCGGATTATAGCAAGAAATTTGGTTGATTTTGATGAAAAAATGAAGATTTTAGAGGTGTTTTTGAGAGTGTGTTTTCTTGTATTGTGTGTGTGTTTGTGGAGAGCAGAACCAGCGACTGCTCTTTTTGATCCTAACCAGTTTTTGGTCTTCATGCGACTGCATGAATTTTACAAGGGAACCCCATGCGATCGCATGGGGTCTGATATATATATATTTTTTATAAATAAAAATCTTATACTTTTAAAACAAATAATTAATTAAAAATTAAAAATTTTGTTTCTTTTTAGGATGAGGGCATTTCGGATCGTTGTCCTAGTCCGTCCCTCGACAAAATTTTAAAATTTGTCACTTTTTAAGCGTTGTTTTAAAAGCAAAGATTTTTGGGGTTTTTTTAAATGTTTTTGGCATACTTTAATTTAATAAGATTAAAAATAATGATAATAAAATTTCTCGTCCCTCACTTGGGTAAAGTAATTTCGGTTCAACGACCTAGTTTTCAACTCGCGACGAATTTTTAGATATCAAATTTTTAACTTAATAAAATAAAGTACATTTTATTTTTAAATTCACACCAAACTTATATTTAAAATGCATAAAATTAAAAATTCATATAAATATCATTAATATTTTTATACATACAAACTTATATTAAAAATATTAAAATTTTCAAATATTTACAAACTTAAATATATTGATTTTAAAAAGTTTATAATATTAATTTAATATTGATATATTAATTTTAAAAACAAGGTAAAAATTAAAATAAAAAATCTTTTTGGTCTTTTTATCCCACTTTAATCAATCAAATATTATCAAAAATATACGCCCCTCTTTTTGGTAAAGTAATTTCGGTTCCATAACCTAGTTTTACTCCTGACGAATTTCTAAAATATTTTGGGTTGATTGATTAAAGATATTTATACCTTAAGAATAAACGGTAAATTTCGCAGTGATGTAATAAATTTTTGTATGATATCAATAATTTCGGTTACGCATACCTAATTTTATTGAATACCAATTTAATACTTTATAGCGAACGATTCAGTGTTTATTATCAAAAGGTTAAAAGCAATAAAAAAATAAAAACTGTACATACTTACCTGTGAGATAGAATTCTTAGAGACCTGCTTTAGCTGACTCATGGGAGAGTCGTGTGATTTGGTTCTCCATAGCTATGTAAGCGTAACCTCGATTCTTCAATATCTTTTCTTCTAAACATATAAACGGTCCTTCTCTGCATAGAGTAACAAATTCGGTATTTGAATATGTTTGATTGTTCGAACATTTACCTTCGTGTGACCATTTTCCGCATTTATGACATCTTTCAAGGTGTCGTTCTCTTCTTTTTGTTGCAGACTTTAATTTGCCTTTACCAAAATGTATCTTATGATGATCTTTCCTGAGTTCTTTCCTTACTTCGTCACATCTGCCTCATATTACTGACACCAGGTCACTTGGTAGTGTGTCATTATTACGTTTACTAATTAAGGCGTGTAGCATTAGACCATGGTTCAAATCAAAGGAATTCTTCATCTCGTAAAACCTAAAAAAATTAAAAATTCAGAATGGAGGGAGAAGACTAGTTCTTTAGGGTCTGCTAGGGAAATACCATTCGGATTCCATTCTCGAAAACTACACGAAAATAGATTATCTAACTCTAACAGAAATATATATTACCCTTAAAAGATTAGAATTTTTCCCACACTTAGTTAGCTGTGGTGTCAAAATTGTGATTAACTTCATCTTCAACTTCCATTGGACTATCTATGTAATGTTTAACTCTGTGACCATTAACTTTAAATTCAATCCCATTTGAATTTATTAATTCTACTGTTCCGTATGGGAAAACTCTTTTGACTATGAATGGTCCAGACCATCTTGATTTCAATCTTCCAGGAAATAGCTTGAATCGTGAATTGAAAAGAAGAACTCTGTCTCCTTCTTTAAATTCTTTTGAACTTCTGATTCTTTTATCATGCCATTTCTTCGTTCTTTCTTTATAGATAAATGAATTTTCATATGTTTCATGTCTTAATTCTTCTAATTCATTTAGTTGGCTTAACCGTAGACGTCCGGCTTCATGCAAATCAAGATTACATGTCTTCAAAGCCCAAAATGCTTTGGTTCAATTTCTACTGGAAGATGACATGCTTTTCTGTAAACGAGTTTAAAAGGTGTGGTTCCAATTGGAGTTTTGTAGGCTGTTCTAAAAGCCCAGAGTGCATCCTCCAATTTTATGGACCATTCCTTCGGATTTGATCCTACGGTTTTCTCTAGAATACGTTTTAATACACGGTTGGTATTTTCAACTTTTCCACTTGTTTGTGGATGATAAGCGGTTAAGATTTTATGAGTTACTCCATATCTTTTGAGAACTTTCTCAAGTTGATTATTACAGAAATGAGTACCCCGATCACTTATTAAAGCTTTCGGTGTTTCGAACCTTGCAAAAAGATGTTTTAAGAAGTTGACTACAACCCGTGCATCGTTAGTTGGGAGAGCTTGTGCTTCTGCCCATTTAGATACATAATCAATAGCAACGAGAATGTAGAGATTATTATGAGATTTTGGAAATGAACCCATAAAGTCAATACCCCAAATGTCAAATACTTTACATACTTGAATGAAATTTTGTGGCATTTCATTACGTTGACTTATTTTTCCGGCCCTTTGACAAGCATCGCAGGATTTACAAAGAAGGTGTGCGTCTTTGAAAATTGTAGGCCAATAGAATCCAACATCGTAAACTTTTCTTGCTGTGAGTTGAGGCCCATAATGCCCTCCTGTTGGTCCTGTGTGACAATGGTTTAAGATTTGACTGGCTTCATCCCCGAATACACATCGGCGTATTATTCCATCGGGACAACTTTTAAACAAATGTGGATCTTCCCAGAAATAGTGTTTTATATCACTAAAGATTTTCTTTCGTTTTTGGTACGACAACCCTTTTTCAAGGAATCCACATACTAAGTAGTTTGCATAGTCTGCAAACCATAGAATTTCATTATAATCTATCTCTAATAGATATTCACCAGGAAAGTTATCTTGTATGGCTGATTCATTTAGAACTTCTAATTCAGGATTTTCAAGACGAGAAAGATGATCAGCGGCGAGATTTTATGCTCCCTTTTTGTCTCGGATTTCAATATCGAACTCTTGTAAGAGTAAGATCCAACGGATTAATCTTGGTTTGGCATCTTGTTTCTAAAATAGGTATCTAATAGCAGAATGGTCAGTATAGACCACCGTTTTAGCTAGAATGAGATATGAACGAAATTTGTCAAAAGCAAATACAATAGCAAGGAGTTCTTTTTCAGTAGTTGTGTAATTCGTTTGTGCTCCTTGTAACGTCTTACTAGCGTAATAGATAGGTTGAAATCGTTTTTCAATCCTTTATCTTAAAACGGCTCCCATTACAAAATCGCTTGCATCGCACATGAGTTCAAATGGTAGATTCCAATTTGGAGTTATCATGATCGGCGCATTAATGAGTTTTTCTTTAAGAATATTAAAAGATTTGATGCATTCATCTGAAAAGATGAATGGAGCACCTTTTTCTAGGAGTTTATTCATATGAGTGGAAATTTTAGAAAAATCTTTTATGAAACGTCGGTAAAAACCGGCATGCCCAAGAAAACTCCTAACTCCTCTAACATTGGTGGGATATGGAAGTTTAGCAATTACATCTACTTTAGCTCTATCCACTTCAATTCCTTCTTTTGAAATTTTATGGCCAAGAACGATGCCTTCCTTAACCATGAAATGGCATTTCTCCCAATTAAGAACTAGATTTGATTGTTCGCATCTAATAAGCATTCCTTCAAGATTAACTAGATATGTTTCAAAAGTATCACCGAAGACTGAAAAGTCATCCATGAAAACTTCCATGCATTCTTCTATCATGTCGTGAAAAATCGCCATCATGCACCTTTGAAAGGTTGCAGGGGCGTTGCAAAGTCCAAATGGCATGCGTTTGTAAGCAAAAGTAACATAAGGGCACATGAATGTGGTTTTCTCTTGGTCCTCGGGTGCTATTGGGATTTGAAAGTATCCGGAAAAATCGTCTAGCTAATCTTTCCAACATTTGATCAATGAAAGGTAAGGGAAAGTGATCTTTTCTGGTGGCGTCATTTAATTCTCTATAATCAATACAAACACGCGTCATTTGTGATGACAGTCATGCCACCCTTCTTAGGTACGCATTGAACTTGGATTACCCATCGACTATCAAAAATTGGATAAATTAAACCTGCATCTAGCAGTTTAATAATTTCTTTCTTAACAACATCTTGCATATTCGGATTTAGTCTTCGTTGGCGTTGCACATACGTTTTATGTCCTTCTTCCATAAGGATTTTATGTGTGCAATACAAAGGACTTATTCCTTTAATATCATGAATCTTCCATGCAATAGCTAGTTTATGAGCTTTTAGCACAGAAATGAGTTGAGATTTTTCATTTTTAGTAAGAGAAAATGATATTATTACAGGTAATTCAGATTCACCATGTAAATAAGCGTATTCCAAATGGTTTGGAAGTGGCTTTAACTCTAATGTCGGTGGTTCTTCTATCGATGATTTGTATCGATATCTGTCTTCTTCTTTTAGCATTTAAATTTCTTCTGTTGTTGGTTCATATTCATTAGCCATAAGTGTAGCTAACATTTCTGCTTCATCAATTGGTTCAGTTCCTTCTCCTAAAGAACATTCTCCTGTTCCTTGTAATTCTGGAAATTCTTCTAACAATTCTGCATGTGAATCTATAGTTTGAATATAATAACATGTATCATCTGCAGATTGTGGTTGTTGCATGGCTCTATCAACAGAAAAGGTAACACTCTTGTCCTCTATACTTAGGGTCAGTTTCTTACCGAACACGTCTATTATTGCTTTAGCCGTGTTTAAGAATGTTCTTCCTAATATGAGAGGAACTCGAGAATCTTTTTCCATGTCCAGAATAACAAAATCTACTGGAAATACTAAAGTACCAAATTTAACTAGCATGTTCTCCATTATCCCTCTAGGATATTTTACTGAACGATCTACTAGTTGTATGCTTATTCTTGTTGGTTTCAATTCTCCAAGGTCTAGTTTAGCGTATATGAATACGGCATTAAATTTATACTAGCACCTAAATTTGCTAATGCTTCTATTGAACTAAGACTACCCAGAAAACATGGAATTGTGAAACTTCCTGGATAAGATAATTTTTCTGGTATCTTATTCAACAGCACTGCAGAACAATTAGCATTCATAGTAACAGTCGAGAGTTCTTCCATTTTCTTTCTATTTGTGATTAGATCTTTTAGGAATTTGGCATACCTTGGCATTCCTGAAATCACATCATTGAAAGGAAGATTTACATTTATTTGTTTAAACATATCCAAGAATTTGGATTGCTCGGCTTCAAGTCTTTCTTTTCTCATTTTACTTGGGTAAGAAAGTGGTGGTTGGTATGGTTTAACATAAGGTTTAGCCTTAACTGTGTTATCTTCATTAACCTTTTCAACTACCGGTTTTGTTTCCTTCTCTTGCTCAGGTTGTGGTGCCTGTGGAGTAGGAATAGAATCATCAGAAATTACAGGTATTTCAGGTGGTTTAAGTGTAATACCACTTCCTGTGGTAATGGCTTTAGCTGTTTCATTCCGGGGGTTAGCATTTGTATCGCTAGGTAGACTTCCCGATTTTCTTTCACCTATCAACCTTGCTAGGTTGCTTACTTCTTGTTCCAAATTTTGAATAGAAGCTTGTTGATTTCTAAATGCTTGAGCATTTTGGTCATTGGTTTGTTTCTAAGATGTGAAAAATTGAGTTTGAGATTCAACTAGCTTTGACATCATATCTTCAAAATTTGGCTTTTTATCATCGGTTTGTGGTGGTTTATTTGGAAAAATATGTCTTTGCTGGATGTAAGTATTGTTGGATACTTGTTGATTGCTAGGACCTTGTTGGTTGTTGTATGGAACATTTCGGTTATAATTCTGATTATGATTATAGATTGGTCTTGGCGGTTGATAATTATTTTGATAATTATTTCCAGGCCTTTGGTTCATGTATGAAACATTCTCTCTTTGTTCCATTGTTTGTTCAATACTGAGACAATCTTTTGTCAAATGTGGTCCTCCACACTGCTCACAACTAATTCGTATTGAGTGAATATCTTTAGTCATCTTTTCCATTCGTCTCTCGACAGCATCTATCTTTGCGGAAATGGAATCAAAGTCATGGCTAGAATCGGCTTTAGCTGCTTTAGATGATCTAACGATATCTTTTTCTTGATGCCACTCATGTGAGTGGGAAGCAGTGTAATCAATAATTTTGTAAGCTTCAGTTGCGGTTTTCTTCATAATGGAACCACCAGCTGCTATATCGATGTGTAACAACCCAAACCAAACCACGTTCGAACCCGCTTAAAATATCACAAAAATAAAATAAAAATTCTGTTGCATAGCTATTGGCGCGGCGCACCAAGACCCCGCGCGGCGCGCAGAAGGGCCTGGACAGACTGCTGTCCCAAAAAGTTAAAAACATGAGAATGTTTGACCACTTCCCGACGTATTTAGGCAAAACGCTTTTAACAACACATTCATATATGTAAAACTAACACGTTCCATTAATAAAAAGGGTTTTACGAAGCGGGGCCCACATCGACCCAAATTACCCTTTAAGTACAAAATACAAGTTTTCGACCACGAGACTTTTAATACAAAGTAAAGCCGAGCATGGCGACTGGGGATACGCTACCCAATCCTAATCAATCAAAAAGCAAGCCTTCTAAAGCAACTACGCAAGTCCACTAGTCCCACGCTTACCCGAGCCACCGCATCCATGCAAATCTATAAAAAAAGTCAACAACGAGAGGGTAAGCTAACGCTTAGTGAGTGATAACATACTACATACATATATATGTATAAAATGGACACGCCACACAAATATCAAATACCGCATACCGAAGCATCCAAGTATAAGGCAACTACACTAAGCATACCGTACGATCTCTAAGCAACAAGCTAAAGATATCAACAGAGTATAAGTTCACCAACGACGATGTGAACAACGCCAATAAGCTAAACCCAGAGGGTTGGCTACGACACAACGATACATTAATATATAGAACAATATATAAACGAATAAGGTTAACCCCTTAAGCCAATACCGAATACCAAAACACCACAATGAAGATTGGCCGAACTACACGAGCCTTAGTAATCCGAAACCACACGAGACTACTATCTTCATTAACAAAACATCGAGGTTGGCCGAACTACACTAGCCTTAGTAATCCGAAACCACACGAGATTACTACCTCAATAATATGACCGAACTACACGCATCATCATGAATCCGAATTACACGCGATTCACTTCTCCAATACCAAAACCCACAGTCACAGGATTATAAAATCCACCACATCGGGGTTATCCAAAACCACATCACAATACATGTATTAATGTACACATAAGTGTACACCTCGCCAAAAGGAGGTCAACCAAAACGCACAACCGTGCCAATTGGACCTATACACAAGTCCATCAAAACCACCTATATGTGAAGTGAGCTCTATAACCGAGAACCACTTCACCCGACCCGCACCCATCCTACACATACATATGCACATATGATATTAACACTCACCTTGTCACCTTGATGAACACTTTCGAATAATCCGCAACTCGCCGAAGGAATGTACCTATTCCATTATCATAAATACCACAACACAATTAGGATGGATTTACAAACCAACCGAATTCGACACTTAGTGCAATTTCGACCCAATTGCACTTCCAAGCACAAACCTTGCCCAAACTAACCAATAATCACTAACACAAGTGATAATGGTCGTAATATGCCAATTAAACCCAAACACAAGTGTTAAACACTAATCGTTCTCAAAATCGCCCATAAACCCTAATTTTGACCCATAAAGTCAAAATTTCACCAATGACACCAAAACATATTTAACTCGGTTTTATACTTCAACTTAATCCATTTTAAGTTTATAAACCTCATCGAATCGACATTCGGGTCATAATCATCAACAAAATCTAACTTTGACTCTAGTCAAAATTAGTCAACCACAAGAGCCCTAAAGGTCTCCAAATCATCAATAATCACTAATACTAGTGATTATACACCATTCTCAAGTCTTAAACATGGTTAAATCATTAACCAACCTAAAACCCGCCTTTAACACTTATAAACCCGAATCTTAGTGTTAATCTTCAATTAACAACTAAATGGGTTCCATCTATGAATCATACAATCAAAAGCCCCAAATTTGAATGATGAACACAAAAATGAAATTCAGAGTTAGAGCTTACCACTAGTATCACCGTGTAGCTAAGAACGAGGAGAACAAACTTGTCTACAACGCCAAAGATCAATACCTGCTTCTTCCTTTCCAAAAATCCCTTTAAATCAAATGGGTGTTTGAGTTCTTAAGAGAAATATGAAAAGAAAAGGAAAAAGAATTGAATAAATGAAATGGGTGGATGAGGTTAAGTCCACAAATCTGGCTCAAACGCAAAAAGACCGAAATGGCCTTTTTAAAACTCTAAAATAACAAAGGAGTCTGCCAGCGACTATTTACGCTGCGAGCCATGACCCCGCGCAGCGCGTTACTGGGCAGAATCAGAATCCAGGGTCTTACAACTCTCCCCCGCTTAAAATCGATCACGTCCTCATGATCTTCACCACTTAACCAAACGGACCACACTCCACGGTCCTCAAACATAAGTCCCAACCGACTTTCCTAAGCAATTCTTCCCAATGAATCGCCTTTAGCAACTAAATCGTCACCCGCGATTTATCAAATCCACAATCCGAGCACTAAAACCATGCTCATTCCCTAACATCGGAAAACTCAACCAATCTCATACCGAGATATCAATCCCTTAGCGTACCCTTACCGAGTACAACGCTAAAAGCAACCAAGTCTCAACCTAAGGTCAACAACCCGAAACGATGAAGACCGAACCAAACGAACCCTTACGGATAACATTTACCACTAAACATCCCTTGTAGTGCGCAATACGACCAATACGCAACTACCGAAACATCGTAAACAAACGGCTAAAACTGATAGCGCCCAAAATGACTATGGAAACGCTGATCCCAAGGTGTACAAAATCGACTATCGTAACACCCATAACAACATGTGAGCGAAACACGGCTATCGCATCACTTAACACACAACATGGTCCTCACGACCCCACCATCGGCGTATAAAACAACCGATAGTTCCTACAACATGGTCCTTACGATCCCACCATTGGTGTATCAAACAACCAATAGATCACACGACATGGTCCTTACGACCCCACCATTGGTGTATAAAACGACCAACAGATCACACAACACGAAGGCTGGCTGAAAACACATGCGCCTTAGTGAATCTGAAACCACATGCGACTCACTACCTTCACCTCAACAACAATCGGGATTGGCCGAACTACATGCGCCTTAGTGAATCCGAACTACACGAGAGTCACTATCCCAGAGGAATGACCGAACTACACGAGTCATTTGTGAATCCGAACTACACGAGACTCACTCCTCAATACAAAGATCGAAACCACACGAGTCATTGGTGAATCCGAACTACACGCGATTCACTTCCACAATAAGATGACCGAACTACACGCATCATCGTGAATCCAAAAACACACGCGATCCACTATCTCAACACAGGAATGGTACTCACATTTCTCACCGGTACTCGCATTTCCCGATAATGTTACACCATACCGACATAACACTACTCCCTTGATGAAGTCAGCGGACCCCGAAGGTCATGCTTCACTAATATAACACTACCCTCATGATGAAGTCAGCAGACCCTGAAGGTCATGCTTCACCAATCAATAATCCTATGATGAAGTCAGTGGACCCTGAAGGTCATGCTTCACCAATCAATGCCCTTTTGGCCTCGAACAACGAGTAGCGTAACATCGCGCTCTGCTACGCCATAGTGAATCTTAACGGATACCACTAACCATTCACACAATTGAGCAAGAACCACCTATATCGAACATAGGTACAAAACAATAATTCTCTAGAAGAGAATCCGATACGCACATCCCTTGACCGAGGGATTTCACCTTGCTCGCCAAGCACGTCCGTTATCTCTCAACGAGATTTACCACATTACCACCTCGGTGATAATTTAAATCCAAACCTTAAGTACAATCTAACCGAAATTGTACTCTACCACTAATCGACCAAAACTAGGCCCCAACACAATTTTCGGATCTACTAAAAACGTCATCCGAAATCTCACAATAGTACTTCCTCGTGCGGGAGTGTAACTCCCCCACTTGGAACTACGTCCCATAACCGCATCTCGTACGACCGTACAATGCTACCAAAGGTAGACTTTACCATCAATTGGGCTCGTACGACCCATCACCACCTCTTGCTCCAATCTTGAGCACACGAAGGATTTTAACCAATCCTTAAACACTTTGAATGAAAAGTGTCCCGCAAATTACATAATCTCTACTCTCGCAATCATCCAATTGCTATAGTTTGTCAACTTCCACCTAGTCACTCATGTACCTTAGGGTTTCACTTCAGTACCCTAAGTACAATGTAACCACAACATAGTCGGAGTCGAACACCACGCTAGTAGGTATAAAGGAGGCACCTAATGTTGCGTCACGTAGACTCCTTTACCAACATACATCGAGATCCCAAAATACTCGATTTCAAGGGTTTCATCCCACCCGTCGAACCTCATGGTTCATCAACTTCATCACACAAGGGAACACGCGCTTAACAACCGAACACCAAAACCCAGTTCCATGGCTTGGTAGAAACATTTCTTAAATACTAAGGAATGCTTAGTTGCACCAAGTCTTACGCCCTTCGCCCGACAATCAAACGTCACCATATGGTACTTCCATTAGGAACGTCACCCATAACAACAATATGCACAACACAAGGCATTTAATAAATCTCAAATTCAAACGTCACTTAATAAATAATCAAAGGACATATTTATTAAAATGAAACGTACCTTAACGTCTCCTTGCCGCACCCGTCCCCACTAACTTGGGACATTCCGACTTACGATGTCCTTCTTCTTGGCAATTGAAGCACACCATGCCATCACCCTTTGGCACCAAATATTCCCACGACTTGTGACCCCTCATTCCACAATTGTAACATCTAGACGCACTAGAATCTGGTATACCCGTCCATGTACCACCCGTGCTCATACTCGGACCCTTAGTCCTCTTACTCGGAGCACCATACGAAACAACCTTTCTCTCACTTGCAGGTTCACTCTTCTTGGATAGTGAATACGACTCGAAACCTCTAGCCAAGGCGAATAACTCCGCAAATGATTTTGCTTGACTCCGGCTAATTTTATTCTTCAAGTCATCCTTCAAAGTCCGATAGAAATCTTGCATCAACAAATGATCATTCCCCAAATACTCCGGGCAAAAATGAGCCTTCGCCATAAAGGTCGTCTTGAGAGTATTCAAATCCATAGAACCCTGTTGCAAATTTCGCAACTCATTACGCATTTTCGACAACTCGGATGAAGTTCGGAACTCCTCGAAGAATTCCTTCTTAAACTCGTCCCATGATAACGCCATAAACGGTTCACCACCGACAAGATCAATCTTACCATCCAACCAATCCTTTGCCCTACCCCTCAACAAACTAGTAGCGAGTCTTGTCCTCTTCTCAGGAGGGCATTCAATAGTACGAAAACACCCTTCGACATCCGAAATCCAAGTTGTGCTTATCAAAGGATCCGGTTTTCCGTCATACATTGGGGGTTTAGTCCTCACGAAGCTCTTAAGACAACGCTCCATTCCACTACTCCGAGATTCGGAATACTTCCTATCCATTTCTTCTCGAAACGCACTCATTTGCTCCGCAACGGAGGCCGCAACTCTAGCGTTAAACTCCACGTCGTTCGTCTCGATCCCATTTCCCGTTGCCATTCTAAGGAATGCAAAGCGATTAGATCACGAACGTATAAAGCACACACACAATACCTCCCCCATCTTGCTAAACACTCGTCATACATCACTTGCTAGACACGATTTGCACCCGTAATAAGGTTTGCAAGTCCTTATTATGCACATACGCCGTATCGACTTGTTAGTACAATGACCGTCTCGCTCGATGTTATAAACAAACACAAACAGAATTCTACGCGATATAAACACACGCGAGAATTATTATCACAACACAATAGTACATTAATAATATCCTCATTACTAATATACATGTTAGTCCACCTACAAAAAAGGCACTAACTAATAACCCATTTCGACCCGTAATCCTACAAGTCCCGCAACAAATTAAGCACACACAAAAGTATAAGTCTAGGCACCTATCTCAAGTCACCTAAATCCCTTAGACCATGCTCTGATACCACTTGTAACAACCCAAACCAAACCACGTTCGAACCCGCTTAAAATATCACAAACAAAAAAAAATCTGTTGCACAGCTATTGGCGCGGCGCGCCAAGACCCCGCGTGGCGCACAGAAGGACCTGGACAGACTGCTGTCCCAAAAAGTTAAAAACATAAGAATGTTTGACCACTTCCCGACGTATTTAGGCAAAACGCTTTTAACAACACATTCATATATGTAAAACTAACACGTTCCATTAATAAAAAGGGTTTTACGAAGCGGGGCCCACATCGACCCAAATTACCCTTTAAGTACAAAATACAAGTTTTCGACCACGAGACTTTTAATACAAAGTAAAGCCGAGCATGGCGACTGGGGATACGCTACCCAATCCTAATCAATCAAAAAGCAAGCCTTCTAAAGCAACTACGCAAGTCCACTAGTCCCACGCTTACCCGAGCCACCGCATCCATGCAAATCTATAAAAAAAGTCAACAACGAGAGGGTAAGCTAACGCTTAGTGAGTGATAACATACTACATACATATATATGTATAAAATGGACATGCCACACAAATATCAAATACCGCATACCGAAGCATCCAAGTATAAGGCAACTACACTAAGCATACCGTACGATCTCTAAGCAACAAGCTAAAGATATCAACAGAGTATAAGTTCACCAACGACGATGTGAACAACGCCAATAAGCTATACCCGGAGGGTTGGCTACGACAAAACGATACATTAATATATAGAACAATATATAAACGAATAAGGTTAACCCCTTAACCCAATACCGAATACCAAAACACCACAATGAAGATTGGCCGAACTACACGAGCCTTAGTAATCCGAAACCACACGAGACTACTATCTTCATTAAAACAACATCGAGGTTGGCCGAACTACACGAGCCTTAGTAATCCGAAACCACACGAGATTACTACCTCAATAAGATGACCGAACTACACGCGTCATCATGAATCCGAACTATACGCGATTCACTTCTCCAATACCAAAACCCACAGTCACAGGATTATAAAATCCACCACATCGGGGTTATCCAAAACCACATCACAATACATGTGATAACGTACACACAAGTGTACACCTCGCCAAAAGGAGGTCAACCAAAACGCACAACCGTGCCAATTGGACCTATACACAAGTCCATCAAAACCACCTATATATGAAGTGAGCTCTATAATCGAGAACCACTTCACCCGACCCGCACTCATCCCACACATACATATGCACATAGGATATTAACACTCAGATTGTCGCCTTGATGAATGCTTCCGAATAATCCGCAACTCACCGAAGGAATGTACCTATTCCATTATCATAAATACCACAACACAATTAGGATGGATTTACAAATCAACCCAATTCGACACTTAGTGTAATTTCAACCCAATTGCACTTCCAAGCACAAACCGTGCCCAAACTAACCAATAATCACTAACACAAGTGATAATGGTCCTAATATTCCAATTAAACCCAAACACAAATGTTAAACACTAATCGTTCTCAAAATCGCCCATAAACCCTAATTTTGACCCATAAAGTCAAAATTTCACCAATTACAAGTTTTGACACCAAAACATATTTAACTCAGTTTTATACTTCAACTTAATCCATTTTAAGTTTATAAACCTCATCGAATCGACATTCGGGTCATAATCATCAACAAACTCTAACTTTGACTCTAGTCAAAATTAGTCAACCACAAGAACCCTAAAGGTCTCCAAATCATCAATAATCACTAATACTAGTGATTATACACCATTCTCAAGTTTTAAACATGGTTAAATCATTAACCAACCCAAAACCCACCTTTAACACTTATAAACCAGAATCTTAGTGTTAATCTTCAATTAACAACTAAATGGATTCCATCTATGAATCATACAATCAAAAGCCCCAAATTTGAATGATGAACATAAAAACAAAATTCGGAGTTAGAGCTTACCACTAGTATCACCGTGTAGCTAAGAACGAGGAGAACAAACTTGTCTACTACGCCAAAGATCAATACCCGCTTCTTCCTTTCCAAAAATCCCTTTGAATCAAATGGGTGTTTGAGTTCTTGAGAGAAATATGAAAAGAGAAGGAAAAAGAAATGAATAAATGAAATGGGTGGATGAGGTTAAGTCCACAAATCTGGCTCAAATGCGAAAAGACCGAAATGCCCTTTTTAAAACTCTAAAATAACAAAGGAGTCTGCCAGCGACCATTTGCGCGGCGCGTCATGACCCCGCGCGGTGCGCGACTGGGTAGAATCAGAATCCAGGGTCTTACACGATGTCTTTTCGTGTAGTGATGTCACATCCTTGGTAGAATATTTGTACCATTTGATAAGTGTTTAAACCATGTTGCAAACATCCTCTCAATAACTTTCCAAATCTTGTCCACGCCTCACATAGAGTTTCATTTGGCTTTTGTGTGAACGTAACAATTTCTCCTTGAAGTCTTACGGCTTTAGATGCCGGAAAGAATTGTTTAAGAAAATTTTCAACTAAGACATCCCATGTATCAATCGCCCCTTCAGGTAACGATTCTAACCAATCTTTGGCTTCTCCCTTTAAAGTTCAGGGAAATAACATGAGATATATCTGTTCATCCTCCACTTCTCTAATTTTAAATAGAGTATAGATCCTATTAAAGGTACGAAGATTTTCGTTTGGATCTTCCTTCGGTTCACCACTAAATTGGCATTGATTAGTTACCATGTGTAGGATTTATCCTTTGATTTCATAATCTGGCGCATTAATGTCTGGTTGAGTAATTGCGTGACCTTGGCCAGTGCGTTTAGCTCTCATTCGGTCTTCCATACTTAGAGGTTCCACATTTTTCATGATTGAATTTGTTGAATCTGAATCACTAGAGGATTCTGCTTTAATGGTTTGTTCCTCGACAATCTCTGGATGAGTGATTTGTGGTTCAAGAGGAATGATTAGTGGTTCAGGATCTCGGAATTGTCTTTGAATATCCTCCGGATTCTCAATTGTGAGGTCGGGTTCAAAAAATGGATTATCGGAAATTTGAATTGGAGTACTTGGTCGACTGATGGCGATTCTAAAGAAAAATCAACGGCGACAATATTGGCTAGATGTCTTGATCGAGTTACAGGTGGTGAACGTATAAAAGGTGGTGAACGTTTTGCTCGGTGCATTCACTGAATATCCTATTAGTTATAAAAGATAAAAATTATTAAAGTTATCAAATTAATAGACTTTTCTGATTTTGCCCACGTTTCGAATAGCCAATAGATGCAGCAGGTAGCCATGACCCTTTAAATCGGAAGCCCACAACTCACCACTAACAAATCCAACTATTACTACGAACCAGAAAATTTTGGATGTCTATTAATTTAACCACTTAAAATAATTTTTCGTCGAAATTTAAAGAAATTTTAGAGAAGAAATAGAAAATTCTATATCCTAAAAACTAGAGCGTCGAGAAATAAGAAAGAAAAAGAGTGCATCGAAAAACGTCAAAAAATAAAAGGTCGAAAAATAATAAAAAGAACGTAGCGCGTCGAAACTTAAAAGTCTAAAAACTAAGAATTAAAAGTTGCGTCTAAAAGTATTAAAGCTTAAAAGGAATACTATATCCAAAACGGCAATAACTTAAAAAGTACTAAAATCTTAAAACGGCGTCGCGAAATTCTAAAGCGCTTAAGTCTTAATCTAAAGAAAAAACACTTAAGGGATTTAAAAAAAATAAAAATAAAGTTTATAAAGAAAATAAAAATAAAGTTTATAAAAATACAATTTAAAAAAAAATATTATTTTTATATTATTTATTTTATAAAAGTATCAATTTTATAAATTAATAAAACTAAATTTAAACTAAAAATACAAAATATACTAAAACTAAATAATAAATAAACTAAACCCTAATTAGGGTTAATAATAATAATAATAATAATAATAATAATAATAATAATAATAATAATAATAATAATAATAATAATAATAATAATAATAATAATAATAATAATAATAATAATAATAATGATAATAATAATAATAATAATAATAATAATAATAATAATAATAATTAAATTAACTAACCCTAATCGATCAGCTTAAGGTACCAGGCCTGTCAAATCAAGTCATGCGATCGCATGACTTCGAAGTTATAATTCCATGCGGTCGCATGGAGTCGGATACCAGGCCACTTGTTGGGCTGCTACAGTGTCGGGCTGAGTACTTTTATATTTTTTTTTTCTGTTTTATATTATATAGAGAATATTTAAATAAATAAAAACTTATATTTAAAAACTAAAATAGAAATAAAAATACTTTATAATTTTATATATTTTGAACAACTCTTAAAAATATATATATTTTGTTTTTCTTTTTATATTTTTGTATTTTTAATATTTAAAACGTATTTTTACAAAAAGAAATTAAGACTTAATAAAAATCTTTTTTTTATATAGCGTTTCGCTTTCGGCGTTGTTATTTCCCCGGCAGCGGCACCAAAAATACTTGATGTGCGTAGAGGTGTATACAAAATAGTTATATTTTTGCTACGAAATACTATTAAATACGATACAATTTTACACAAGTTATTTATTTATTTATAGAGTGGATATACCTAAACCTTGCTACAACACTTATAGGAAGTATACCTAATCGTACAGTAGTGTAGTTTTTAGTAAGTCCGGTTCGTCCACAGGGAACTATCCAAGTTTAACGCTATATTTTTAAACTATCCAAGTAGTATTATTATTATAAAGGGGAGTTTTTACCGTTTAATGACTGGTTTGTCGATTTTAAAACTTTAGTCGCAGTTAAAACCTAATGTAAAATATTAAAAATAAATATAACTTAATTTAAAGCGTAAAGTAAATGACAATAATTAAAGTGCGATAAATTAAAGTGCGATAAATAAAATAACAATAAAATTGCGATAATAAAAAAGTACGATAATTAAAAGTGCAATTAAATAAAAGTGCGATGAAATATGAAATAAAGGAATTATGCTTATTTAAACTTCCGTAATCATGATGTTTGACGTGTTGATTTTAGTTTATTACCATGGTTTAATTGTCCTTTGTCCTGGATTATTCGATATGTCCATCTGGTTTTTGTCCATAACAGTCCATCAGTCATAAATATAAAGTGCGAGTGTCCTCGTCAAATTATTCTTATATCCCAAGTCAAATATTCCAACTAATTGGGGACTTAAACTATAATTACACCAATTTTCCTTGTATGTAATTCACCCCTGTTTTAATAAGTCCATTGACTATTAATCCATTCCCGTGTCCGGTTAAATGAACGATTATTAGTACTTATAAATATCCCGCCCATCGTGTCCGATCGAGTGTATGTGGTTATTTATAATTACATCCAATTGTAAATCTTTATATTAAATTAACGAACTATCATTCAATTAAGCAAATATAAAGCCCATTAATAGCCCATAGTCCAATTTCTACAAGTGTCGGTCTTTTGTCCAAACCCCAATTATGGTACAAAGCCCTATTACCCCGTCTTTAATATTTTAGCCCAACATCACGATTACTTCAATTTAAATAAGCATAATAATAACTTAGCTATGAGACATTAATTTAAAAAGGTTGAACATAACTTACAATGATTAATAATAGCGTAGCGTTAGACGGACAGAATTTCGACTTACACACTTACAACATTCGCTAACATACTCTTATTATTATTAATCTTAATCTTAAATTAAAATTAAAATTAAAATTAAAATTAAAATTATAATATATATATATATATATATATTAATATATATATATATATATATATATATATATATATATATATATATATATCTGTGAGAGAGAGATTGATGAATGGTCTCTTGAGCTCGAGCATCAGACTGCCTTTTATAGGAATGTGGCCAGAAAAAGTAGGCCATGCGATCGCATGGGAATTAGTCCTCCAGGCCATGCGATTGCATGGAGCAAGGATACAGCTCACAAACATTTGTCTCCTAGTTTGCCGACGGTTTACTATATAATATATATATATATAATTTTAAGAATTAATTATATATTATATTATATTCATGTGCATAGTTGACTTGTAATTTTTAGTCCGTTGCGTCGAGCGTTGAGAGTTGACCCTGGTCCCGGTTCTGGATTTTCGAACGTCGTTTCATACTATTTAATATCTTGTACTTTGCGTTTTACGGATCGTATTCTTGTAATTTTTAGACGTTTCTCATCAATAAATTGTACCACTTTGATTGTACTTTGTACTTTTGAGCCTTTTGGTCGTTTACGTCTTCAATTCATCGAATCTGTCTTTTGTCTTCACTTTTTATTATTTAAACGAATATCACTTGTAAATAGAACAATTGCAACTAAAAGCTTGTCTTTCTTGAGGGATAATGCTATGAAATATATGTTTGTTTTTAGCATTATCACCATCCAAGGATAAGTTCACATGCAGTAGGTTGTGATCACCATGCTTTCCATTCTACATGTCAGCTTTGTATTGCGACATAAGCGCTCAATGTTTTAGATGAGTTTGGTAACATTCATGATGCATTTCATGCATCCAGCTTACTGAAGATGCCTGTAAGGCTAAAAACATCATCTTTCCTTTTGTGGATATATATTCAGATGATATATTCATATTAACAGGAAACGAAATCAATTTGCTGATCTTAAAGTCAATAGACTTAATTAATGGCATATACATATTCTTACTTTATACGCCAAGTACCTTTCAAGGTAAATAGCTCACTTCTGAGCCCACAAATCTCTCGGAACTTTGATACGCTCCTTCTTCTTTAAATTCGGTACCGTTGTTGGTTCCTCCTCAAAATTTCGGGACGAAATATTCTTTAACGGTTGGGTAATGTAACAACCCAACTTTTTCAACTTATATTTTTGTGCTCTATACTTTCACAAATCTGTGTATTTGTGTGTACTGAGCTATTTTATGCTCTGAGATCTTATTTCATGATAATTACTTTCGTTAATACCTTACAACATGATATTAAGTGCTTAATCACTTAACTTGATCCTCAAATGCTTCTATGACCGTTAGTGTCACTTGACGTTTAAAGCGAGCTACGTACTTGGTACAAGTTTAACTTTTGTCATAATTGGAATATTATGACTACGTAATACTAATTGTTATTTTCTAATGACAATTACTTGGCTTATTGGTTGCTTAATTACGCTTAGTAATTTACTAATGCACACTAGTTAGTCTTGTTGGACTTTCTACCTTATTGGACTTAAGCTCACCCTACTCTAGCTAATGGACTCTTAAATTAGCCCAACTTTAATAAGTTTATGACCCATATAAATGTAAGACAAAAACCCATTAATATGAGCCAACATACTAGCATTTTTGTTAACCATTACTACAAATGTTGCCTGGGATCCCAACAATAAGCACCACCTTTAGACCACCACCATGCAAAAAGCAAAAGTTGTCCCCCCTTATCCCCCCATGAGGCTATGGTTTTGGAGACACCCATCACCCCTCCACCATTATAAATACAAGCCTTATTCCTTCCATTTCACACTTGATTTCATTCTCATTTTACACACACTTACTCTCTAATTTTATCTCTAGTCTTTCACACTAAAATTGTAAGTTTTAAATTTTCTTCTTCTTCTTCTTTTCTTCTTATACACGACATCATCATCATCATGATAAGATCAAGCTTTTTAGCTTCTTGATCTTGTTATAACTTGTAGATTCAAACTTTGATTTGAAATCTTCAAGAACATGAAAGATTCAAGCTTTTTAGCTTTGAATCATCATTACTTTGTTGGATCTAAGTTTTGAAGCTTAAGATCACTTTAATTTGTTAAAAGATCAAAACTTGTGTTTATGATCTTCATGTAACTAGCTTGAAGATCTAGCCTTTTTCTTTAAGGATCTTCAAGAACATTAAAGATCCAAGATTTCTAGCTTAGGGTTTCATTATTTTGTGTAGATCTAAGCTCTTTAAGTTTATGATCTCATTACTTTTACTAGATCTTAGCTTTCTAGCTTATGGTCTCATTAATCTTGTAAAAATCCAAGCTTTCTAGCTTAGGGTTTCTTAATACTTGAGATCTAAGTTATTATTGTAGATCTCACTTACTTGGAACCTTTTTATAATTTTTATGGTGATAAAAATCAAGTCTTCATCATCTCATATGATGAAGATGCATAAACTTGTGTCAAAAGGACAAAGGTTGAAGCTTTATTGTGTTTATGCAATAAAGAGACAACCTTGATGTTCAAAACTTGTAGAATATTAGCTTTTACTCTTAGTTGTGTGTTGATGGTTGAAACTTGGTCAAAGTGATGCTAAAACATCAAAGAGTTGTACACTTGAAGCTTACGCGCATCAAGGATGAGAACCGTGATGAGCATCAAGCACCAAGAAACCTACCGGAGCACTTGTTTACTATTTTTCGGGGTCTGATCAGACTCCTGGGACTTCTGGAAAACTTATTTCAGATAGTTCGTTTCGAGTAGATGACTTTTCATTCAAGACTCGCCTAAATCCGATATACAGTTTAGGATTTATAGCCTTCCGAAAAGCAATACGCCTTGTAACGACGTGCTGAAAAATTCTGACCTACTCGCGCTTGAACCGTCGCCACGGTCAAACGACATCGAGTTAGGATCTGAAAATTGGATAGCGGTATGAGGACTCACATACGGAGCCTTGGCCACTGACCACGCATCTTTTCGGTTTGTATAAAGGTCGTAGCAGCTATTCGAAGTCAGCCTTTTGTTCCGATCTCTATTCATGTTGAAAACTTACTTTATCTTTTACGAATGATGATGATGATGATGATACTTAAGACTTAACTTAGTTACTTTTAAACTTTTGAGGACGATTTACTGACTTAGTAACTATTGACTTAGGTTGTGGACCTTTTGGATCGACCAACTTACTTGTTTGGACCGACTTACTACTTGCTTACTTTTCATATCGACTTTTACTGCATCATTCACTGTGAGTTATAGCTTCCCTTTTTACTTATACTATTTTTGGGACTGAGAATACATGGGCTTTTTATGTTTCACATACTAGACACGAGTACTTAAACTTTATATATGTGTGGGTGACATAACTGCACAAAGATTCCTCTTAGATCGGTAACGTTTAATCATTGGTTTATGAACCGATGAATGCGAATCTTAGATATGGATCCATAGGGTTTGACATCCCCACTCGGGCTAGTTGCGCTAGCATTCAACGGGTGTTTAATACTTCGTAAACATACGCACTCGCCAAGTGCACGTTTAGGGGGTGATATATTACTTGTTAAGTGTAACATCCTCGATCAGGCCTAGCTGTAAGATTACTAGTTTCCCTTAAGTTAGTATTGTGTTATTATATATGTTTTTATTTTTATTTAATATTTACTATTAAATAATGATGTGGTTAGGACCAGTTTGTGACAAGGGTCACAGAACAAGTTTGTTTATCTAATTTGGACCTCGTTTGGGTTGCAAAATTATGTACGAAAGATATCAAATAACTGATATATACCCGTGTGTTGCACAGTGTAGGATTTAACCCACTATAGATGAGCTAGTGTTTCTAATTTCTTCTTTTGGCTTCCAGATTATTCACACACATAAACACACACCGTACCTTCATCTTCTCCACCTACACCAAACCCTAATCTCAAATCCTTGTTCTTGAGCTCAAATCTTTCTTACTAACTTGTATTTTGTGATTTACTGAGTCTATCAAGGTAAGAATCAAAACATTTCATGCTTTAATCTTTGAGAAAATTGGGTTTTTGTGTAAAGTTTTACTAAATGAGTAATATGGGTCAAAGTGGTTAGATTTGATGTTGTTTGAGTCCAAATCTAATGGGTTTATGTTTCTACATGCTTAGTGTCTTTGATTTGGTCAGTTTTGAGGTCGCAATCGAGCTCTAGAGCAAGAATTGGTCGATTTTGGGTGAAACCCGTCACTTTGTCTTCAGCTTCTGCAGATAAACACAGTCAACCGAGTGTCTCGAGACACTCGACCGACCGACTAGACCATCGACCGAGTGTGTATGACCCACGGCCGAGTGTGTCTGTGAGAGACCATCGACCGAGTGACTAGACACTCGGCCGAGTGAGTGTAGACACTCGGCCGAGTGAGTGTAGACAGTCGGCCGACTGTCTATGACAGTCGACCGAGTGTCTTTGGTAGTGAAATATTTTACCAAGTGTTGATTTTTAGCCGTTATGCTGCCCGTTTGTATTTTGATGTCCAGGATGTAAATTTTGAAAGTGCATAAGTGTTGAGCAAAAATATTTAGCGGACACTTTTTCTGACAAAAATTTCTGTATTGTGTCATTTGATGATAATGGACAGTAACTAACTTGATTTGCCTTATGCTCAGGACATAAAGATAAGGAAGCCGCCTAGTAGTAGATTATCTGAGCTGGTTGCTAGTAATTAGTGGGTGGGACTAACTGAAGAATAAAGTATATAGAAGCATGTTATATTATGATTGCCATGCTTGTTAGATATCCTTATTGTTGTGGTTAGTTAGTACTTTGTGATGACTGCATGTTATTTGATGCTTGTCTGCTGGAGCCCAGTGCGTCCCTGTTGTGTGGTAGCCTCGGTAGGAGAGATCAACCTGCGGGATGGGTTCCTCGGTGGTAGCCTAGACAGTCGTGGTGTATATATATGTGAATGACGCGTCTGTTGCTTGTGGATTATGTATATACATACGGTGGTGGAGGAACTTCTGGTAAGCCCCAGTCCTATCAGCTGGTGGTTAATGGTTTGGCCGAGCCGCCAGAGTCTCTGTAGACGGCACTTGGGTGATGTTTGTGTGTTAGACTATGTGACATGATTAGTATAACACTTGTGTATGCTATGACCTGTAGTTAGTTGTACTCACTTAGCTTCGTGTTAATTCCCCTCCATCTCCTCCCTGCAGGTTATTAGCTTTTGTAAATGTAGCATTTTAGGGAGAAGATGGGCACGGTGATGTTATGTTTGACAGGATTAACTCTGATGTGGTCTTTTAGAATATGAACCGTGTACTTTTTAAAACAGAATGTATTTACGTCTTTTCCTGTTAATATTTAATTTGTTTTAATAACACGTGACATCGGTTTGTACAAATGTTGACATCGTATTTAATTAATATTATGCTTCCGCCACGTATTTAAAAAATAAATTAGCTGTGTCACAAGTTGGTATCAGAGCTTGGTTTGGCAGCATGTGCATTGTGATATAAATGTCATGTTCCCAAACTTAGTAAAGTCATGTCAAACATAACATGCTGGGGATGGGTTAAGTGAGTATTAGGACAGGTTATGTGTTAATTGTTAGTACTAACAGAGCTTATACTAAGCTTTAGTGTAAGTGTTGTGGTAGTGCAGTAATGGTAGATAATGAAGCAAATGCTACTGGCCCCACTGTCCCTGGAACTGGTATTTTCAGAGCTCCCGAGGAAAATGGACATGTGTCATCAGAAGAGGAAACCTCACAAGAAGTAATAAACCTTCAAAGCCGATTATTAGAAGCTCAGGAGAAAATTAAGGAACTAGAGCAAGAACGGGTGCAATGGAACCCTAATACCACTGCGTTGAACACAACTTTTCCTCCAAATTTCTATACTCAAGCCGGAGGCAGTTCCCAATCACAGTTTCCGCAAACTACCTATCAAAACCTCCAAATTCCATTCCTGTTTAACCAGGCGTTTCCTAATCAGATGATATACCCATTTCAAGTCCCCGAAACAAGAAAGAAATGTACGTATAAATAGTTTTTGGACTGTAAACCTCCTGAGTACAGTGGTCACACAAACCCTATGATGACCCTCAACTGGTTAAGAGAGGTGGAGCGAGCATTAGAAGCCTGTTTCTGTGAACCTGAGTCTAGAGTGTTGTTTTCTAGTAGACTTTTGAAACATGAGGCGATGGAATGGTGGGACTCAATTACATCATATTTTCCTAAGGAACAGATTAGCTAAATACCCTGGGAATAGTTTGCTGCTAAAGTTTGTGAGCAGTACTGTTTTGAATATGAAATGGAAAGGTTGAAAACTGAGTTTCTGAGTATGAAGATGACGGAAAGTATGATGATTGATAAGGTTTTTAGAGACTTTACATCTAAGTTGAGGTTCGTCCAACAGTGGGTACCGACTGAGAAGGATAAGATCCAGCATTTTTTGCGAGTGATTAAGCCAGAGTATAGAACAGTTGCGAGATTTGCAATGACTTTGGCACAGGCTCATGAGATGGCCAAGGTTACTGAAGGTGATGTAATAGCAGCGAAAAGAGAGAGTTGAAAAAGTGGATCTTTTAGGGGGAAATCAGAAAGTCAATCGGGTGGTCAGTCTGTTTAACAATCAAGTAAGCAATCAGGATTTCGTGGTAAAAAGTCAGGTGGGTTTAAACAGAAAAGTAAGTTTGGTATGAGTGGATCGGGTTCTAGTCAGTCTGGTTGGTGCAATGTATGTAAGTCAACCCATACCGGACCGTGCTCTTCAATGACCAGAAGGTGTTTGAAATGTGGAGTGTTAGGTCATGAATCAACAGCTTGTTCTTTTAAGTCAAATGTTTGTTGGAGTTGCCATCAAGAAGGACATAGATCAGCAAATTGTCCATCTGCGTCAAGAGCCGGTTCTGGGGCAGGGTCAGGGGCGAGGTCGGTTACTTCTAGGGGATCTTCTGCTTCTACTGCCGGGCAGAAGAGAAAGAATCCTCCAACAGTAGAGGCAAGGGCGTTTCAGATGACGGTAGATGCTGCAACCACTACCGATGACATCATTACCGGTATGTTCTTGATTAATTCCTTGCCAGCTCGTGTGTTATTTGATTCAGGAGCGAATCGTTCTTTTATGTCCTTAGGCTTCTGTGAAAAGTTGAAGTTGCCTGTTAGGATGTTAGATGCACCTTTGGGAATAGAAGTAGCTGATGGTAAAATGGTTCCATGCACATCATCTGTGTCTGGGATTACCATCGAGATTGACGGCCATTCCTTCCCTTTAACCTATTTGTTGATGCCTATACCTAGCTTTGATGTAGTCATAGGCATGAACTGGTTAAGAGCTAATAGGGCTAATATTAAGTATGATAAGAATATGATTTCTTTCTGTTTGGCTGATGGATCTCGAGTGATAGCTAGGGGAGAGCGCAATGGATTTAACTTCCCTATGGTTTCCCTAATGAAATCTCAGAAGGCGATATCGAAAGGGTGTGACTCGTTCTTAGCTTATGTGATCGATTTTAAGAAAGAAAAGAAGCAGGTGACCGATATTCCCGTTGTGTCAGAATTTCCAGAAGTGTTTCCAGATGATTTACCAGGGTTACCTCCAGTACGTGAAGTAGAGTATAAAATCGATTTGGTTCCGCGTGCTACACCAGTTGCAAAAGCTCCTTACAGATTAGCTCCGTCAGAAATCTGAGAAATGATGTCTCAGATTTAGGAATTGTTAGATAAGGGGTTCATTCGACCAAGTTCTTCAACGTGGGGTGCTCCTGTTTTGTTTGTGAAAAAGAAAGATGGGTCACTTCGTATGTGTATAGATTATCGTGATTTAAACAAGAGAACAATAAAGAATAAGTATCCAATACCGAGAATCGATGATTTATTCGATCAGTTACAGGGTGCTTCCTACTTTTCAAAGATTGATTTACGTTCAGGGTATCATCAGGTACGTATTGCAGAGAACGATATACCGAAAACAGCATTCAGAACTAGATATGGTCATTATGAATTTTTAGTTATGCCCTTCGGGTTAGCAAACGCGCCAGCAGTATTTATGGATTTAATGAATAGGGTGTGTCGTCAGTATCTTGATAAATTTGTGATTGTCTTCATAGATGATATCTTGATATATTCGAAAACTGAGAAAGATCATGCTACGCATCTGAGGTTGGTGTTAGAGCTTCCGAAATAGGAACAGTTGTACGCTAAGTTCTCCAAGTGTGAATTTTGGCTGCGGGAAGTACAGTTTCTGGGTCATGTAATTTGTGAACAGGGTATCAAAGTAGATCAGTCTAAGATAGAAGCTGTAATGAATTGGAACTCGCCGAAAACGCCGACAGAAATTAAGAGTTTTCTTGGTTTAGCAGGTTATTAAGGCAGATTTATTAAAGACTTTTCTAAAATAGCAGGTCCGTTGAATAAGTTAACCAGAAAAGATGTAGCCTTTCGATGGACGGATGAACAAGAAAAAGCTTTTCAGACTCTCAAACAGTTGTTATGTCAAGCGCCGGTTTTAGCTTTACCAGAGGGAGCAGAAGATTTTGTGGTTTACTCCGATGCATCACACGTAGGTCTAGGTTGTGTTTTGATCCAAAGAAATAAAGTTATAGCGTATGCTTCACGACAGTTGAAGAATCATGTACGAAATTACCCTACTCATGATTTAGAGTTAACTGCAGTTGTGTTTGCCTTGAAGCTTTGGAGAGACTATTTGTATGGTACGCATTATGAAATCTATACAGATCATAAGAGTCTTCAATATATCTTTTCACATAAAGAATTAAATATACGTCAACGTCGATGTTTAGAACTGATTAAAGACTACGATTGTGAGATAAAGTACCATCCGGGTAAAGCAAATGTGGTCGCAGATGCTCTGAGTCGTAAGAAAACAGTCGAAAATGCCAAATTTATGAGAATTGAGATAGTTTCAGACTTGATTGATTGATTGAAAACCATACAGTTAGTAGCTTTGAATGACGAAAACCTAAAGACTAAACAAATGTCCAAAAGAAAATTTGACTTATGCAACGATTCTAGAGGATTAAAGACCTATAAAGACCGAATTTGGGTGCCTATGCTTGGAGATTTGAGGGATTTAATCCTTAACGAGGCGCATAAATCGAGATTGACAGTGCATCCAGGTAGTACTAAGATGTACCGAGACTTGAAAACATTGTATAATAAAGACAGATGTTGCAGGTTTCGTTGAGAAATGTCATATTGTGCGCAAGTTAAAGCAGAACATCAGAAACCATATGGATCTCTACGATAGTTATAAAATCCTCAGTGGAAATGGGATCATATAACGATGGATTTTGTAAACAAGTTACCCCGAACCTAGAAAGGTCATGACATGATCTGGGTGATAGTGGATCGTTTAACAAAGAGTGCTCACTTTTTAGCTACTCGTGAAACCGCTTCGTTGAGTGATTTGGCAGAGTTGTACTTGAAAGAGATCGTTAGTCGACATGGTGTACTGTTATCAATAGTTTCTGATAGGGATACTAGGTTTGTATCTAACTTCTGGAACAGTTTACAATAGAATCTGGGTACACGTGTGAATCTAAGTACAGCTTATCATCTGCAAACAGACGGTCAGAGTGAACGGACGATTCAAACGTTAGAAGACATGTTGAGAGCGTGTGTCTTAGAATATGGTGGTTCTTGGGATTCGCATCTTACATTAATAGAGTCTGCTTACAACAATTCGTATCATTCGAGTATCGGGATGCCGCTGTATGAAATGTTGTATGGTCGAAAATGCAGAACTCCTACATGTTGGTTAGAAGCAGGTGGAAACAATTTGCAGGTCCCGAAATTGTTCAGATAATCGTAGAAAAGGTCGAAATTGCCCGTGAGAAGTTAAAAGCAGCTAGAGACCGATAAAAGATGTATGCTGATCCACGCAGACATCCGGTGATATTTAATATAGGTGATCGTGTTTATCTGAAAGTTTCGCCGTGGAAAGGGGTGATCAGATTTGGTAAATGGGGTAAACTAGAATCGAGATTTATTGGACCATTTCCGATCAAAGAAATTTTGAATGATCAGACGGTGGTCTTAGATCTTCCTTCAGAGTTAGCAAGAATTCACAACACGTTCAATGTGTGTTATTTAATAAAGTGTAAAGTAGACGATGAAAGTCAGATTCTTCCATTGAAGGATTTAAAAGTTGATTTGACTAAGAAACTAGTAGAAGACCCGATTAGAATAGTGGACAAGAAAGTCACAAAGCTAAGAAAGAAACAGATTCCTATGGTGTTAGTGGAGTGGCGACACAGTTTAAGTTCTAACTTGACGTGGGAAACCGAGGAGTTAATGAGGGCGCGATATCCCCAGTTGTTTGACCTTGACCGGATTTCGAGGATGGAATCTTCTTAAGGGGGTAGATTTGTACCATCCTCGATCGGGCCTAGCTGTAAGATTATTAGTTTCCCTTAAGTTAGTATTGTGTTATTATATATGCTTTTATTTTTATTTAATATTTACTATTAAATAATGATGTGGTTAGGACTAGTTTGTGACAAGGGTCACAGAACAAGTTTGTTTATCTAATTTGGACCTCGTTTGGGTTGCCAAATGATGTACGAAAGATATCAGATAACTGATAAATACCCGTGTGTTGCACAGTGTAGGATTTAACCCACTTTAGATGAGCTAGTGTTTCTAATTTCTTCTTTTGGCTTCCAGATTATTCACACACACAAACACACATCGTACCTTCATCTTCTCTACCTACACCAAACCCTAATCTCAAATCCTTGTTCTTGACCTCAAATCTTTCGTACTATCTTGTTCTTTGTGATTTACTGAGTCTATCAAGGTAACAATCAAAACATTTCATGCTTTAATCTTTGAGAAAATTGGGTTTTTGTGTAAAGTTTTACTAAATGAGTAATTTGGGTCAAAGTTGTTAGATTTGATGTTGTTTGAGTCCAAATCTTGTGGGTTTATGTTTCTACATGCTTAGTGTCGTTGATTTGGTCAGTTTTGAGGTCGTAATCGAGCTCTAGAGAAAGAATTGGTCGATTTTGGGTGAAACCCGTCACTTTATCTTCAGCTTCTGCAGATAAACACAGTCGGCAGAGTGTCTCGAGATACTCGACCGACCGACTAGACCATCGACCGAGTGTGTCTGTGAGAGACCATCGACCGAGTGACTAGACAGTCGGCCGAGTGAGTGTAGACAGTCGGCCGACTGTCTATGACAGTCGACCGAGTGTCTTTGGCAATGAAATATTTTACCAAGTATTGATTTTTAGCCGTTATGCTGCCCGTTTGTATTTTGATGTCCAGGATGTAAATTTTGAAAGTGCATAAGTGTTGAGCAAAAATATTTAGCGGACACTTTTTCTGACAAAAATTTCTGTATTGTGTCATTTGATGATAATGGACAGTAACTAACTTGATTTACCTTATGCTTAGGTGATAAAGATAAGGAAGCCGCCCAGTAGTAGATTATCTGCGCTGGTTGCTAGTAATTGGTGAGTGGGACTAACTGAAGAATATAGTATATAGAAGCATGTTATATTATGATTTCCATGCTTGTTAGATATACTTATTGTTGTGGTTAGTTAGTACTTTGTGATGACTGCATGTTAGTTGATGCTTGTCTGCTGGAGCCCAGTGCGTCCCAGTTGTGTGGTAGCCTCGGTAGGAGAGATCAACCTGTTGGATGGGTTCCTCTGTGGTAGCCTAGACAGCCGTGGTGTATATATATGTGAATGACGCGTCCGTCGCGTGTGGATTATGTATATACATACGGTGGTGGAGGAACTTCTGGTAAGCCCCAGTCTGATCAGCTGGTGGTTAATGGTTTGGCTGAGCCGCCAGAGTCTCTGTAGATGGAACTTGGGTGATGTTTGTGTGTTAGACTATGTGACATGATTAGTATAACACTTATGTATGCTATGGCCTGTAGTTAGTTGTACTCACTTAGCTTCGTGCTAATTCCCCTCCATCTCCTCCCTGCAGGTTATTAGCTTTTGTAAATGTCGCATTTTGGGGAGAAGACGGGCACGACGATGTTATTTTTGACAGGGTTAACTCTGATGTGGTCTTTTAGAATATGAACCGTGTACTTTTGAAAATAGAATGTATTTACGTCTTTTCCTGTTAATATGTAATTTGTTTTAATGACATGTGACATCGATTTGTACAAATGTTGATATCGTATTTAATTAATATTATGCTTCCGCATATTTAAAAAAAAATTAGCGGTGTCACATTAAGTTAGTTACCGGGTGCCCACGGATAAGCATATACTTTATCATACTGATATGAAATACTGATTTGAAACGCTGGTTGAAGCACTGAAATCTCGTGGTCTACATTACATTACTGAATACAAACTAACTATAGCTCACCAACATTCGTGTTGACTTTTTAAGCATATATTTCTCGGGTGCTTAGACGTTGTTGCTTCTATTGTTAGACTTGCTGTTATAGTCTTGGTGTTATAGACTTGCTGTTACAGATTCGTTGTGTTAGACTTCCATTGCATTACTTAGAGATGTCTCAATCATGGAACTTTTACTTTGCATTCACAACTTATGTTACATTTGAACAATGCCTTTGTAATGACCCTTGTGTCACGTACTTATGTTAATGCTTTCTATTCGTAGAAGCACATTATCTTTGTAAAACATTTAACGTTGGTAAAGACATCACCTTTTCATGAACGCAAAACTTGTTTTAAAACAGTATGTAGTATTGTACCGTGTAATGGACCTGTTGTTGATGATCCGTACACGTTGATTTTGTACGGGGCGTCACACAGATCACCAAGACAGAAGATTGACCTAACGCATAGTGATTACAGATCATTTTATGCTAATAGAACAGGTTCACCTGTAAATGATGAAATTCGTGTTAGAAGACATACGACAAATGTTGTCTATGTAGATTCAAAGAGAAAGAATTTCATTAGGTCAATTTTTTTGTGAAGAGTAAGGTTCCTAAAAAGGATACTGAGGCAAAAGTTGCCGAGTCAAGTGATCAAGGTAGAGACTTTGAACCAAAGGCACGTTCACCCTCACAAAAAGCTAGTCGAAAATACTTTTCCCGAAACAGACCACGAGTTAATCATTCAGAACATGAGCAGAATGTGAGACAACAGAAGAGCAAGTCTAAGTTTATGGTCTCAAATGATGAGATTTCTCCTGACTCAAACGGGAAATGGATGGAATTTCAAGCTATGGGTGTTGATGGACAACCTACTGCCGTTCAGGCATGGGTTCCCATCATCAATTAATTCTTGCTTCGAGGCATATGGCAGGACAACTATCTCTGCTCTCGAATGTTCATCATATTAAGGGAGGTTATGTTGCTTTTGCTGGAGATAAAGGTGGTCACATTACAGCTCAGGGTTTGTTAAGAAATGAGAAAGTCAGCTTCGATAAAGTGAATTATTGTCAAGAGCTTGCAAATAATTTGCTATCGGTTTCGCAAATGTGTGAAAAATCCTTCAAAGTAGCTTTTGATGATGAATATAGCTACATTTTGAAACCAGAATTTGTGATTTCACCAGATATGATTCTAATGAAGGCTCCAAGACAAGCTGATTTGTATATGCTGGATATGAATGTTGCTACTTCAACTACTGAATATCATCAAGCTTTTATTTCTAAAGCAACTGAACAAGAGTCTGTCATCTGGCACAAATGCATGGGTCATTTAAGTTTTCGGAAAATGAATCATCTTATTCACAATAATCTTGTGGAAGGTGTTGATCTTCGATCTTTTCAGATTCTGGGAACATGTGTTCCGTGTAAGAAGGGAAAGCAGAGCAAGAAAGCTCATAAGTTGGTTAAGTACAATCCAATCTCTGCTCCACTTGAATTGGTACATATGGATCTTTTCGGTCCAATCCGTTTTGAAAGCATTGATGGAAGTAAGTATTGTCTGGTTGTAACTGTGATTATTCCAGATTTTTTTGGGTTATGTTCTTGAAAGAAAAGTCTGAGACTTTTGAGAACTTGAAGGTGCTAATCAATTGATTACAAACGGGTTTTAATCTAAAAGTGAGAAAGATTCATTGCGAAAATGGCACAGAATTTAAGAATCAGTATCTTGCAGGTTTCTGTATAAAAAAGGGTATCAATATGCAGTTCAGTTCTGCATATGCTCCTCAAATGAATGGTGTTGTAAAAAGAAAGAATAGGGTTTTGATTGAGACCGCTAGAACTATGCTAGCTGACTCATCTCTACCTGTTCATTTTTGGCGATAAGTTGTTGCAAATGCTTGTTACACAATGAATCGAGTTCTGACTGTTAAGCGATTGGGTAAGACTTATTATGAATTGTTGCATGGGATAAAACCTACACTGAAGCATCTAGAACCATTTGGTGCACTGTGTACCATCTTGAAGAGAAAACCAGGAAGTAAGTTTGATGCTAAGGTAGTTACCGGCCTATTTCTAGGGTATAGTTCTCCTTACAAGCGAGTCTTCAACAATGAAACCAGATGTGTGGAAGAATGGTCTGAAGTTGATGTTCAAAGAAATCAACCGAAAGCTACTCCTAAGAGTCATCCTTGGATCTATAACTATGATGAGCTAATTGACTCGTTCAATCTTGCTCCGGATCATGTGGAGAATGAAGTGAAATTACAAATGTTGTTCGACTTACAGAATGCGCAAGATCCCATCACCATCTGTTGTGGAACCAGGTCAAGAATCCATCACCATTTGTTGTGGAACCAGGTCAAGAATCTAATCAAGATCTCATCTACGATACTTGCAGATCTGATATTTCAAGTGAAAGTTCAGAGAATCCTGAAGATATGGGTGATATTACGAATTTACATCACAATATACGTGTTCCTGCACAACCAGTTCCCATAACTACAGCTGCTCATCCTAGAGAGAATATTATTGGCGATCCTAATGCGTGTGTTCGAACAAGAAGACAAGTTCAGTTTAATGGTCAAGTTGATACTCATATGACAGCTGCTGCTGCTGCATTCTTTGAGTATGCATGTCATATTTCCAAGATTGAGCCTAAGACAACGAAAGAAGCTTTGAAGCATGTTGACTGGGTAATGGCCATGCAAGAAGAGATTCAACAATTTCATCGGTTAGACGTTTGGAAGTTGGTAACGAAGCCGAATGGTGTTAAAGTCGTTGATCTCAAGTGGGTTTGGAAGAATATGTGATGACCCGAAAATTTCCGACCAAATTTAAACTTAATCTTTGTACGTTTTCGACACGATAAGCAAAGTCTATAATGTTGAATCTCAAAAATTTTGGAACTATATTCATGTAATCAATTACCCTTTGACTGTGCTCGACGATTCACGAACATTGATGTGTTTATAGATATGGTATAATAAATGGTAATATATTATATGTAATTACAAGTTAAAATTATAATTTCTATATTAATATTATTATCATTAATTTCATTAATATTATTATTAATATTAATATTTGTATCATTAATATTATTATATCAAGTATATATATACATATGAAATTTGATAAGTAGAATTTGTTAAATTATTATTGTTAATATTATTATTATCAATAAAATTAAAAATTATTATAACTAATAATATTATTTGTATCATTAATGATATTAATATTTTTATTATCATTATTAAAATCAGTGTTAGATACGTTATTATTGTCAATAGATAATATATAAATATATAAATTGATATATATAAATTGATATATATATATATATATATATATATATATATATATATATATATATATATATATATATATATATATATATAATTGATATAATATTAGTATTATTGTTATTAATAATATTATTATTATACATTTTATAGTAATTAACATCATTATCATTAGTAATAATATTAATATTATTAATATTATATCTGTATTACTATTATTTATAATATTAAAAGTATTATTATTATATTTATTAATAAGGTTAATTAAAATCTATAAATGTAAATATATAAATATAAGAGATATACAATTATGATATTTGATATATATAAATTGTTATATTATTATTATTATTATTAGTATAATATAATTAGTGTTATTATTTGCATTATGATTAATATTATTATCACCATTTTTTTTATATCATTATTATTATTATCTATTATTATTATAAATAATATTAATATAATTATTATTAGTATTAGTATTAGTATTATTATTATTATTTATTATTATTATTATTAACATATTTATTAGTTATTAATATTAATTATATAACATATAAAATCAAGATTTCGTACGAGTTTGATATGGGTACCAATCTAACTGTTTTTTATTGTTAATCCTGTCTCTAAAATTGTACTGAACGATTCTCAATCCATAAAACAAACAAAATCTGTTGAAAGTCACTTTCGCCATTTATTTTTTTTATTATTCTTCGTACCTGATCGAATAATTGGAGTAGACCAAATCGACTATAAACCAAGTAAATTATACAATGTTATTGATTAACTTATTCAGTTCCTTCATCCTCATTATCAATTATCACCTTAATCCGTTTTTTATTTGATTTAATTTAATTAAATTTTAAAAAAAAAGTTGACAACACTCTGTTCTTGATCCATTATTACAGTTGCTTTAATTCGAATTCTATTTCAAATTGTGTTAATGTAGTTTTATTAGGAATGTTTTACTTAATTTTCTGCAAAAATTGAACTTTCAATTCTTTATAACGAATAAGAATTTCTGAGTCAAAGTTTTAAATCAAAAGGTCAACCCTTCTGTTCTTAGAGAAATTAGAGATCAATTCGATGTTTCAAGTTAAATTACCAATTCAGAAGGTTTCAAAGAACAATTTAAAACCTTTTTCATGTTAGAATCGTAGCCTCTAACAGCCTCTAAGCTTGAATTTAATTTTGAGTTTCAAACGTGTTTTTTCTTTTTCAGTTACAGCTTTTTTAAATTAAATTTCCTTGTTGTTTTGATTAATATAATTGATCTCTAATTGTTCTGTGTCATTTTTTTTCCTACAACTAAATTGTAAAACATTATTAGATAGGGTGGATCCCTGGTCGATTTCTGTTTAAAGGAAAGAAGATGAAATATTAATAAGATGGGTTAAATATAAAATGGGTTTTTATAAATCAGAAAAATCGAAGCAGCAGAGTGGTATTGTGTGGTGTTGGGTTAGCGAGTGGTCTTGGGTTCGATTCCCTGCTGAGGCAGCATCTTTTTTAGGCTTAATTTCTATGAAGGTAGTTCATTGTTTTTATTTAGTTTTATTATTATTATTATTATTATTATCATTTTTGTTATTATTATTATAATTTTAGTTATTATTATGTAATATCGTTATAAATTAAAAGTATTATTATTATTATTATTATTATTATTATTAATATAAAGTATGATTTTTATTATTATTACGAATATGATTATTATTATCATTGTTACTACGAAAATAACACAACTTATTATTGTTTTCACTAATATTAGTATTAGTATCACTTTTATAATTATTAGTAATATTATCATTAACATAAGTATCATTATCAACAATATTATTATTATTATTATTATTATTATTATTATTATTATTATTATTATTATTATTATTATTATTATTATTATTATTATTATTATTATTAGTATTATCATTATTAATAAAGTTATTATTATTATTATTAGTAACTTATTATTATCAAAACTATCATTTTTAACAAATAAATATTAGTTTCATAAAAGATACTTATTACATTTACTATAATTAAAATAATATCTCATATAACTATAAATCAAACAGGCTAACATTTAAAATACTTATACAATATCGATTTTTAAATATAATACTAAACATATGTGTATATAAATATATATAGATATCAAGATAACTAAAAGCATAGATATTAATTATTGTAATAAATATATATAACATATAAGTTAAGATATGATTTACATAAATAAAGAATATATTTTAATGAAGTTTAGAATAAATCCTAAATAACTACAAAGATATATAAATATTATGTGAATAATAAATGAACTTATGTGATTTCCAGTATACGTTTTAATATATAAATGAATGATATAGGTTCGTGAATCCAAGGCCAAACCTGCATTGTTCAGTATCGTCGTATGAATATTTTTACTACAAAATATTGTAGAGTGAGTTTCATTTGCTCCCTTTTACTTTTTACATTTTTGGGCTGAGAATACATGCGTCGTTTTTATAACTATTTTACTAAATGCTTTGAGATATATTTTGAACTGAGAATACATGAACTGCTTTTATAAACGTTTGATGAAATAGACACAAATATTCAAAACTACATTCTATGATAGAATTATTTGGATTCAGAGGTTCGATTTTTATAAAGATTGTATTATCGACCATCGGTGAGACGATTTTGTCATTGTACGCACGCATTAGCTCCCGAAATGGTTCGATTTTGTAGTTAGTAACGGAGAGATGATTTTTTCATTGCACGCACGCATTAGCTCCCGTTATAGCTACCATCGGCGAGATAATTTTGCATTGCACGCACGCATTAGCTCCCGGTGTATTGTATTGTATTCGACTTTGTAGTTAGTAACAGAGAGATAATTTTGTCATTGCATGCACGCATTAGCTCCCCTCGGAGAGATAATTTTGCATTGCACGCACACATTAGCTCCCGTTGTAAAATTATATTAACTACCACGGTTTGATGATTTTGCATTGCACGCACGCATTAGCTACCGTTGGTGAGTTGTTTTGAAAGGTTATGGCGTTCTTCATATGAATGATTTTACAGCAGGGGTAGTACTGCACAGATTGTTTTCTAAATATGAGTATCTTGTGGTCTATTATACTATTGGAAATGATTATTTATGATAAACCAATGAACTCACCAACCTTTTGGTTGACACTTTAAAGCATGTTTATTCTTAGTTATTAAGGAAATCTTCCGCTGTGCATTTGCTCATTTTAAAGATATTACTTGGAGTCATTCATGGCATATTTCAAAATACGTTGCATTCGAGTCGTTGAGTTCACTAAGATTATTATTAAGTCATTCATAGTTTGGATATATATTATGAGATAGTATGCATGCCTGTCAACTTTCGATGTGATGAAAGTTTATCTTTTAAAAATGAATGCAATGTTTGTAAAATGAATCATTTAGAGGTCAAATACCTCGCGATGTAATCAACTATTGTGAATCGTTTATAATGTATATGAACGGGTCATTTCAGAATAAGTATGACGAAGATGGCAATGTTATCCGTAACAAAGTTAGGTTAGTAGCAAAGGGTTATCAGCAAGATCTAGAATTCGACTATGATGAAGTTTTTGCTCCTGTAGCTAGATTGGAAGCTATTCGTATCTTCTTGGCATTTGAGTCGTTCATGAAATTCAAAGTATATCAGATGGATGTCAAGAGTGCTTTTCTTTATGGCAAGCTTAATGAAAGAGTATATGTCAATCAACCACCGAGTTTTGAAGATCATATTCATCCTGACAAATTTTACCAATTACGGAGAGCCCTTTATAGATTACATCAAGCCCCGCGTGCTTCGTATGGACGTTTATCTAGTTATCTCATCGAAAAAGGATATCAAATGGGCACGGTAGACTGTACTCATTTCACTAAAGTTCAAGGTAACGACATTATCTTGGTCCAGATTTATATTGATGGTATCATTTTTGGTTCTACTAAGCAGGAACTCGTCGATGAGTTCGAGAAAGTTATGAAGGATGAATTCAAAATGAGCAAATTGGGTCTGTTACATTACTTTCTTGAATTGCAAGTCGAACAGACAGATAACGGAATTTTTCTGCACCAAGCCAAATATGTGAATGATATACTAGAACAGTTTAGTATGACTCAAGAACGTCCAGTTTCTACCCCATTAGCAGTTAATCATGGAATTTCTTTAGATTGTGAAGGGGAACCTGTTGATCCAACTTACTATCGAGCAATCATCGAATCTCTAATGTATCTTACTGCGTTAAGGCCGGATCTAATGTTCTAGACATGTCTCTGTGCTTGATACCAAGTTAATCTCAACACAGTTCATCTTACAGCTGCCAAAAGGATTCTACGTTATCTTTTACATTCTACTAATCTTGGCATATGGTATTCTAACTATGAAAAGTTTGATCTTGTAGCTTATAGTGATTCAGATTATGCAGGTTGCAAAATCAACAACAAATCTACATCAGGAGGATGTTAATTTCTTGGTGAAAGGCTGGTGACTTGGTAGTGCAAAAAGCAAACTGATGTTGCACTTTCCACATGTGAAGCTGAATACATAGCTACTGCTAGTTTTTGTTCACAAGTTGTCTGAATTCAACAGCAACTTCGCGATTACGAGCTAAGAATCTCTCTCTCTCTCTCTCTCTCTCTCTATCTCTCTCTCTCTCCTCTTTTTATTGATAATACTGCTGCTATAGCTGTCACTAAGAATCCTGTTCAACATTCTAAGACAAAGCATATAGGAGTTAAGTATCATTTTATTTGTGATTGTCATGAGAAAGGGATTAGAGAGGTTAAGAGAATAGGTACTAAGGACCAAAGGGCTAACCTGTACACTAAGGCTTTTGATAAACCTAGGTTCTTGCTCCTATTAGAGATGAATGGCATTGTTGATCTAGACAAGGTGATTTTCGGATGTCGATCTGTGAGGATTAATCAAGCTTTTATACTTTGCATGTAGCTTGCATGACATTTAGATAATTAATTTATGCTTTTCTATACTGCATCTTATCAAAGCTGTCTGCATAACTCTGCATGAGTTACTTAATAATTGCATGCGTGTCCGTAGATATTTTTTGCTTTTAATTTTGTTTAAAATGTTAAAAGACAAAAAGATTTATGTTTTTAGTATTTTAGGGGGAGAAAATGTCCCAACAGAAAATACCTAAAAAGTGAAAAATGCCTTATCAGAAAATCCTAAAAAGTTGAAAAATCCGAAAAAGAGTTTGTGTTGGTTATTGTATTGTTGGAGATGAGGAAATTAATGTACTAAGAATTGATAACTGATTAGTAAGGACTGATTTGAATGTTTGTGCTTATTTATTGTGTAATATACTGATAGATGTGACTGATAAATTCTTGGCATTAGACAATCATACTAAGAATGATAAATCATCTAAGAATCAGAAGTCATGGACGATCTGTAGCGTTTGAAGGTAGTCACCTAATTATCTCCGAAACTGTATCTAATGATAATTGTTGAGGAACTCAACAGTCGGTTGAGGGTATCCCATATCATAATTGATAATCGTTAGAGAAAGTATGTTTTGGATGTCGCCAAGCAATATTCAAACGTTGCTCTACCAATTCAGCCTTACAGCTATGATTGGGACATTCAATAGATCATTTAAGGGGTTGAGGGTTATCTGTTTGGCTGGTGCATACCACGTTGTCACAGGCCTGAGACTTAATAAACGAAACTAAACTCCAAAAAATACAGAGAAAAATTAGTTTATGTCAAAGTAAGTGACCCTTCTCGCTTAAAGTCGAAAGTATGATTCTTTATTGCGGACCGTTCAAGCATTTAAGGGAGAACACCTTCGAGTGATCTGAACACATAATAAAGAAACATGAGTTCAATAACGAATACAACAAAGACATGATGGAAGTTCCATTCAGGATGCAGTTCAAAATCAATATATCAAAAGATGATGATATGCTGTAAAATTCAAATATCAAAAGAAAATCAAAGTAAAAAATAATTGGAGTATCAAGATGGCAAAGTCCTGAAGTGTGTAAGTATAAAGAATGCTGATTCATGAAGTGCTCATAAAAGAACTCAGATCATTCTTAGTGTGACGCCCCGCGCAGCTTAAATTGTTTAATCACGACGTTCACATCGAACTATCAAGATTCTTGTCGTCTGCGATTTAGAGTTAAGCCCATTAAGGCTATAAGTTAGGAAGATACTTACCTAGGTATACTCTAAAATAATAAACATATGCTAAAAGCATATAATGTGCCAAAGGCATATAAAGAGAAAGTTTAACTTTCGATTCCGTGTACTAATGACAACTTGAACATAAAGAAGTCAAGGGCCTTGAGATTTATTTTATGTGACGACTGGTCATCAGGCAAGTCTGCTTTAACTGTAGAACAATCCTCGCGGTAAATAATGCGCCTATTCGGATAACTCAATATACTCTGAGATCAGCCGAGCCAACTGGATTGAAGATTGTCAACACATTGGTAGAAGCCAAAGGCTGACAGGGTTATTCCAAATGCCGTGAGAATCTTCCTGTTCAATTTGAATGAAGTACATGGATAGAGATAACAGAATATATATATATATATATATATATATATATATATATATATATATATATATATATATATATATATATATATATATATATATATATAATGTTCAAAGTAATTAATGCCAACATGATTGTCAAAGTGTTCGGAAGGAGTATGGTCATGTTTAATAAGATAGATAACATGATAATAGGCACAGACTGGATAATTGGGAATGAACAACAGAAGCTGATTCAATATGTCAGTTCTGATCCATTTTTAAACTGATAACCATCTTACTCACAAAAAGAATGTGAATTAATTGTTAATATATGTTTGTTCATAAGTAGATGTTATTGCCATAATTTATGTGACAACCCGGAAATTTCCAACCAAATTTAAACTTTATCTTTATATTATTCCGACACGATAAGCAAAGTTTGTTAAGTTAAATCTCAAGAATTTTAAACTGTATTCATACATTCATTATAACCTCGACCAAAATTCCGAAGATTCATGAACCGTTATATATAAATAGATATGTATATATGTGTATATATATATTGTAACTTGAGAATATTAATAAAGTATTAAACATATAATACTTTACACGAACGTATTTGTTTCAATATGTTTATCGATGGAATTAGAAGATAATATCAAATGATTGATTTATCAGATACATTGTGATATGATTACGGGTCTATGTTATGAGGTCCACTGTGATTTAAGAAATCTATTCTTTTTGATAACATTCGTAAAATGGTAAAGTGATTTATAAGTAAGAACGTGGAGTATAAATAACTTAGATGTTGGATATGGAAAAGTTAGGTAACTCGACATTTTTCATTAAGATGATTTCATACGTTTATTTAACCTTTGGACTTTATCTCATGCTTCACGAATAGACTGTAATTTAAAAACTTGAAACCTATTATGAATATATATGATTCTACATTTCTAAAACGTTTTATGATATAACGATTTCCATTATTTTAACCTTTAAACAAAATGATTCTTAAATAAATTTAGTTTTGGAAAACATAATTATTATATTTATTTGATTTAGTTTCAAACGTACAAAAACGTTTTCAGTTTAAAAAGAACTTTATTATTAAAACGTATATAACTTTTATAAATATCTAGAACCAATTTTGACAACTCATTACTTAACCAGTATGATAAAGATAAAGATAACGATATTTATATTTTATTTTATTAAATATATATAACGATTTAAATTAATATTATATATATTTATACGCGTATTATACGTACATAGTTTTATACTTTTACTACATACTTAAACTTTACCTTTACTTTATTTTTACTTTACTTTAACTTTAATAATTCACTTTAATAATTCATACTTTAATAATTTACTTTAATAATTCTTTCTTTAATAATTCACTTTAATAATTCATACTTTAATAATTCACTTTAATAATTCATACTTTAATAATTCACTTTAATAATTTATACTTTAATAATTCACTTTAATAATTCAAAAATCTATTATAAATAGAATTCAATATATTTCATTATTTCATAGAAACTTGAAAATATTTTCTCTCTAAACTCTCTCAATCGATTTACATATATATATTTACTCCGTATTATTTCAAGATATTATTAGTATACATAAAATATTACGATGGAGTGCTGTCCGAGTGATTTCGAAATTGTTTTTCGAGCGGGATAGAGCTAAGAAAATTATGGGTTATAGCTATGGAGGTTATGGGTATGGTTCGGGAGTATTGCTCGTGAGTCAAACTAGTGTTTATCATCTCCGTTGCATCTACGTACTTTTCCTGCAATATTGAATCTCAATATTGATACGTGAGCACTCATAACTTAACTTTTATATATTATTAATGTATCCCTGACTAGTGCTCGAGTATATAGGATTATGCATGCTTATACGTTCGTTATTGTCGTTAGATAGGTTATGTCGAATCTTGAATTAAATACATATGCTATTAAGATAAGGTATATGATATGCATGTCGTTGGAAAGCTAGCGAAAAATTAAGAACTTTTCATTTAGATATCGAATGGTTTCGATGAACGGTTTAGAAGTTATAGTCAATTGAATTTTTGCATTATTATTAAAAATGATTATTATTATCGTCGTTATAATCTTATTATTATTATTATTATTATTATTATTATTATTATTATTATTATTATTATCATTGTCGTTATTAATAAAAGATATTATTGTTATTTTTAATATTATTACTATCGTTATTATCGTTAAGGTTATAATTAGTATTATTATTATTATTATTATCATTCAAATAGTTATTAGTATTATCATTAATATTATTATTATTAGTATTATTATAATTAAAACTAATATTAGTATTATGATTACTATTATTATTATTATTATTATTAATATGAACGCGATATAAAATACGACTAAAAGCTATTAAACGAAGCGATTAGAAAATAATGAGTATGAGTATCATGATGAAATTAAGATATTGTAAGATATTGATTTAAAGGAAAAAATATCGTTTTCATTATTTTACTATTATTATTATTAAAAAGTATTATTAATATTAAAACTATCATTTTTACTAAAATTATGATTTTTAATAAAAATATCATTGTTAATATGAAACATCATTATTATTATCATTTTAGTACTATTATTAATAAAAATTATCATTTTATCATTTTTAGAAAATATAATTATTGTTATTTTTATTAGTAGAATAATAATAATTATTACAAAATAATACAACTTTTACTTATTATTATTATTATTATCAATATTATTTTATCAAATAAATATATGATACAAAGATATTTTACTACGTATAATATAATTACATTAATAATACCTATCATATTATTTTTATGATATTAAATGAACTTTATAAATTTTATTACTTAATATATATAAAAGTATATTTTTATTATATAAATTTTAATATAAAATTTTATTTATTAATAAAAGAACTATATTATTTACTTTAATAAAATCTGTTAAAAATATTTAAATATATAAAATGACTATATTTAAACTATATAATAATCATGTATAAATTTTGGAAGACATTTTGGTCAATATGACTTTTGTTGACTTTTGCATATTTAGTATCGAGCATTAGGATTGTGATACACTACGACTTGACCTAAATTGTTAGACAGATATTGATCAAACATATAAATATATATAATTAATATAGGTTCGTGAATCCAAGGCCATCCTTGCACTTGTTCAATGACGCCATATGTATTTTTACTACAAAATACAGTATTGTGAGTTTCATTACTCAATTTTTAAATGCTTTTGCAATATATATTTTTGGGACTGAGAATACATGCGCTGCTTTTATAAATGTTTTACGAAATAGACACAAGTAATCGAAAATACATTCTATGGTTGGATTATCGAAATCGAATATGCCCCTTTTAGCTTGGTAGCCTAAGAATTAGGGAACTGGCCCCTAATTGACGCGAATCCTAAAGGTAGATATACGGGAACTAACAACCCCCATTCTGGAATTTGGAATGCTTTAGTACTCTGAGTTTATCATGTCCGATGGGTGTCCCGGAATGATGGGGATATTCTATATGCATCTTGTTAATGTCGGATACCAGGTGTTCACCATATGAATCATTTTTATCTCTATGCAGTTTGCGAAATGCCGGATATGAGATGGATGTTTATATAAATGAAATCTTGTAGTCTATTAAAATTATGAAATTGATGGATTATGATAAACTAATGAACTCACCAACCTTTTGGTTGACACTTTAAAGAATGTTTATTCTCAGGTATTAAAGAAATCTTCCGCTGTGCATTAACTCATTTTAAGGATATTACTTGGAGTCATTCATGGCATATTTCTAAAGAAGTTGCATTCGAGTCATTGAGTTCATCAAGATTATTATTAAGTCAATTATAGTTGGATGTATTATAAAATGGTATGCATGCCGTCAACTTTAGATGTAAAGAAAGTTTGTCTTTTAAAAATGAATGCAATGTTTCTAAAATGTATCATATAGAGGTCAAATACCTCGCGATGTAATCAACTATTGTGAATCGTTTATAATGTATATGAAAGGGTCCTTTTAGTTGGTATCAGAGCGGTGGTCTTAGCGAACCAGGTCTGCATTAGTTTGTCTAACTGATAGTCGTTAGGATACATTAGTGATTCTGGACTTCGACCGTGTCTGCATGTCAAAAGTTTTGCTTATCATTTTTGTCAAAAATTGCCTGCTTATCATTCTTAGTCTAGACACGTCTTACTGCATTGATTGCATGAATAGTGTATAGACAAAATTCATATCTTAACGTATATGTTTTTGTAAACTTTGCCTGACATATCCCGTAAATTCCTCCGTAATCTACGAAATCTTTTGCGCTATATATATAGATATTCTATGTAATTAGAATACCACCCGATAGCCGGAAAATCATTTCATATCGAAATATCCTTTATTCAATCGAACGAAATGGAATTCTTCATTAGTTCAAGTCCCTCGAATTCCGATATGGAATCCCACTCAAGCTCCGAAAGCAGTGTGACTGGAATGGATCAACCAATCAGCCATCATCTATTTTGGATGAATTGGGGATGGGTTCGTAGCCTCCTTAATCATTGGAGATAAGAAGAAGGTGATCCCTTCCATCCACCATATTGCCCACTTGGCAAAGAACCTGAAGCACTTACCGGCAAACCTATTTGAGACACCATTTTCTCTCTTATTTCCAGAGTATCTCGGCACGATTATATACTATCTCACATTCTAGATCTTATTCACCCGCTCGTCCGAACCACCGATCATCCCGGTGTAAAAGAAGAAGTCAACGAGCTTCGCTCTCGGGTAGTGGCTTTGGAGAATATGGTGCAAAGGTTACAAACACCAGCAGCAGCACCAGCAGCATAACCAGTACCACCATCATCAACGCCAACAGTACTATTACCACCCCCAGCCACAACCACATCGTAAACCTCAACTTTACAATCTGTACCTCGAGCCTCAACGTCATACACACCATAGAGTACCAACAACAATAACTGATGAAGTATTAATCCATACCTTCATTGGAGAAACCTTCTACGGCGAATACGTAATCTCTAAAGTCTTAGAGATTATCTATTCTAGCCTTAATCATAAATCAGATGTGTGGACCGAGATGATAAAAGGAAGAGTAAAAACTCTGACAAGGATGGTGCGTGATTTATAAGCTAGACTCATTTTACCAACAGCATCAACAGTATCGTCAACATCACCAACACCGTCAGTACCAACAGCATCTATAACATCATAAGCTCCGACAGTTCAAGAATCACTGTGGACATCATTACGAATCAACAATGAGTATATTGTACCAACGAGTTATGAAGTACTAACTCAATTCCTCTGAAGAATTTATATGTATATCTTATATATAAATTTTGAAATCATCATACAAAGGTCATTATACAAGAGGCGATCATGCATACCCAACAATCATGTTAGAAGCGGTTGCAAAGTATGACTAATGGATTTGGCACGCTTATTTTGGACCCGCCAGTTCAAACAACGATGTCATACCCCCAAATAAGGGCGGGGTAATATGACTTCACAATATCACAACACAAGTATGTATAAACGAGAACGACTCTATATGAGACGTTTTTAATATAAACCAATGTATTAAAACTGCGGAAAGCACTAAGTCATTACAATTGTATACTTTAATGTTCTAATGCAATAATATGAATGTATATATGCGGACTCCAAAAGCAGCAAAGTCCAAATAGCAAATAATCTTTAGCAATCTTCACCTGAGACAAAACATGCTTAAAGTGTCAACCAAAATGGTTGAGTGAACAACATAGGTTTAATAATTATAACAAGTTTTAGACCACAAGATTTAAATAAGCGGTTTAATCAGTTCGGTAGTAGTGCTGGTGTATATGATATCGATACTAACCATTAGTTACCCTAAACACATCACGTTCGTTTCGTTCATCGTTATTATGTATCCATTGACCAGCGGTCATCCGGTTAGAGACGTCACCCTCAATAGCGCTATCACAATAACTAAGCTTGCCTTTATACGTAGCAATTAACGATATCATGGTAGGGATTAAGCATGAATCAAAACATGTTAGCAACAGTTTGAACTGATCAAAATAAAGTTTGAGTACTTGTGTCTAAGCATAAAACAGTTTAAAAGCAAGCATGTGTCTCACCCCAAAGTTATAAAATAAGTATATAAAGAAAGTTAAAAAGCAGGGCTATGAAGTTCAGCTTAATAGCAGATAGATATTCCATGCAAGTTATATGATCGGAGTGTTGAATACGGAGATCTCAACCTAGAGATATCATGTTCGATTAGTTAATGTCTAATAGACATAAAGTTTGTTTATTAATATAGTAAACTATATTAACAGTGACCGTTTTCGAGAAAAATTATATTTATATAAGTGATAATATTATTAGTGTTATTAAGTGTTACTATATAGGTATGTGTATAGGTTATACTAATAATAGTGTTATTAATTACTTTAATTATTCAACTATTATGTGAGTTATCATTATATGTTACGTATATAATTATATCTATGTTATACATACATATATACATTCTTTATTATTATCATCCACGTATACGTTCAATACTATATATATATATATATATATATATATATATATATATATATATATATATATATATAGTAGGTGTATGTGTTACATATACAATGGTGTAAGATGGTACATATACATATACTTATTACTTTTATTATTATTTTTACTATACTTATATAACTTTCATAATGCACATTCATACATACATTCACACGTACATATACATACTTATATTCACATACATATACACGTATGCATATATTTACATATACACACACACACATACATACAGTGTATACGTGCACGTATGCATGCATGCATGCACGTACACCATGATCATAACTATGTTACGAAACCATAATCATAACCTAATTCTTTTAATCACAATCTTTATAACTTAACATAAAATCATAGGTTTTTAACTTAATAACTAGTAGTCTTTCTAGCCAATATCAATTTATAATCTCTAACTATCTTTTCTAACTAATTAACCACCTTTCACATAAAATCATAACCATTATTATTATTACTAATCAACTTTAATTAACCTACTTAACCTTTTACAATATCATAAATCTTTTATCTACTTTAAACATACTTATTATTCATCCCTTAACACCACATAAAATCATAATCTTTTATCTTAATACATGTAATTATTATCCAAGAGGTTTAAGTGAGATTAACTAGAGTTTAAAGGGCTACCTTATGCAAGATTAGGAGTGGGATTGGTGATGGGTCTGGTTCGAAAATAGAAAGAGAAGCAAGCAGGCTGCAGCAAAGCAAGATCACGACCCAGACAAGGGTCTGTTTGGGTCTGATCACACACGACAGAAACCAGGAACACACAGCAGCAAGATTAGCAGCAATACTCGATAAAGATGAGGTTTCTTGGACTTCTTTGGGTCACGTACAGGAAGACAGAAAACAAACAACATATAATCAATCATTAAAAGGCTGATATTGATCGAATAAAATAGCAGGAACTAGAAGCAAACTTACTTGAT